>NC_046338.1:14243692-14546692 GCF_000738735.6 Corvus cornix cornix | reverse complement strand
TGTTTGTTTTGTTCTTTAAGGAGCTTTTTTCAAAATATTGTGGTGTTATACCAGCAAATGTTTGTTTTTTTAAACCAGTGTGTATAAGGTTTCACATTTAGTTGCAGATACTTTAGCTGGAATTATAGAACAAATGGGTTTTTCTTTCTACAGATACAAACAAATGAGCTTTTCTTAATGTTTCTGTGATGGGTGAACTGGGAAAGATGGTTAGGAAAAATATTGACTATGGAAAAAAAACATGAACTAAAAGCTTAAGCTTACTTACCAAAAAGCTTAAACTCATTTACCAAGTTAAATGTTTCTCACTAGGATAAACTGTGCTCTCCATGTATGTGTGCGCTGCTCCATTTGCAAAAAAACCTCACAAATCTGGCCAAATCCATGCTTGTTTGCAAGGAGTCTCTTCCTTGTGGGAACTTTGTCCTGCTGGTAAATCAAAAGAGATCAGTATTGCAAATGTACTTCTGCAGGTCTTGGCATATTATTCTTATATATTAGTTAAAGATTCCTGATTTGAGATGCACTTTAAATATAGATTATCATTAGTACTGGAAAAGGAATGTAAACTGCTCTAACAGCATCATGAGGGCTGTAAGAAAACATTATTGTAGGATGTTATTAAGGAACAAAGCTTGTATGTTTTGTCCCACTAGGGAAGTGGAGGAGAAGTTGTGTGACAAGAAAGTATCTTTACCTGAAGGACTCTTGGAAATGTGGCACTTCAGATACCTCCTCTTCAAAGCAGACAGACAGGTTTACATTTCAAATTTTTCAGAGTCAAATGCATTTTAAACTGTTTCAACATGGGAAGGTTCTCATTTCTTGACACCATGTAACATACTGTATTCCTCTCATACTCGAGTTGTAGCCTACCTTTTGTGCAGGTGCCTATAATCCTTTCAAAATGACCTGGTGGACTCTTGCTTGGACACGTGTACAGTTGTGTTCTGCAGTACTACACTTTAAAGTGATAGGATGTTTTCGGTGTATTTGAAAGGTTTGTATTTAAAGCCCTAAATTATTTTGGCTCTCATACTGTGTATAGCCATGTAATGTCGTTCCAATCCACACCCAGGTAATTACTAAACTGTTCTCCTTTTGTGGAGACAGGCCATCTGCAGGACCTCAGTATAGTCTCTATAAATTGTTTTTCATTATTATTCTGGCTTTGGAAATAGATTAAAATAAAATGCAATGTTCAACTACACTCCATCCTGAGTATATGAACATCTTACATGTGAGAAGGATGTGTTTATAAAAATCCTTGTTTTTCTTGTCTACATCTACAATCATAGACTCTCCAGATGGTGAAAATGCTTTTCAGTGAAACTGCTTGGATTAGATGGCACTGTAGAAATTAAGTGCCTAAATATGCAAGTAAAACTTTGCTCTATAACATGAAATTAAGCATAGGATGAACTCCCTCTCTTCCATTAACTTGAATTGTAGTTGCACATACTCGGGACATCTAAAAAGTGATTTATCTAAATGCCCTCTGTAGCCACTTAAAGAGCTGTGCTTAGGCTTGAGTCCCTTCCTGGGTTCTTGTAAAGAGAAGAGAGTGAGCAGGGTTGGCCTTGACAGAGAAGATGCATCAGCTCAGGGTGGAGGCTGCCTTGCTGCTCCCCATCCTGCAGGGACCGCTCCCAGCAGAGCCTATGAACCTAAGACCTTGAATGAATGTATTACCAAATGTTTATAATGTGCATTTTTAAAACATATTTTTTAGCACAACTTTTGGAATAAATTCTTTTGTATAATTGCCTGTTTTCCTGTCTGCCTCTCTCATTTTTAAGATGTACAGGTTGCAAGAGCAGCTCATGCCGTTAACTTGATGTGTGGTTTTGGTTTTGTGTGTGCGGGAGGCTTTTGCTCTCCTTGTCTTTTTAGAGAGGTTTGTCTTTGGGGGAAAGACTGAATGTGAAACGCCTGTGCCCGTAGGACTACACTCAAGAGCAGTCTGTAAAGAAAACATGCATGTGAAAGCAAGAGCTCTGCTGCTTAAGTAGTTTCTGCAGTTCATGACTACAACCTGATTCTTGCTTTTTTTTTTCAAATGACTAGTTCGACTTCCTACGGATGTGAGAAGAGTTGCTTCCAGCCACGCATATCTTGACTTCATTCTTAAATTAAGATTTTTATTTTTATTGATAGCAGGGGAGAAACAAAAACTTTGAGTGTTGAGAAGCATGACTCAAAAAAGGATTTGCAAATGCTGCAGGGAGTGTGGTGTCTCACTTCAGTGGTTGTTTTCATTGTACTTTGTGTATAGGGCTTATTTCAAAATAATGATCGTGGTATAGATTATGAGAGATCAGCTGGATATGGTTTAGTATCTTTACAGTGAAGGAACTGAACGTATTATAACCAAATCCCCTTCCTCAGACCTTATCCTGCTTCTGGTAGTATAAGTAATCTGAACATAGAATCATAGAATATGCTGAGTTGGAAAGGACCCATGAAGACCCTTGAGTCCAATTCCCAGCCCTGCACAGGACACCCCAAGAGTCACACCATGTGCCTGAGAGCATTTGTCAAAACACTTCTTGAACCTGTCAGGCTGTGCTCACTGCCCTGGGGAGCTGTTCCAGTGCCCAGCCACCCTCTGGGTGAAGCAGCTTCTCCTGATGTGCGGCCTAAACCTCCCGATTCAGCTTCATCCCCTTTGAACAGCACCAGTAGTTTAGCCGATGCAGTAATGTATGTATGAGTCAGTCACAAGGAAGGTCTAGTACAAACTTTTTTCAACAAACTTGAAAAATCTGTTTTGGATAGGTGATGGTCAGCGCTGTGCCTGCCCTAGGTTAGCCGGTGATCAGACATTAAGGAAAACCTCCACTTAAGCCTGCAGCTGTGAAAAGGGAGAAATGAAGGTTGGCTCGGTTTCGTGTCTGATTTTCGGTGTCTGGTCACTCGAAGGCAAGCAGCCCGGCTACGCCGTGAGCCCTGCCCGCCCCGGCAGCAGCCGCGGGCTCGCCCGGGGCGCGGCGGGCCGGAACCCTCGGCGCGGGCGCGGTTTCCGCGGGCGGTGCTAGGCGCTGCCCCGCCATGGCGGCGGAGGGGGAGGACCCGCTGGGCTATTTCGCGGCCTACGGCAGCTCCAGCTCCGACTCGGAGCCCGAGGAGCCCCAGCCCGACGAGCGCCCGGCGGTGGCCGGCGCGGCCTCGGGAGGCAGCCCGGGGCGGCCGCGGCTGCCGCCGCCCGACGAGCTCTTCCGTCGGGTGTCGCAGCCGCCCGCCTTCCTCTACAACCCTCTCAACAAGGAGATCGACTGGGAGAGCCGCGTCCTGCGGGCGCCCGAGGAGGTGCGTGGGGCGCGGGGTGAACCGAGGCGGCGCTGGGCCGCCCCGGGCCCCCGGCCCGGTGTGACGGGTGCTCTGCTCTCTCCCGCAGCCCCCCAGGGAGTTCAAGGTGTGGAGGAGCAACGCCGTGCCCCCACCGGAGACCTACAGCCCGCCCGAGAAGCCGCCGGCGGCGGCCCCTGCCCTCGACATGGCCATAAAGTGGTCCAACATCTACGAGGACAATGGCGACGACGCGCCCCGCCAGGCCGGCAAAGCCAAGTTCCTGCCGGACGAGGAGCAGGAGCCCTGGAGTCGGGTGAGGCCGTGGCGTGAGGCGGCTGCGCTTTGCTCAGGCTGTGTGTGCTTCCAGAGCCGAGCTGGGCGGGTCCCCTGAGTGCTCTGTGGCCGGAGCTCTCCCTGGGCTCCGAGGAAGCTCTGCAGGCTTCTCCTGCATCCACTGCTGCCCAAGGGCAGAGCGGTTTGGCTGCAGGGATGGGTGGACTGTAGTGCCGGTGTTTTGGCTTTCCTGGAACCAACACAGACCCTCGAGCAGTCTCTCTGCTCCTCTGCCCCACTGCCATTTGCAGGGAAGGATTAGAGTCTGTAGCACCGTAGTTCTGTGAAACCAACAGGTTCAGTCATGGTGCTGCTAAAACAGAAGGTAGTATGAGCTTCAGGTGCTGTGTTGACCTTAGTTGCAGATGTAGGTCAGATTATTTTTATAACGTTTGCAAAACTTGGGGCCCAAGAGAGGAATTAAATAGGATGTCCGTGGGACAGATTACTGAAGAAAATATTTACTGTCCTCTTCACTTTAAATGATGGTACAGGCTGTAATGGTAATTTAGGAAGTAAAGAAATATTTGATGGGTAGGAGAATTTTTTTTTTTTTTTAATTGCTGGAGAAAGAGAATAGCCAGCAGCAGTCAAGAGAACAAAACCAGAAGAAGAAATTCTGGGCTTTCAGAACACCCAATAATGGTTTTGTTAACCAGTAAAATCGTCTACAAACCTTTTGCAAAGAAAGGATTTTTTTGTTGTCTTGTGCCTTTTTTGGTTCTGCGTATTCTTTCCCAGTAGCAATTTTTGTCTTGCTCCATGTGTTCTATATGTTTCCCTGTCCATGCATTTCTCTTAGTCAGCCTTCATCTGAAGTAGGAAGATAAAAAGTTGATTGACCTTGACATTGTTTCCTGCTTCAAAAATGTAATTTTCTAGCTTTTTCTATTAGCTAATCAAATAATAGATTTTTTTAGAACAGGTACTGTACAGTAGCATAAAGCCTCTTCTTAGTTATCTGCAGTGGTTTGTGGTAGTAATAAGAAGTAACCATTCCTGTTTTGTCCACATATTGTCTGCATTCCAAAAATGAAGATGTTGTCAGTTAATACTACAGTGTCTTTTTTTCAGGCATCTCAGATGTGGTTAAGTCAATTGTTCTGAGACAGGATGGTGTTTAAGGCAAAAAAAACTGTCTTTGCTGACTTTGATTAACTCTCTCTTTTATTTAAAGATGGTGAAAAAGATGATGAACCAGCTTCTGCTAAGAAACGTAAAGTAGAGTCTGGAGAGCAGGCAAAGAAGAAGAAGAAGAAGGTATAAGCAAGGTGTTTTGGATTTAAACATTGTTACAGTGGGGATACTGCAACACACAAAACATAACGAGAATTTCAAGGAACTTGGATTCCTCTGCTGGAATGGGAAACAGATACGTGTTTACTGCATTTCTCTCTCGTATTGGGTAGGGAATTTTATTTCTGTTGTATGCTTGCCTTTTGGAAAGCACAAAATTAAATGGACAGTGTTGTGGTAGAACTTGTTTACTGAACAAAATTTAAACCTGTTTATTTAAAACAAGGATTTAGAAGAGAGATCCATTGCCATGGATACTTGTGCTCATGCAGGTTACAGGGCTTCACAGTATTTTGTTTATCAAGAAGCCTGGTAACATGAGTTTTTCTGGACTGACTTTTCCATTGTGTCAAAACCTTTTATAAAGGAGTATATACTAAAGATTTTTTAGGTACTGGTCTGTGAGATGTTCACATAACGTTGTTTTTAAATGTATGTATAGACTGCAAATAGTCACTGGAATAAAACTACATTTGAAAACATCTGGGTATAAATATTACATTGCATGCTTGGTGAATAGGAGCAATGAATTCTGTATTATATGCCATTCACTGATCTGTGGCTTAACAGATTTCTCAGGGCTTTTTTGTTTAAATAAATACACAACTACAAACTGAAAAAAAATGGATCTAAAAATGGAGTTTAATATTTTATGATTATTTTGATGTTATGGGATTTTCATCAGTGAAACACGGGACTAACTGATGGAGGGAGAATTGAAGCATGTAATGTATTCTCAAAACAGAAAATAGAATCAAGATATTTATGTGGGCAAAAATTATGACAAAGCTGTGATAGTCTCTGCTGCCAAATTGTATTTATTTCAGTACAAACAGTTGGTAATCTTCTCGAAGTGCTAGTCAGTATATGCTGCATTTGTGGTATGCTGCTGAATAGGTTTTTTTTGTATGTGACAAGGTACCAGCTGGTACTGGATTGGAGAAAGGGTTGCTGTATATTTTCAGATAAACATTCTGTGCCTTAGAAAGTCTGCAGTGATATTAGGGCTTACTAATAGAAGTTTATGTACTTAAATTTTAATGTAAAAATTGGTGTTTTCTATTTTCCTTCTGTCTTGGACTAGCTTTACTTTGGCAGAACAGATTCTGTATGCATATGTCCTAATATGATGTTAATATTTTTTAAGTGATTTTAAGAGGGTTTTTTTTAACCTTCATATATAGAAAAGTGTACTAATTTTTAGTGAATATATCAGGTTATTAATAAGTTGTGCAGTTCTAGCCTTGGCAGTGTGATAATGCTTTCTCTAGATCCTTGTCTACCTGCAGACTCTGCAGCTGCTCCTTGCCAGTTTCACAGGCTGTGGGGCCAAATCTGTGATATATTCCACCCATTCCATGCCGTTAGTCTGGAAACAGTTCAAAAAATGGTACTTGACACAGCTGAGGGTTCCCTGTGCCCACCTTTCCTAGCACAAACGCAGATACCAGACAGTGTCCTAGCAAGGTCTAGGATGAGGGACACTGTCATGGCAAAGCTTATGGAGTGGCAGCTCTCTGTAGGGTTTCTCAAAATACTCCATCTGCATTTTTGATTCTTATAGTAGTTCTGTTTGCTAGTGAAATGCTCCTTGAAGAGTGTTACAGCTGAAGGTTAATGTCACCAGCTCTGGAATTCAGATGCATTCCCATGACTGCTGTGACCAAGGAGGCTTTTGTCTGTGTATTTTTTGCTCTGCTGTTCTACAGGGCAGTTCAGGAAGTTACCGTGCCAGTTGCTTCTTTTGTTTTCAGACCATATGATATATGTAGTATCCAGTTGTCTTGAAGTTAACACTATCTGATACTCAATTTCCAAGGAAAAAACCAGCATGTCTAGCCTGGGAGAAGAACAATTAATTGTATTGTTAGCAGGTTGAGGGAATCTTCATTATAAGCAGCTTCCCTGTTCAGGAGAAATGGTATAAACAACTCTTTGTCTTTTTCTGAAGTAAGGCATCTGAAACAAGTCTGTGAGAGCCTGTGTGAAGCTGAGTTATCTGAGGAAGCTGGTTCTGTAGCTGGAAGTTTTTTGGTAAAGATGCTTTAGTCCATCCTCTTCAGGAAAAGATGATGAGAGAAGTGGTACAGTGCTGCAGCTTCTGAAGCAACTCAAAAGACTTCAAGAAACAGACTTAAGAGGTTTTCTTCAGGTTTGGACAGCTAATAATGAAAATTTGTCTATGCATCAGGATCTGTGAAACATAGAGTGAACACCAACTAAACTTAAACTGATAGCTCAGATGTTCAAAAAATCTCTGACTATAGAACAGTTTATCCTGGATTGTCTTTCAAAAGAAGACAGTGACAGTGAACATACACCCCTGCTGACAAATGGGGAAGATTGCCTTTGAAAATTAGTCCTCTATTAACTCATCATTCTACTGTTTTTATGATGAATCAAATCCGATTACAGTCATTATGTATAACGGGAAAAAAAGTAGTGAAAAATGCATACAGGTTTGATTTGAGGAAATCCTCTTAAAAATTTGTCAAAATCAGAAAAACAGTGTCTGGAAGGCAATTAATTTGCAATGAACACATTGTGTTGCTTCCAATGCTGGCACAAGAGCAGCTGCAGTACTTGGCTTACCGAGAAAGGCAGGATGATCTGGAAAAGAAGAATTCACATCAGTATAGAAGTACAGCTGTTGAGGATAATGGCAGGCAGCACTTCTTCCCAGAAGTGCTGACAGGGAGGTTGTGGGAAGGCGTCCCTCTGTTACTTTGCTGTTCCTATTCTTGATGCAGACTACTGCTCTTGAAACACTGATTCATTTACAAATAGTTTGTGATAAGCTTAGTGCTGCCAATATGAAAGTGAATCCAGAGAAATGTGGTGTGTTCCATAAAGAGTAATTTACTGTGAACCTGGAATCAGCACAGGAAGAGGCATTTTTATCACTGGAGAAAAGAGAAGCTGTGCAGTGCTGGCCACTCCAGTGACAGGAAGCTCCTTTGCCCGCTTGCTAATCTTAGAGAATCATGGCAGAATCAGGACAAAAAGATGCAATGCTTTCAGTCACCAGCATAATACAATTTGGATTTTCTTTGCAGGCTTGAAAGGTTCTTGTTCCTGTTTATGTGTTAGCTTGCTGATTTTATCCAGGCCCCTTTGGCCATTGGTCACAGAGGTTTGTACTTCTGCTTTGGGTGTGGATTGGATGTGAGAACAGTGCAGGACTGTTTTAAAAACATGGAAGATAATTACAGCTGAATTGTGTGTTCTTGTAGGATAAATGGTTGTACCAGTTGAAAGGGACCCCTGGCAATGGCTACAGCTGTGCAGCATTTCCGTTTTGAGAAATGTTGTTTAAGGATACCCACAATGCTTTGTTAGACTGGAAAAGTCGGTAAGGTTGTTTTCCCAATAGCTGGACAAATCCCAGGACCCTCAGTCATGGGCACAAGCATGGTGGTATCAGTGCCCTGCAGAGGTGACCTTGCTGATGGGCCAATTGCTCTTGCAGCAGCTGAGTGGGAATGGCTGTCCAGGCATGCTCGGGAGGGGATGCACTCCTCTGTAATTCACAGGAGGGAAAATGTTACAGAGGAAAAGAATTCTCAGAAATACTAGCATAAGATGTGTAGAAAACCCTTGAGCAAATGGAGGCACCTTGCTAAGAAATCTGATTCCATTACTGCCAAAGGCATTTTCTGGCTGCACTGACTGAGGTGAAGCTTAATAAATAATGCAGCAAGAGGCAGTGGTTAGCTGGGCAGGCTGTGCCTGTCTCAGAATGTCAAGACTGAAGCAAAAGCAGCATTTCTGTGCAACAAAATGTTGGCAGAATATAGAAAACTGCTGAAAAGAAATACTGTGGTTTTATTGCACAGGAGGCTTCCTGTGAGACATGGGAATCTCAGGGAATAGTTCTGTTGTGAGACAAACATGTTGGTAGCAGTGGAGTGCTTTGTAACAGTCTGAAAGTCATATAATTAGGAACCAAGAAATAGCAGGAATAATGGAGTGGTAGAGATTGCAGTGAGCTAGTTCTTTATGCTGAGACTATCACAGACCAAAAGGAACAATATCATCTTCAGAGGAGTCCACAGAATTTGTGTCACTGTCAGAAATATGCAAAGATTGGTTGGGGCTGGAAGGCAGAGTCACACCAGAGACTGGAATGGGTTTGTGCTGCTGGTTCCTTTGAACTGTTTTCTTCAGGGCACTTCTGACAAAAGCAGGAATTTTCAGGGAAGCCAGTGCTTGTGGAGCTGGATTGATGGAAGAATGCAATGAATTCAATGAATGGAGATAAGCGTTTTTAGGCCTTATCAAATAATTTTATCTGGGTCCTTCATTTAGAAGATGAAGTGGTCTTCATCTTTAGAATGCTTTAGTCTTGGTAGCTTCAGAAGACAAAGATGTATTTGCTTTGCTGTAACTGTGAGCAGCAACACAAGAACTCTGTATTTGCTTGTCTTCTAACAAAGTAAACTTGTTCTTTGGAGCAAACCCTGATTTCCCATCCCTTCCCATAACTTCTCCCACCATATGTTTCTTGCTGTGGATGGACTGATACGGAAACAAATACAGCATTAATACAGGGTAACCCCAGGAAAGTGTAACGAGGAGTTAAACCTAAACCACAGAACTTCTCAGGGGAGGATTAACACGCTCTCCTCAAACCAACCCACCAAACAACCAACCAACCTTGCCAGCAGCAGGCTCACAGCAAAAGTCATTGGGGAGCCTTTCTGTTGGAAGCAGAACACAGTCCAGTTTTGTTAAAAAACGAACCTCTCTGACACAGGCTGGTAAGGGATGTTTTGAGGAACCAGGCCAGGGAATGCGAGAGACTAATTTCACTTCCCTTGCAGAAAGGATCACTATTACTTAATGAAGACCTAAAGGAGGAGTTGGTTTTTTTTTTTTAAAAAAGAAAAAGTTTCTCTATTAGGTGCCTGGCTGAGAAATGTGTCGCTTTCCATTGTAATCCCTTCCTTAGGACTGATAAAGTTGTATTTTGTGAGACTAAGATCTTATACATTGTCTGAAATGTTTCAGTGAGTTGTATTGTTTAACGTAGTTACAAGGTTGGCAATGGCAAGGACTAGTTTAAAACATACTGGTTTAATAGTTAAGAATTCTGGGGTTTGTACAAGATCTAAGGTTTGCTTACCATTAGTGACTTGTTCTCACAGGAACCTTTGTGCGTGGCTCTTGGATCCTTGTAAGGAAGCTGTATCTGACAATAGTAATGAAATACTGCTTCCACTTTGAAAACTTACTCTTTTTAAAGTATCTATATAAAGCCTGTTTGCAGGTTTTCCAGCTGTGCTGCTCCAGCAGAGAGCGCTTTTGTTACCGCTGGCACAGAGCCTGTTGAATCATCTGCAGCTCAGCTCTAAACTACAGAACTCAATTCCCCTCTAGCTTTCTTTGTAATGCTTAAGTGTCTCTTGAAACAGTACACATCTATTTTGTTTACTTTCTTGATACCTTGTTCTAGACAAAGGCATTTTAAACAGCTTTTGCACTGTAAATTTCACATGATTTTTGAATGCTATGTGGGGAGAGTTACTGTAATCGTTTCTCTTTAAAACAATAATTCATCCATTGATGGATCATGATGAAAAAATTATTTGGCACCCAATTTTAGTCAAATGTGTCTTCAACAAAGCAGTGAAAATCAATATGAAAACAGTGAATGGTTAAATGTCATGCTAAACGCCTATTTCAGACAAACTAATTACAGAGTTTCCAAGTTTCTAACTTAGAAAAGCCCAAAAAGGGGTTTGTGATCTTGTGCTTGAAAAAGGTATAGTTGGTTTAAATTTAAGAATACTGAAGAAAAACTCCTTATTTCTGTAAAATAAGAAAGTGAGGAAGAATTGGCTTTGAAAAGTTGCATTTTTCTTATTATACCGTGGACTTCTAACCTTCTTTCATAGAAGGTTACAAAAATAAGGCTGGAATGTGCCTTCCCAAGGTGACCCAGCCCATTGGCTGCCCCAGGCCAGCCAGGCCCACGCCATTCCTGTCAGACTTCTTGGCTTTAAAACAGTGCTGGAAGGGGAGGCAGTGATGCAACCAGCCCCACCAGCCCTTCTGCCTGTGCTGGCAGCTTGGTGCTTTAGTGAATCAGTAGAAATCAGCAAAAGCATGCAGTTAAACAAGAGAGTTTAACTTTCTTCATTTTGGGGAAGCATATAACCCTCTCTAGCAGCTCCATGGTCCATAGTTTTGTGTTCACACAGAGCAAGGACTCCTGTGTAAGCACAGGTGTATGTGGCTCAGGATGACATATTCAGGGTTATAAAATGGGATTTACCTTAGCATTTGCCTTGGTTCTTTGGTTGTAGCATAGCCAAGGGAGAAAAAAAACCCCATGTAATGTAATTTTTAAAAAATTAACTAATTCTAGACTAAATGACAGGAAAAGACATAATTTCTGAAGCCAGTTTGTCTGGTCACAGAACCTGCTACTGTGCACTGCATCCAAGTTTTGTTGCAACAGACTTATGCTGAGGATTGTGCTGCTGCTGTACTGGGGTAACTCTGGACAGCATTTAACAGTCAGGCCCTGCAGTTCACTCAGAAGTTAAATTAGTCCTTAAAACCAACTTTTTTTTCTCAAGGCTATTCAAAAGGAATGAAAAGAAACTACCATTATACTCAAGGGAAGCACTGGGGGTCCTAGAGATGGAATCTGTACACTGTATGTGTTTAGGCTTTTAATTAAAAGACCTCATTTAATTTTTCACAGGATTTTGGCAACATACGAAGCTGAAAGATAATGGTCTTATTCACTGTGAAAATACCTAATGTGATTTGCTTATAGTGCAGATGTTTCCAGGGCTGGATATGCCCCATGGTAGGTGGAAACTTCACTTGATGCCTGCTTTGGCTGCAGCAGGACAGTAATGCTGGGGGTGACACAGCTGTCTTCATGGATTGCTCTGAAATTCAGAGTTAAGTAAATAACGTGAAGGGGCTTAAAATAATCAGTTGGTTTATATTGGGAATATTTTGTAGACCCTGATTTTTGCTTTTCCTTCTCATGCTGCAAAAATCCCTTAGATTTTAATAGCATTCTGCTGACCTTCACCTGAAAAATGATCACATTTAATAACAGCGCTAATTCCCATGAAACTCTCCCAGATTCTCTGTCAGAACTGTATTTTTATCCTAGATTGTGCATACACACTTGAGCATAAAGAACCTGAAATAGTCGCAGCTGGGAAATTTGCTTCCTTGGTGCTTGGGAAATAATCAATTTCGGGGAATCAGTTCCAATTGAACATTTGTTTGTTTTTCTCAATTGTATTGCATATGGCTTTTGTTTGCTAAATTAGTAGCTCTTCTGTTTTTGTAAGAATAAGGTTTACTGATTCTCCTGGTTAGTGCTACAGGGTTTTGGGGAAGCTCTATGTGACCAGTTCTGTTTCTGATATCATGCTAAAGGATGCTCTTTAATCTTTGGTTACATTTGTATTAGTAAGTCATCTGGCACAGTAGGAGAGTGCC
The DNA here is from genome assembly GCF_000738735.6 of Corvus cornix cornix. Taxonomy (NCBI): domain Eukaryota; kingdom Metazoa; phylum Chordata; class Aves; order Passeriformes; family Corvidae; genus Corvus; species Corvus cornix. The sequence goes on along the minus strand of NC_046338.1, from coordinate 14,534,299 downwards.
TGTAATGTGAACTAGTCCATGCTGTGGGCTAGCTCAGTTCTGCTCCCACAGGAGCAACGCCCAGCAGCAGGCCAAGTGCATTCAATGCACTCCTAGAGTGCATCCTCTGATTTGAGTTTCATCTGAAAGGAATCCAGCTGGTGCACTCTGGAAACCAAAGTGGAGTCTGCCAGGCTGATAGGGAGAGTCACTTCAAAAGCTGCCTCCTGCTCCAAACCAAAATACTTGGGCAGGCACACCCTGCCCGTGTGAGGGCCCTGCTCGCTCTGCACCCCAACCCCTCCAACACACGTCTTCATCCCCAAAATACACTCTGCTGGGGAAAACACAGCTCTCTTCAATGTTTATGCTCTTGGTAGCACGCCAGTATCGCCTTCTAAAGTCAGCTTTTTCCTCATCTTAGATTGTGTCTTTCATAGTAATTGATTCACTCTTGTGAATATAATTGGCTCTTACATTACAAAGGGTGGTGGAGGAGAGTAAATTGCAGCACTGATCATTGTTTGTGGGTTCCCAGAATGGCAGCAGTTGTCCTTATAGGCACTGCATTCATTCCTGCAAGAACCTACACGTGTGGATGAAATTCAGCTATGTATGAATCCCACCACAGGCAGTGGAAAGTCTGCTGTTTATGAGCTAATTGCACATGTGAATTTACAGTGCTGGGACAATAGCACTGAGCCTCTGTTTCTTGATGGGGGCTGAAGCCTTTTTGTGCATCTTGCAGCAGAGTAAGGAAAGGGATACATGTCTTTTTTACTCCTAGAAAGAATGGATTCCTTTACCTTTCTATGCTTTCTTCTCAGGAAAAATTAACTGCATTTTGCAAGCTCACAAATGCATTTTTTCATTTTAATATAGATGTCTTAAAAGATTCATTTCTCCCTGAAGACATTTGGGCAAGGTGGAGAGAGAGACTGATCATTTCCAGATGTTCTTTGCTGACAAGCAAGAAAAATTCTGCTTCGGGTTAACACTTGTGAATGTATTTTAAATATATACATTTTCTATACAAATCTGCCAGGGAGAGCACAAGCCAGCGTGGCAGGGGCTGAGATGGACAGATTTGCAGTGTCATAGCTGCCTTAGTAAGGTAGGGGTTGCCCCTGCTGACTGGGCTAAAAGCCTTGGGAACTTCCCTCCCTGTAATCTCGTATGGACAGGTAGGGGAGATGGATGTGCTTTTCAGACAGTGAAAAGCACACATTTTCACACCACGTGCAGTGTGCTTTGAGGTAGACACTTGGCTCCACAGTGTTTGCTGAATCAGATGTATTAAAATAGATAATTCACTGTTTCTTTGATGTTTTGGGAACATTTCATACTGGGATTCCTAAACATTCCACACTAAATTCTGGCAAGACGTGGCACAGTGAATGCCAAGTAGTTTGACTTCGAGTTTCTGGGAAGTACCCCAAATTAGCAAAGCAGGGGGAGTTGGTGTCCTGCCTGTTACCTGGGAAGACAGCCAGGCCGATGGAGCAAAGCAGGCACTGGTGTCCTGCTCCCCGTGTGTCCGTCTCGCTTCCCACAGTGCATGAGCAGCACTCCAGCATCACACCTGCAGTTCCTGCCCCTCTGCTTCTGCACAAGCAGTGGATGCTCACTCTGATACTGGCTGTCTTGCCTGGCAGTAGTCTCCAGTGGCTACAAGGTGAGAACTTCTTAGTGGTGAAAGATGAACACCAATCAGTTTTGTAGGAAACCCTGGTGCCTGGGAAGAGCAGATTCTTCTTTAGTTGGTTCTGGTCTCTAAGGCAACAGCAGCCTGAGCATGGGAAGTAACGGAGCTCATGCCTGTCAGCAGCAAAGGAAATGCCTGCTTGGGAAGCAGTCCTCCTTAACAACTGTTGTCCTTCTCAAATGGTGTGTGGAACCAGAAACACCACTGGAGACCAGGATGCCTTTATGAGTCACAAGCTGGTTGTCACTGGGTGGGCAGAGGAGGTGGGGGCAGTCAGCAGAACCAGCCCCGCATGTTGCCTCCTTGTGCGCACTGAATCCTGGAGGAATAGGTTTCCATTGGAGTGATCAACCTGTGTACATTCAGAGGTTGCTGACTGCTAAGACTGTTTTAAGTAACTGACGGACAAAAGACTGATAAACCCATTTTCGTATCTAGACAGGGCTCTGCCCCTGTGAGTGGCAAAGCTCAGTGTCCTGGGAGCATTATGAGCAAAGCCCTCCCAAGGCCCAAGGAAGAGGTGTGTGAGGGTTGCAGTGGATGTGAGGTCTAGAGATGGTGAAGGTCTGCTTCAGGAAATGAATCTTCAGTGGAGCTGTGTCATGGCACTTGTCCCAGTGTCCCAAACCCCTGCAGTAAGCTCAGCTGTGACAGAGTAAGAGAGGGGAAGGAAGTGATAGGGGAAAGACAGGAGGTAAAACTATGGGGGGGGCATCATTCTCTGTGGTTCTTCAGGTAAAGCAGGTAAATACCTAAGGGTCTTCATTGAGCCCATATGTTCTTTAGAAAGGAAAAATATGCTAGCTTAGAGCATTAGTTGATTTCTTGTATTTCAGAAGCAGGCAAAGTGGAGGGGGAAGATGACTCTGAAGTCAAATTTTGGAGTGTTCTCTGTGAGAGCAGGATGTTGATAAGAGGAAGGGGCAGGACTGGGGAAGAAAAAGAAACATCCCAGTTTTTGTCCATAAGGACAACGTGCTGCGCAAAAGAGGGCTTTGAATCCTGGGACGAGGTGTTGATGATATTCAGGTGTTAAAGCTCTGAGACTTGATACTGTAGTTAACAAGACATCCACTTTACTGCCTCAGCAGTGTTGCCGAACTGATCTGTCAGTTTTGGGATTGTTCATAGAACTGTGCAGGATGCAGTCTTTGGTGTTTGCTTAGGGATTTTTTTTTTCCTGAAATACATGTATGAAGATCTGAAAGAGCACATTCAGGGTATGTTTCCCCCGGGTTTTCCTTTCTCAGCCTGCTTTGCCCCACCAATAGCTGCCCAGGTGGGGTCCTGTCTGTCACACGCGTGTGCAAGGTGCCAGCTCAGAAAGGCTGCAAACTGGCAATGGGGTTTCAGTGCATAACTTAGCCTGTGACACCTGATAAATTGCATGCTTGATTAGAATGTGCTATTTGGGAAAACATCTTCCAAAGGGATGCTAAAATTGGCAGCTCTACAATTTGACCTGGTTTTCTTTTGTTGCTGGTTTTGAAGATAGAAGGCACTACACAGTTAAAATCTGTTTTGTTTTGTTTGGTTGGGTTTTATTTTGAGAAGAAGTGGGATAATTTTAGTTCTTCAGTACTAAAAATTAGATCAAAATCCTGGCAACTGTACAACATAAATGAGCAACCTTGCAATAAAGGGTTTTTTGTCACCTTGGAAACAGTTTGAATAAGCTACTTGGAGTGATTTTAGTTTCAGACTTCCCTCTGCCCTTGTCCCTCCCATGCAAATTCTGTTTTTACACTCAGTATATCCGGCTTAAATGTGTTTCTTTCATATATAGCCAACAGGGGAATTTGCCAGACAAAAGTGGAAGAACACTGAAAATGACCTTGGACACGATGTTTCAGAGCAGAAACTGGTGTTTGGAAACATTCAAAGTTAAACCTATCAAAAAATAGATATATTTTTAAATTCGTCATTTTAGATCTCACAGCTCAACGTAAAAAACCCAGAAGCTTAACTTTAAATAATTATTTTTTACATACCAGTGAGTCTTGTTATTCTGGAGAAGAATATGGCATTTAGGAAACAAATTTTAGCACTAAGAGGAAAGTTGAGAGGTTAAATAAGGAGAAATATACATTAAAAAATGGATGTATTCTATTAGATATACACAGTCTTTCAAAATCCCCAGTATTGTGATATCCATGTGAAATTTGTTGTATTAAAATGCTGTGACTCTTTGTTGTGAACATTACACAGATTATGCTGTGGCATAGCTGGAACCTCTCGTAATTAGAGATGAGATTAGGATAAAGTAGTGCTTCTATCCACTAAAGAATGTAAATATTTTGAATATTTTCAATAGCTCACACTCCTCTAACAGATCTCACCTGAAGAGTGCCCTTACTGTATGAGTGCCCGCTCAAGAAAGCACAGAAGCCTTTGGTAGCCTTTCCCAAATACTTGAAATCAGCTGAGACACACTGACTTTCCACTCCCATGGAGACAATATTTCAAAGTGAAAAGTAAACTGATTTTCAGTTACTTGAAAGACTAAATTGCATTTGAATATATATTTTATTGTGCAGGTAATATTCCTGGAAGCTCAGAGGAACCCATGCAGGACTGGCTGGTGGTCCCTGTGCCAGTGCCTGGTGTCACCTCTGCCTCCAGTGGTGTGGTCTGCTAGGCTGGGCAGGGGAAGGTGTGACCCAGAACCATGTGCCATGGTCTGAGCAGCCACAAAAGACCAGCAGGACATTACACCAATACATCATATGAGACACGATGAGACAGAACAGCTGACTAATATTTGGGTTAAGTATTTGGAAATGCTTCCTAACCACATGACCAGTGAGGTTGTTGGAATAATAACAGGACCATATAACTTGAGATATTTAAACACAGATGGATTTGAATATGAGCAAATGGAGGGCATGTGTGATTAAGGGAGCACAAATGAGATTCAAAATCTATTTTTCACCTCCATTTCCTTGGATTCTGTTTTGTCTCCCAGGAGTGACTGAATGTTATGATGGACATTAATAATTAAAAGGAGCTTGACCATAGCACCTTCCCATGAGCTGCTGTGCTTTTGCCATTCCTTGTTATCACAGCAGTGAGCGAGTGCTGGGAGCAAGCTGTCAGCAGATGGTAGGTAGCAACTCTGGCAAGTTTGCAAATAAGGGACTTTCCCTGCTGCAGTCAGCTGGCTCAAGTATTAATCTCCTTGCTGCACTGCTCTTTACAAGTCAAGAAAGCTCATCAGGTCAAAACATGTATTCCATGCTGGCTGTCCAAAGCAGGAAAACCTTTTTCTCTGATGAAACACAGTTTTACTTGATAGGTGCACTCCAGGACATGCAAAAAACCCTCCATGTTTCTTACCATTAACTTCTCTGATTGCTCTGTTTGATGCACACACAGTGGTGAGAAAAAAGAGAACATTTCGTATATGAAACTCCACAGATCTCCCAGCAGCCTGAGGTGATACGCTGTGTTTCTCTGGCTCCCCCCTGCCCCCCCTCCCCCTTTTATTTTGGCTTTGTAATATACAGGATAACTATAATGAAATTATCTTACATGCACACATGTAAAGTTTTTTGAGTAATAAAATTATTTCGCTTACATAAAAGAGAACAATAGGTCTTTTCAGCTTGTGAATGTCGTTGCCAGATTTTGCCTACAGAAACTTAAAATTTAAGATGATAAAAACACATCTTTAAGGCATCCTTATGATTATCTTAAGTCAAGTACTTTGAGCACAGCACACTATATACAGTTCTTAAAACGGATCAGTCTTTCAATTTAAGGATGTTTCCACTTTTCTTTCTATATATTGCTTTTCCTGATACCACATTTAGAAGTCCTCTGTACTTTGCTCTCATGTGAAACTCAGCGTTTGGAAGCTGATGATTTGAAAAATCACTATTTCTAATGCTAGAAGTGGAACAAACGGGAATCCACTTTCTCAAAGTTCCTAAGAAGATCTCATTAACTGTGTTCCCCCAATCTGGCATTTTGTTGGCTGATAGTAGGTGATTGGAAATCATTCAAGATAATCTTAGTGTGTTGTAAGTTTTGCAGGATTTTTAATAAATAAACTTTGCATATGCAGCAGATTTTAAGGCCCTGTGCATAATGTGATTAATGATAGATGTACCTTGCAACATGGCCTGGACTGTGTTGGGTGGCCTGGCAGAGCCAGCCGTGCTAAGGGGCTGCAGGCATTACAAGCTCCTGTTCAATATTAACAGGGGCTGCTAAAGGACACAGCTCAAAAACCTTGTAGCTCTAGCTAGGTGGGGGATGAGATTCACAAACCTTACATTTAATCTAAATTTGGATTAATAGCCAAATTCTGTGAGAGCCTGAATGGTGGTGGAGACTTTGTGAAGGCACAAGGCCAAGGAGAAAGATGGACCACTGGTGGACATGGGTCAGAGCTCTGCTTCTTCTCTGTCCTCCCGGAGCAGAAATGGCAGGACCACAAATATGGTCCTGGCCTAAAGACATGGGACAAAATAGACAGAGAAATGCTTATTTAGTGATTTCATTTCCTTCACAGAGAATCTCCTGATGTTTTGAGCAAAAGTTTGAAGCTGTTTTTCTTTTGACCAAATATATTACACTGTTTGCTGGTGTTTACTTTCACTTCAAGCAAGGTTGAGTCCCACCAATCTGGTGGTTTTGTTTCCATGTTAGGAGAAGGTAATTGTGGTGATGGTCATGATACCAGCTATTTTTACTGTATGGGTAATGCTTTGGCTTCTTTATATCCAAAATACTTTGGTATTTTTAGCATATCTTCAGTGAGACTGACATCCTACCATAGCACTGGGATGTTGTAAGATTGCAGGCAGAGGTGGTAATGACAGCCCTGAAGTTCAATGACATGTTTTGAAACACTCATAGAGATGTTAACTTGCATTCTCTAAAAAGTCAATTATTAACTTAAAAAAAATACGTGTAAGATGCTAAAAAGGGCATGAATTTCTGTCTTATTTCTGCTTAAGCAAAGCACAGAAGGCAGAGCTGTGAACATTCCTGCTGCTTAAGTTAGCTGGTAACTATGAACAGAAGAATTTCCATCACATTGCTCATTTGAATCTAGGTTTACTTTATATGGCTTTTAAAATCCTTTCCTGTTTAATTTTAATTACAATTTAACAGGACAGGTATACCATGCCCCTGGAAGCAGTGGGCTCAGCACTTCACATAAAGGCAGGGTAACCATCCTGATGCTGTAGGTCACATTGCCAGAATCCAGGTGGCCCACGCCACTGGAGTCAGAGAAGAACTGATGGTGGCAGTGCCTTCTCAGAAGTGTGTTGCCTCCTGGTAAGAAGGCATCCATGGTTTTTTGGACATGGCCAAGCAACAGCAATGCAAGTGCACTGCACCAGGTGTAAGATCTCGACAGCAGTGCCTCTTAAAGCAGTTTTGGTTGAAGAAGGTGTCTGGCAAGGATGCTCTCTAGAAGGAGCCAGTGGTTTGAACCAAACACTTCACTGCTCTTGGAGTCTCTAAAATCTGCTTTTAAAAAGGGCAACTCCAACTGCAAATATTTCCAGTGACCAGGGAGCAGATGGTGGACCCATTTTGGTCATGAACACTTCAGCTTTGTCCAGCCTGTTGTCTATCAGCCTCCTCAGGTTTAGAATACAAATGTTTTATTCTCCCATTGGTTTGTCTTCCTAAGAAAAGCAGCTGTATTCTGGGCCTCCGGGGTGCCTTGGCTGGCTGGTTCAAAATAGGGTGGGGGGGTAACAAAGGTATGGATGACTGTAGTGGTGTCTGCATCTGAGAGAAATCAGTCATTTGGCAGGCTGGAGATAAGACACACAGCTATTAGCTGCCTGATAGAGTTTCATGGGACTCTTATTTCAGTCCATTTTGATGTCAGGAAGGCAGACGCTTTCAATAAAAAGAGTGCTCATAGATTTTATTGGGCATTCAAATGCTTCCAGTTCCCAGCTGTCATCAATTCCACTTTAGTCATATAGTTGTCACTTTATCCCTCTGTCTGCAACAGGTCTTGAGAGAAGAAAGATACTGATTTGTTAAGCTTTAATGAAAAGGAGACTCATTCATGTTTCCAGACAGTTTTAGTTTTACTCAAACAAAAGAATCCCACTGAAGGAAAATAAAGTACATCTTTCCACAGGTACTTACTAAATTAATAAGAAACTATTATTTCAGATACCTTTGAGGAGATCTTGTATGCTATGAGAGATGGAATTTTCTGAAGTCAGACTGGAGCAGTTCAAAACTAGTCCCCAAGCACGTACAGAAATGAAAGCCTGCGTGCTTAGGAAAGCACAACTTCTTCAACCTATCTGCTGAGGCAGAGCTTATCTCTGATGCTTATCTTGCTGTCAGCAAGGCTGGAAAGGTTATTTTTCAGTCTTTTATTAGGAAATACGTAGCTGCATAATTTCATTATTCATCTGTATCAGTGCCCAAACATTGCTACCTATGCATCAGCATCTTCACCATGGATATCCTTCTGATCAATGCATTTTTTTTACAACTGAAGTTGGACTTCTTGCCTGTTCAGTTATTTACAGTTCTCACACTATCAACTCAGCAAAAATTAAGTAATTGGTGAAATCTCAATCTGTTAATGAAAAAAACTTTTAAAAACCTTTCTCTTTGTACCGTCAGAAGAATACTGTTTTCTCTTTGTTGAAAGTTACACTGTTTAACTGGTCCTAAATATCTGCCAGTCTCCTAAGAAGTCTCTTCAAGTCAATGCAAGCTCTAGGCCCTTCCTCTTAAAGCTGCCTTTACTTTTTGTAGAAGGCCAAGTAAAAGGACTTATATTCAGCACTGTGTGCTTTGCAGCTCCTGAACAAAACAGGCTGAGCTGAAAACAAAAGCTCAGCTTTGACTCTTACTCCACTGGCTCAAGTTAGTTCCAGCCAGAGCCTTAATGTTACTTTATCTGCAGGGGCTTTTTTTGTGTGATCAATGCCAACTCTGTTGGGCAAGTACAGGATGCATAGGGATTTAAAAAAAATCCAGCTGCCAACAAGAAAAAGTGCTTTGTAACCACAGTTTGGAGTGGAAACAATTTTCTAAGATACAGATCAAACTGTGTTTATAGACTCAACTATTGGCAGCTTTTCACCAAGCTATTTCCTGTGTGCCTATTGCATAGAGGAATAATCTAAGTGCTTAAACTAACATTTAAAACCATACAGAACATGAAGGAAATACTGTGTGAAGCAGCATGGAAAACACAATGGTGTTGAATTTTCTTTTGTCTCCATAGCTAATACTCATGGGAGAAGGCAGTAAGTACTGCACACCAAATACCAGTACGCCAGTTCTTTGCAGGATTTGGTCCTTACTCTAGCCAGTACTTACTTTCTACTAATATTGTTTTAATTGCTGAAATATCCAAGTAACAAACATTTTCAAAAATGCCTCCTAAATTAGAGGAACTTGCTAAAAGTTACATACAGTTACTTTAAGTGCAGCAAGTTATTATTCCATAGTATAATAATTCAGACAATCAAAGGCACACATAAACAGAAGGAGTCTAGTTTCCTATGAGAACATGTGGAAAATGTGAAGGTCTGAAGGTAAGAGTCAAAGTAAATGTAAACTGGTTTGCTCAGTTTGAGATGGTTGCAACAATGTTTCTTGCAGAAAAAGCCCAGAATTCAGTAGCTAGCTGTTTTCAATCTTTTTGGTGTTTTTCAGTGGGACAGATTTCCTCTCCCAGACTTCACATGCATGCCCTTTGCTTCAGGCATGCATGTGCTGGTGGCACAGCTCACCTCCTGATAGCATCAGTAAGGTCACCGCAGTCAAGCTGTGGTGGCCATGCAGAATTTCAACGGGGATTTTTGTCACTGGTGTTCTGCTTGGCTGGACTTCATTCCTTCTATCCAAGCCATGTCTAAGCTAGGGAGCATGGCAGCTCCACTAGAAGAAAACTTTATGGTTAGGAGAGTAATTTAGGTTGGATGGAACCTCTGGAGTTTGTCTGGTCAGCCCCAACACAGAGCAGGGGCCACGGAGGTGACTTTGGCCAGGGCCAGACAAGTTTCCAGTGTCTCCAGGATAGAATTCCCACATGTTTTCTGGGCATCTAATTATGACATGCACAGCAACAAAAACCCCATCAAATTTGTTTATACTTTTCTTCTTCGACTGTATCCTTACAGATCAATTCTGGGAGGTATAGTAAAAGGCTTAGCTTTACATACTGATTCCAGCTGGAAATAATTTTTGTTGGGAATGAAGACCACCTAAACAGGTGAGATCGATTCAGGTGAGGTGGCACTGGGCTTTTCCATTACCTGGGCCTTTGGGTAATGAAGAAGAATGTAACTGTGAATGAATTTGCTGGAGGCAGATGCATTAACTGTGCACAGCAAGTGTGCTGTCAGAAAAGCATTGATAGTTTTGAGTTTATGCATTTCTTGCGTGCTAATTTGCCCGAGATGCAGTTCCAAACCCAGTCCATGGGTGCTGCAATGCAGCTGTCAGAGGGAGCAGGATCTGAGGCTGCAGGGACAGAGGCCAGACAGATGCCTTGGGAGTCAGAGCTCATCTGCACAGCAGTGAGTATTGGAACTGTCCAAACCACCACCATCTCTTCTGGGATTTTTCCCAACCAAAGGTATCCTGGAATGGTTTTATATCTTGCTCTGAAACCTGTACACAGATATTTCACAATATGTGTATTTAAAGGAATGCAAATGATTTCAAAAGACAGCATGGCAAAATAGCATTTCAAGTTGTTGCACTCACATATGATAACTATTGTGAGATTTATTTTAGGTTAAGAGAAATCACAACTACTCTGTAATGAGTTCTTTTTATATTGTAGAAATACAGGTATTACTGGGTACTACTGTTGATATCTCACATATAAAGATTCAAAATTTTAATCTAATTTTGTTCTTCAGGAAGATTTCGTTTCAGATGAGCAAATTGTTAGACTTTCCTCAAAATTTGGTAAGAGTGGAAATCTACGAACATGTATGATGTTCATACGTGGCACGTTGCTTTCTCTAGAACCAAATGAGCACTTCCTTTGGCCCAGGATTTGAGGCAGTGCTGGGCATGCAGAATGCATGGAATGCCTGGCTGCTCCTGGCTGCCTTCCACAGTGAGGTGACAGCCAACCTTTGGCCAACGGGCAGGAGATGGCAGTGGATCCTCTACTCTCACCACAAGACAGGTGTACTGCAGATTGTTTGTAAGCTATGCCGCATAAAAAGTTGCAAAATATAGTCCTGAAGCTATTTATAATGAAATTAAATGTAGGAGATGTAGACCTAGGTACAACTTAACCAACAAAACTGTCTCAGTACTTTATCTTGGTAAAAAATGCCGTCTCATCTCCCAAGATCGGTTTTGAAGGGCTGTGCACTTGCTAATGGAACAAATGCTGAGCAGCACGTACACCAAAACTAGATTTTTTGCGCACTTGAGCAACCTCAGCACATTATTTGCCCTGTCCTAATGCTGTTTGTCTTCTACCAGCGTGGCATTTGGGCTGGCATAGTAACAGCTGCTAACAACGAGGCCAACTCCATCCCTGCACGCCAGCCCCGCAGAACCTGTGGAGAACCTGCCGGGAAGCGAGAACTGCCACATGCACAGCCTGAGCCCAGGGGGCAGAAAAAAGTTTTCAGCCCACAGATTTGTTTCTTTGGGGGCGGGGGGAAGCAACATCAAGGGAAAAGAAGAATTTAAAATATGCTGCGACTCCTTTGGTCTTTGTCATGAAACGCTACGCACATGGCTGCCGAAGGAGATGATGACACTGGGGGCCGCCGTGGGGAACAGGGTACCGATGGGGAGTCCGTGCCCGCGCAGCGCCCGCGGCCGGCGGTACAGCACTCCCGGCCCCTCCGGCGGGCACGGCCCAGGCCCTGGCGCGGCCCCGGCGGCACAGCACTCCCGGCCCCTCCGGCGGGCCCGGCCCGGGCCCTGGCGCGGCCCCGGCGGCACAGCACTCCCGGCCCCTCCGGCGGGCCCGGCCCGGGCCCTGGCGCGGCCCCGGCGGCACAGCACTCCCGGCCCCTCCGGCGGGCACGGCCCGCCCCTCACCCCGCCGCGGCTCCCCGGGGGCGACCCCGCGCGCAGCGGGCGGGGCGGGGCGGGGCGGGGCGGAGCGGTTGCGCACGCGCGGCGCGGGCGCCCTCTCACCCCGCTCAGCTATGCCAAGTATGTGCGCGGCGGAGCCGGGGCCGGGCGCGCGCGGCGGCGGCGCCATGGGGCGGTCGGGGCCGGGGCTGCCGGCGGGGCCGCCGCGGCGCTCGGGGACTGCGCGCTCCCGCGGGCCGGGGGCAGCGCCCGCTGAGCGCGGCGCGGAGGCAGCGCCAGGCATGGCCGACCCGCTCCGCAGGACGCTCTCCAAACTGCGGGGCAGAAGGTCCCAGCGAGGGGCGGCGGCGGGCGCCGGGTACCGCCACGGCGGGCTCTGCGCCCCGCAGGGTAAGTGTGCGCCTGGCTCGGCCGCGAGGCTCCGGCTGCCCGGCCCCGGCTGCCCGCCCGCGGCCGCTCCTCCACCTGCCGGGCAGCGCCGGGCGGGGGCTCCCGCGGCGCCGGGATGCTCCGTGCCCGCTGCCCGGAGCGCCGCGCCGGGGCCGGGCGTGAGCTTGGGTCTCGAATCAGTCCTTAGCGGCGGCAGCGTGCCATCGGTGCCTGCGCTTCTTCTGGGAGCGGGAATTCCTCACGAAAGCGAGAGCTGCTGGGGCTTAGACCAGCGCTGTGTGCGCGTCCCTGCTCGTTCTCTTGTCCCACATCTGCTTGTCACTCCTCGGCTGCTGCTTGCCCGCTGGGGTTGGTTGGTTTGTTCGCTTTTTAAAGATGCACTCGAAATCTTACAGATCAATTTTCAGTTTTGCCGTTGTTCCGTTTGAATATATAGTACTTGTATTTTATACTTTTGTTAGGAAACTTAGTGAAAGAGAACGTGTTCAAATATCAGCCAGAAGAACTGAGAATTGTTTGATCCATGTATGGAGAGGCTGGATAAAGCTGTTCCCTGCTTCCATGCAATCTGCAAAGCAAGGCATGGTATCGTGGTGAAGTATTTTCTGTGCCAACGGAGTTGGCAGAGTGTCAGTTTTGACCTCAGTTGAGTTGAAACATTGAAACTTTGATTTCTGAGCATACACGTGTTGTTACTATCATGGCTTAATTTGAAATATGGATTTATTTAATTTTTTGTTAATAGAGTGAAAGGGGAAGAGAATACCTGACTTTTTTTTTTTTTCTTCTTCTTGAACACCATATTGAAGCCTTTTGAGGAGGAACTGTTGTCATGTTTGGTATTTGTGTGAAGACATGGTCTTAACTATTTTAAATACAATATTAAAGATATATCTGAAAATGCTAATAGTAGGCAGCATTCTTCTGAATGAAACATTGCTCTAGAACAAAAAGTATGTTCCTGTCCTGTATGTCTCTCAAAGCTTTGTATTTATTTAAAATTGACTCATTCCTGTAACAGCTAACAACATTGAAAACTTTGTGATATTGAACCACTGGTTGTGCAGATACTTGCATGTGAAGCAGTTTGTTACTAAAATAGACATGGGCATAAGGGCTTTCAGGAGCAGGGCCAAGTTCGAATAAAGGGGAAGGACTGCTTGCAAATACTGCTAGCAATTGCAGAAACTGCAGTTGGGGGATGTATGTGTAAGTGTACCATCTGGACGAGTTTCAGTGAGCATTTCCCATCGATGACCTCTGGCAGCATGTTGGCTGATCAGAGACGGGGTCGTCCTGAGTCCTGTGGAAGGTGGCGTTCCCTGCAAGCAGCTTTGGTGGAGGAGGCTGGAGGCTTGTGGTTATCAATGTTTCTGTGCTAAGCGTTTGCAGATGGCTCCTTATCAAGACACCCAGGTGGACGTTGAAAACAAAGTTTTCTGCTGCTGGGACTGAAGGGCAGCCTGAGCTGACACCAGATGTGTCACTGGGTGTATGTTTAGGTACACTGTACTTCTTAGGAGCCTGCTGTTTTGGGAATTGTAGGCTGTCTTAACCAGTGCAGAAGGACCCATTTTTCTACAGCAAAGCAGGAAGTAGTAGATGTTTTTGTTTGTGGAAATACAGCTCTCAGATGCTCCATCTATTTATGTCACCGGAACAGGGACCATCCTTGGACTGAAGCAAGGGCTTTGGGATAGTTGTCACTGGCAGGAGGATGCCTGCCCGAGAAGTCCCTGATCCAAATGGACTTCTTGGAAACATAGGCTTAGCCCTATGCCTTTTGCTGATTAGTTTCCTATCCTTTTGGTTAGTTCTTACTTGGAATTGTAGTGTGACAGTGTGTAACAAGGAACCATTACAATGGCATGCTTGCAGTTTCAGGCTGGGGGTGGGGGAAGGACTATGATTGCTGCCAAATCACTGAAACTTTGACAGAGATCTGCATTCACATTTTCCTCAGATTCTGTTACCTGACCAGCATGGGCCACAGTGTAGCAAAGCATTTCAGTGGAAGTTTGCAAAGGCTTTAGAAGGACTATGGTTAATTTTGTTAATTCTTTGAAGCAAGTTAATTCTTCAAATCACAAACAGTGATAATACTGCAGTTTAGTTGAACAAGCAAACTGTACTCTTTCAAAAAATCACCAAATGATGAATCTTTCATCAAATAAAATGGTGGTGTTTCAGATCTTACCAAGGATCTCTTCTATCATTGAAGTACAAACCTAAAGAGGGTCAAAGGGAAGGTGTTCAAATGAGTCTTTTTCATGTCTCCCTTTCTACAGCGGACTTGGCTGGATTTACAGAGCTGTTCCTTGAGTCCTCCAGAGAGGTGTCCATATTTTAACATCCATTATTGGTGTGTAAATAATTCTTTGCTGAGAATAATGTTCAGGCAGTAACAAATAGCTGCTTCCATCTGGAATTTCAAATTGCAGAGGGCTTCATGTGAAAATAGGTTGTCTGTTTTATGTGAACCCAGTTATCCCCATTCAGGCTTAATGACTGAGCAAGGCCTGTTTGTGTTGTCCTCCTGTGCAGAGCAGCATGAAGCTTGTCTGACCTGCTCCCTGTTTTTAATTTGGATGTATTTGCAGCTTTCCTTCCAGTCCTAGTGCAGTGGTTGCAGCTCCCTGGCTGGGATGTGCTGCAGCCAGCGGGGGTATGGCGCTGCTGCCGAGTGGAGCTTGGGTGTGCTCTGACAGGGGGCTCAAGTGTGAGTGGTGCTTTCCATGGACAATTAAATGTCTGTTGCTTCAATGAAACTGTGTCAAATTTTGGGAACAGTCAGTGCAATTTGTTTACTTGTTGCATGAAATTTTTGTTGTTTAAAAACTTTTCTACATTTCTTCTTTCTCCTTCCTTATTTTCATGATTGGTGTGTTTTGTTTTATTCCCCCCAAATCAGGGGTTGCCTCTGTCTTAATTGTAGGATAAAGCTGGTTAGGACAGCCCTTTCTGGAGTTTTTTGTGCAAGACATATCCTTGCCTTTATTTAAACAGAAACCTAGAAATGAATATATGTGGGGGTTTTGTAGCCATTTAAGCAGTACATTACCTACCAAAAGTAGGGACTGTTTCTTCATTGGCATAACTAAACTGGAGAAGTATTGTGTAGTAACTTTTCAAACTGATTGCACCTGAACTTGGCAGAAAAGAGCAGCCATTTCTGTGTAAGTATGCATGACCTTTCAGCAGAGCTGTCTCACTGCCATTTATCTAAATTACGTGGTGTTAAAAATACAGCCAAACAAACCTGACTCTTTATTAGTTATGTGCACATTCTGTTTTGACAGGCTGAAATCTAATTTTGTGATCATATCAACTTATCTTTTGTCCTTTTGGATGATGCAAGTGTTATACGACAGCAAATGTGTTCATCTGTCAAAAGCAAAAGGATATTCTAAACGTCTGTCTTTCCCTCTCTTTTTGCCTTCCTTTCTGGGAACAGATTTCATAGAAAATGTTTACATAGAAACTTCGAGAAGCAGGAAGGAACCCAAGTGCCCCCAGGCCAGCGAGGAGCCCGAGCACAGGCCGCAGGTGAACAGCATAACCGTTTCCAAGAAACGCAGCTGGCTGCAGCAGAGCACCCACCGACGACCTCCTCCTCCTCTGGAAGAAGAAAATGCCTGTAACGAAGTGCACGGGGCTGTTATCCTGGTACCCAGATCTCCCATGCCGCTGCCTGAGCCCGCAGTGCCGTGGGCTCCCTCCACATCGGCAGTGGGGCGGGAGCGGCCGGCGCGGAGCTGTGCCCTGCCGAGCGCCGCCGCGCTGAGGAGCGCTGCCTTGGACTGCGGTGAGGATGGCGACGCGGATGATGAAGGAGAAATATGGTACAACCCCATCCCTGAAGATGATGAACCCGACTTGCCCAGGGTCTGCCCTTCTGCTGTGAATAGCCTTGTTGCTGTGGGCTCCCCATCAGTTCGGTACAAAGCCCACCCTGGGGGTGACTCTGGGATGGCCACGAGTCCCCATGAGAGTCCCACACGCTCCATGGAGAGCACGGGGAGCAGCTGGACGGCGCAGCCCGGTGAAGGGAGCCAGGCGGATGCCACGCAGCCCAGGGAGCACACGCAGCAGCAGCGACAGAAGTTTGCCTTCAAGGCTCCGGGTGTGCCGGCAGCAGAGGACAATCCTGCCTTTAAGTGCCCTTCCACAGGTAAGAGAGTTGAGGAACATAAGTGTTTGGACCTCTGTTGGCTTTTAGAGGATTAGTAAACCTTTGTTACGTCTCTCTTTTCCTCCACCTCTTATGTTATCAAGCAAATTTTCAGTGGAAATGCATGTCAGGTGCATTTAAAATGACTCAGATTGTGAGACTGATGCTTACTAAGTGCAGAGCTGCAGAGTCGTTTCTCAGTCTGTTTGTTCATGACATGTCCAGGTGTGGTTGGCCTCTGTTCTCTTTGGCCCCCACCTCCCTGAAGACAAAGGTTTTACAAAATGAGCTTGCTGAAGCCTGATAATGTGAGGACACACTGGGTTTCCTTTGTCAGCTGGTGTCTAGCCCTGGCCTTGGATTCCTGCCTCAAAGCTACTTAATGTCTGCAGAAGCTTCTTTAACTTGCTGTCTGGGACTTTTTAATAAAGACTTTTTGGTAGACCATATGAATGCTATTCATCACATCGCTTTCTGTAATTACTGTCTTGTTGACTGTCTCAGGCTAATCTAATAGATTGGAGAAGAGTGGTTTTCACTTTCAGAAGCCAGCCTCTTTGTTCCTTGTTATCTTTGGCTGAGTGTTTGATAGTCTCGTTTCCATAATTCCATTAGTGTGTGAATTCAGCATCGTATTAAGGATTTTTTCCCAGTCTGTTAAAAAACCCCAGACAAATATAAAACCACACCAAACAAAAGTAAGTAGAAAAACCCCTCCCAACCCTTTCCAAAAAGGTATTATTTTAATTACTTATGTGCCTTATATTATCTTGATCTTAACTCTAGTGTCCTGTTCAAAGTTAGAAACAGCGTAAAGTTCAGGAGACCGGGAATTCCAGGTTCCTTTCTTTGGAGAAAGGTTAAACTTTCTTTATGCTGACATTTAAGAGCCTGTGTTTCTGCCTGGCTCATCAGAAACTCCATGAAACATTGGTGTGGGAGCCCAGGTGTGCATTGCCTCCCAGAGGGGCTTCCTTTTGGGTTGTCCCCATCCAGCCTCACCATCCTGGCAGCCTCTGGCCCCATGTCCCTGTGTGCCGGGAGCTGCTGTGCCTGGATTCCTGGTGTGGAGATTACTTCTGGGAACAGGGTTTGTTTTCAAAGGCACCAGAGCAACTGCTGTAAACAGCAGAAGAAAAAACACTTGGTCTTCTGGGGGCTCACATTTTGTTCTTTCCGTGGAAATGCTCCAGATACAAGCATATTTGTAGTTGAAAAGTGTGTTAAAAGTTCTTGGGCATTTATTACAAATAGCTCACTTTATAGCTGCTTTAAATACTTAGACCACTTTCATTTGCTTGCAAGACAGATGAGATATTATGTTTTTTGGTAGATTATTGTCGTTGTTGCGACTCTAGATGTTTTGTAGCGGTCAGTAAGTGGTTATTTAGGAAGGCCATGTGTGTCCTGCAAACTGTTTGACCCCCATTTAGTTGATTAGTTAATCTCTCACACAGGGGTGACTATTTCTTTGTTTAAAGAAATAAATCCCTTTCTGTAAGAAGAAAAATGTCAAACTTGTTTTCATGCTGAAGATGCATTCATTTCTGCAAGCAAAGTTGTCCATTTCAAGTGGGAGAGAAGTTACGAATTTCACCTGATCTGTTTGTTATGCATTGAGTTAATTAAGGTAGTTCAAATGCAGCTCTCCTTCTACATGTGTTGGGTGGTGATCACATTGAATAGATTAATTGATGATGAAGTGGATCCCTGCTGCTCAGTAATTGGCTTAATTATGGAGAAGTGGCTTAGTTGTTCTTTTTAATCCAGTTAAAGTATCTACAGTTATTTTCAGTCAAATTTAAAATGACAGCTCATCCATATAAAAGTATTGCGTGAAGGGCAACATGGCCAATTTAACTTTATTTGTATTAGGACCTTGTTTGAATTACACAACTGGTATGAAATGTATGTCTCTGTTCATAGAGAGCTGGTTACATTAAGCAGTAACTCCCATCAAATAAGCGAATACAGCTTTGGAGAAAAGTCTGCTTACCTTTCTTATTGATACGATTTATATATGTCAATATTGGTTAGCCTTAGAGCCTAAAAGTTAGGTTTTGGGAAGCATAGACAGAAAAAAGTGGGGCAGTACAAAATCCAACAAAATATATATATTTGCTCATTTAGTCATTTGCTGTTTTCTTCTTTGGACAATGGAAACAATTTTACCTTTGAAACTTTAATTTCCAACTTTGGATTTCCAACTTTGTAGAGAGAAAATAGTAACGGTGCTTTTTTTTTGTTACGTTTTTTGAGACTCTTTATTAGACAGAAGATTTTTTTAACAAAAGAATAAATGATAGAATTCTGTTACTGTGAGTTTTTTCAAACAGAGCAGCAAAACTGTTACCAGTACAATGGATCATAGTTGTAGAGGTGTTAATTTGTCTCATAGTCTTAATTTATACTGCTAGCTCCTGGTATTAATCTGGTTATTTTCTACAGTAAATGCCATTTATGTTAATGGGATTTGTCAGGTAATTCCTTAGTGAATAATTCTAGCCTTGTTGGCTTTAAAAAAAACCTAATTAGAAATAAGATGCCCTTATAGCAGAGCTTGGGAAAATAATTCATGTATTTTATTTATAACACGTACCCAAAAGGTAAGAGTAAGAAGGTAACTTGGTTCCAAGTTAATAATGTAGAAACAGCCCAGCTTGGGCTCTTAGATCTGTGGGAGAAGCGTTTAAGTGGAAAGAACCCTGAAGACTATTTTTAATTATGTGTCTCCTTGCACAGGCAAAATGGTTATGATTGAAAAATAGAATTTTTTTTTTTATAAATGCAATGTGAGAATTTTTTTTTCACTGTAAAATGTTAAAATAAACTTTATAACTCTTTAGGACTGAATTCTTAACTGCATGTTTTTATAGATGTGTGTATCACCTGCAAATTGTTGAAGAAAAGCACCCCTTTGTAATGTTGGCTCCTGAGACAGATTTACATCATGGAGCTCTGAATAGTGCCTTATGAAGAATTTGCAATATTATTGCTTTTGGGGAGAATTACTGTTGGGATTAGTGTCTACCTAATGAGTGGAATCATCTCATGTATCTGTATCTGAGAGACATCCTGGTAGGACTTGTGCCTTGGAGGTTGCCAGGATCTGGACTGTGCTTTTGCTACTAAAAATGTACTTGAGTTAGCTGTCTGGGTGGAAAATCCTGGTAAGAATCACTGTAAACAATTTCTTTCCAATGTTATGGCAAGTGAAGATTGATCCCATATTCCCACTTAACCCTGATATGTGCCAACTGGAACTTGGCTTAATTCCTATTAAAACTACAGGGCTCTTTCTCCACTTAGACTGTGACCATTATCCTGGTTTCCAAATACATCTTTTGGGGCCAATGCAGACAAATATTTTGCATGCTTCCATGTTGCAGGCATGCTTCCAGCAATATACATAGAGTATACTGGGCAGCAAATGCTATCTACCCCTTTCCTTCCACATGTTGTCAATATTATTTTTGTAATTTCGTGTTTTTTCCCAGATGGAAGATGTTTTGTGGTTTACCTGTTTTTCAAGTGCAAGGAGCTTTGGTTTCATGAGACAGAAGTGCATTGATGTGAAATATTTGCATGATGTTTGAGATACCGGAATGGTTAGGGGTTTGGCAGAAAGGTCCCTCTGCTCCATCTTTCTCCTGCACAGGTGAAGCCAGTTTTTCGCTGGGTTTTTGGGGAGTTTGTGAATGTGCTTTGGGCTTGTTCACGCATTTGTCTTGGATTCATGGGGTGACAATGCCATAAAGATGTGCTGGTGAAAGAGACAACAGGATGCAGCAGCTGTGGAGTGGAAGCAGTTCAATCAAAATAGTGATTGCCTTTTTCAGTTTCTGATTTGTCCTGAGTAACTGTTTATATCCTCTGATGGGGAAAATAGGGGCAAAGCTGCTTTTCATGCCATGAAAGACACAGTGAGAAGAGGAAGTGTTCGTGAGAGCAGCCTGAACAGACAGTGCTTGGCATCGCTGCGGTGCTCCGCGAGCACCTTGGTGCGGCTCCAGCGTCTGAGCAGAGCTGGCTGTGGTTCATGAGCGTCGCAGGGTCATTAATGTTTAAAATATCTGCAACAAACTCATGCTCATTAAGTCTGGTCAGAGATCTAAAGTGCTGTTACATGTGCTTGCTCCTCTCTGCAGTGAGGTACCCTGTAGTGGATGCTCCAAGGATCACCACCAGGATGAGAAGCAGGCACTGGTCACCCCTGTCACCTCTCTTGTCTGAGCCTTGCGGGGGTTATGCTGTAACCACCTCCCATTTTAATTAATGCACTATTTAAGGCAACTTTTGCTGCTATAAAAGTGATCCCTGGGTTGATGGGTTCATCACAATTTTATTAGTATCAGTGTGTGTAGTAACCAAAGAAAACAAACTCTCTTTACAGAATTCTGAGATTTTTTTTTTACCTTTTTAATAATTTCTCCATTCCTTGACTCTGAAGCATTATGTGAGATAGACACTGCATTGGTCAAAGTAGTAATTTATATAGAGGTTAAAAAAGACTTTTTTTACATGTTAAAAGCAGAGATTCTTCTATTTATTTAGATAAATAATTAAGATGTTACATAGAAATAATTGCTTTCTAACTCAGTTTTTTAAAGTGCTTTTTAGATTTTAAATTTTCTTTTGCTCAGTTGCTGATGTAGAGGTGACGCTTACCTTATGTTTTAATTGAAGTCGCTTGAATTTGGTATAGCATGAGTTGTTCTCTCAATGCCATTTACAGTTCTGCTCTGAAGTTTTCTATCAGAACAGGTCTAGAACTGTGCCTGCACCTGAGGAACTTAACAGCCTTTGACATCAGTAGAGCTGATGTGCATTTTGTGTCAGTTGAGGATCCAGATCAGTATCTCTTGTAGAATCTACCACGGAAAAACAGTAGCCCTTTTCCACCCATTGTTTGATACAAGAACAATTTTGAAATATTTGGGGTCTTCTGTTTTGATTTGCTGCTTTTTCACTTTTAATACATTAGCTCAGCATTTCCATTAGGTGTGAGAGTGGCTGTTCGATACTTGAATAGCTTGGTGTAATAAGCAACTGATAGCTTTCTGACCTACTCATTCCCCTCAACTTGTTGTCCCAAAAATAAATTACAGGTTTTTTGAGGAACTTTAAAATAACTCAGAAACCCTATCTTGAGCAATGAAGAATGTGACATGTATAATAGGGTAGTCAAGTGTGCCTGTAAAACAGCTTGAGTTGCTGGCAATGGGTGTGACAGTGATATATGTGCCCAAACACATATAAACAGCATTAAGCAGGGTCAGACAAGCATGTTTACTGTGCTAAATCACTGCATATGTCTGGCAGGGGCTGTGTTGTAAGTGCTTAAGGCAGTCTGAGCCCTCTCTTCCCTCGGGGCAGTGTTGTGTAGGGGTAGGTTTTCTCGGCTGAGGGGGCACTAGTGACTGTCCTGTGGACACCTGGATGGATGGGCTGGGTGAGGGACCTGGTTTGTGAAGCACTGTGGGCTCTTCATGTTCCTCTGGTCATGGAAAGGCTTTATGCTTTCACACAGCCATAGTGCTGAGCAAAGCAAAAGGTGGCTTTGTACTCAAGCTGAACGCACAGCACATGCTACACACAGTTACTTAGGGTGTCAGGTCATTTTGACTTGGATTGCATTGTCCTCCAAAAGCTTTTTTTTTTCCTGTTACTCATGCTGCTGAAGTGTCAGAAGGCATAAGGTAAATGTATTAAAGACAGTATCTAACAGAACAGCCCGGGTTGGAGAGGACATCAGATGATCATCTGGCCCACCCTTCAGTGGGACGGGGAGCCTAAATGAGACTACCTAGCAGCCTGTGCAGTTGCAGCTTGGAAACCTGTAGTGGTGAGGACTCTGCCACGTCTGTGATTGTTCCAGGGATTGAGTGTTCCCACTGTAAAAGATAAACGTTATATACATACACACACACAAATGGTCAGCTGTTAATATAAAACTGACCAGCCCCATGCTGTCCTGGTGCAACAGGTGCCTCTTACGTTTTGTCTTCTCCTACCGCTCTTCTGTAAGGATATTTTCGATGTCTAACTGCTGTTTGCAGCAGTCTTGTAACTTGGTTGAGAAAAGAGCTGCAACTCAGTTTCGCTGTCACCCTTGTAAGAAAGCTGTGGCAGATGGGTAGGCTGGGAATTGAAGTGTTACTGGACTGTGCTACAACTCCTCCTGCAGCTTGTTCAGAGTTGTCATGTACACTCTTTTAAAATTGCGTGCATACCTCAGCACATTGCTGGCTTTAGTGGAACAACATGTGGCTCAGTGCTGATGGGAATACCATCCTGCATAATACTCGACTGTTAAGTTTCTTCCAGCCACATATTTCACTTTAACTGTTTGGTGCTGAATGCAGCAGAAGTTGGACACATAAAAGTCATAGTGTTAGACTGACTCTTTGGTTTTAATGAGCTGGAGGGGAGGAAGTTTAATTTGCTGGCCTGCTTTTCCAAGCCTGTGCCAGAGACTTTTGACAGAAAGGGAAGATTAATGTTAGAGGCTGCAGTGTGGCACTGATTGCTATGGAGTGCTCCACACCAGCCCACCAGTGGGACTGTGCGGTGATTTGCAGTACAAGGGAAGGCTTTGTCTGCCTTTATCAAGCACCATATTTCTAACTAGCTGCTTGCCAGAAAAGCACAGCAGGCGTGCTAGAAATAGCCCTTCCCCTGCAAGGGAACTACTTCCATGAGATTCAGGATTAAATGAATTTTCCTCTGTTCCTCTGGAAAAGAGATTCCATGCATTATTCTTTGTCACTGAAACTTCCTTTTATAAAGATACTCTTTTAAGCAACTGTCTGCAAAAGTTACTTAATCCAAACTTCTATTGAGACTAGAACTAGCCTTTGTAGGATTTTTCTTGGAAGGGGGTGGGGGGACCAAAACCACAGCAAATGTCTTTGGTCAAAGACCAGATTGCCTGATTTAGCTGTTTCAGCTTGGTGAAGTATAAAATTAAGTTACAGTCCAATGGCGAAAATTAATTTGAATGCAAAAAGCACTGGTAAGGATCACTTGCTGTGGACTTGAAGTGATTAGTTTAGAATTAAAGAAGTAAGTCCTTGGCAAGTCTGAAGGAGAAATCTCTGTAAAGTATGGTTTACTGAGTATCTTGTGAAAACAGCACTTCTTTCTTTCTTTCTCTTTATATACTGTAAACAGTCTCCGTTTCGCTGGCTAGCAAGGGAGAATGATGGATGGATAAAGGTGTTGGAGTCTCTGTGAGCTGCCTGGGCTAATTGCATCACACAGGGTTGGTGTGCTTAGGGGCTCTAGAGCACCCCAGCTTGCACAGGCGAGGCTACTCAGTCCTCTTGGGAGCTGCTAACATTTGAAAAATTTTAAGTGATTGGGATGTTGCTAGCAAGAGGCACTCTTTGTTTCTCAAGGGGTGGAAAAATGACTATGTGGAAGTACTCATGTGATTAATATCTATCATTCTGGCCTCCGTTTCCCTCTTGCATGGTTCCTTAACTCAGGTAAATTGATCAATTTTCTTACAGTCATTACTGCCTCATGCTGGAAAAAGTGAGAATGTCTTGAGCAAGACTTGGTATTTGCATTTCCTTGAGTATTAGAGCATGAGGTGAACCACAGGTTCCTGTCTGTGTGCAGTACTGGCTTATGTCTAATTGTGTTCCTTAATTAGCTGTTCTTTACTGCTAAATTGAGGGAGTCTTTTTTTTTTTTTTTTTTTTTTTTCCCTTTTTAGCATCAGTGCTTGCTGTTATAATTTTTTTCTTTTTGGTACCTTGAAAGGGGGGTGATTTCCTTTGAGGATGTTGCTTGGGAACTGTCTAACTTTAAACGCTTGTGGGATGGTAGTGTCAGGAAACATGGAAGGTTGCTGGCAGGCAGTGAAATGAGACAGTGCAAGGTGCAGCTTTTGGAAGGAATAAATCTTACATCCTGCTGCAGAAAGGAGAAGCTGAGAGAAATGAAAGAAAAGGTGTGAGACTGCCTGCATCTACACAGGAGAGATTTAGGGCTCTGAGGTAATAGAGGGACACAAAGAGCCATATTCTTCACTAGAGACAGTGTCTTTGCTCTAGACCTAAGAGGAGTGGCAATGCTGATGTGTTGGCTGTGTAGCTAACTGCTCTGCAGACAAGGGTGCCTTTGCCATATTTCCAGCATTTTTTCATTAAGTCTGATTTTGTTGCACTTGTGCCCCAGGAATGTGGCCATGTGTGCTTGTGTGGGGGATGCAGCACAAATGGGTCAAGCTGAAT
This sequence comes from Corvus cornix cornix, assembly GCF_000738735.6. Classification (NCBI taxonomy): domain Eukaryota; kingdom Metazoa; phylum Chordata; class Aves; order Passeriformes; family Corvidae; genus Corvus; species Corvus cornix. Next base: position 14,509,791 of record NC_046338.1, on the reverse strand, counting down.
GCGGCGGGTGCAATTGCTCATTTGTTTATATGTAGTTTCTGGCCCTTTCATCTCCATAAAGCAGAACAAATCTGGCCTTTGACGATGAATTGCCAAATTTGGCTGAACGAGTCAGCAGAGCACATCTTTCTGAACACTTGTGAACATCTGACTGAGTGATGGTTGTCTGAATGAATTGTGCTTATCAAGTTATGAAAAATCAACATGTTTTCCCCAAGTTCAAGATTTATTTTTTCATTGCCAAGAATTGCAGTTTGAAAATGATTATTCCTTCTCTTTTCTTCTAAAGGGTTTGGAGCTGCTCTTGCACACAAGCCTGATATACCCTCCACAGAGGTTTCTCCTCCAAGTCCCAGTCCTCTGAAAAAAAGCGGATCAATCAACTGGCCTTTCCCTGATAGAATTAAATCTCCCAGGACTGTGAGGAAGCTTTCCATGAAAATGAAAAAGCTGCCAGAGCTGAGCAGGAAGCTGAGTGTGAAGGGAACTTCAAGCCATAGTAGTTCAGATAATCCTCCTTCCCTGCTGAAAGGTAGCTGCCGGGATACAAGCCATACAGTGTCTTTGCCTTCTACTGGAAACTCAACCACAGCTGCCAGCAGGAATGTGATAAGCCGTTACCATCTTGACAGCAGTGTGTCCTCACAACACACCTACAAAAAGAAGAGCTCAAGGAGCTCCAAATCCTTCAACAAAGGTGGTTACCTCAGTGATGGCGACTCTCCTGAACTTATAACAAAATCAGGTAAACACAGGCATGAAACCAAGTGTGGGAAAGGAAAGGAGAGCCTTCCAAGTAACAGTGGTAAACCCGAAATAGATATCGATGCCTTCAGACACTACAACTTTTCTGATCAACCCAAGTGCTCTCAGTACATCTCTGGACTCATGAGCATTCACTTTTATGGTGCTGAAGACTTAAAGCCACCACGAATAGACTCAAAAGATGTCTTTTGTGCAATACAGGTTGACTCAGTAAATAAAGCAAGGACTGCCCTGCTTACATGTAGGACAACATTTCTAGACATGGACCACACATTCAACATAGAAATCGAAAACGCTCAGCACTTAAAGCTGGTGGTGTTCAGCTGGGAACCCACCCCACGGAAAAACCGAGTGTGTTGTCATGGAACTGTGGCTCTTCCCACTCTCTTTCGGGTCACCAAAACACATCAGCTGGCTGTCAAACTGGAGCCCAGGGGGCTTATTTATGTCAAGCTGTCACTCATGGAGCAGTGGGAGAACTCTCTCGATGGCCTTGACACAGACCGGGAGCCCGTGATGTTTGGGGTAGATGCTCGAAAAGTTGTAGAGAAGGAAAATGCAGGCTTGATGGTGCCACTTTTGCTGCAGAAATGCATTCTGGAGATTGAAAAGAGAGGCTGTCAGGTACTGTGCATATTTTAATCTCTTTTGTCAATGTTTCTGTGTTGAGATAGCTGTTGTTGCAGTGTGAGCAGTGAGTGGAAATGGGGGAAATTAAAAACATCTTTACAAGTCAGTTTTTTTTCCTTTGCTGCTTCTGTGTGGTGAACACTGGCCATTGTAATGTGGGAAGAATAACAGGGCTGTGTGCAATCAGTGCTTCCAGCTTGGCCTTTGTAGAGAAGTACACTTGCTCGCAGGAGCTGCTCCCAGCAGAGTTTTAGGAGTGGGGATGGTGAAACAAACCTGCAGCCGCCAGTGTGTAGAGACACCCCGAGAAAGCAGAGATCAGTTGAGAACTTGAGAATGCTTGACTCCTGAGACATGGATCATTCTGTATGGACACACATCCAAATTTAAAAATTATATGGTTCACTGTTCCCTCCAACCAAACCTGAGATACTGTGTGCAGTGACACGGTCATGAGGAGCATATCTTTTGGTGCAGCCTGAAGCCAGTGTGTCTAAGACCTGTCTCTGTCATCGCTTTGTACACAGCATTAGGATGAGGATGAGTCCCTGAGGGGCTGAATTAGTTCTTTCCCCACACCACTGTTCCTTGTCTTTCTTCAGGTTGTTCTCAAAATTGGGACTGCTGCAAAGCAGAAGTGTTCAGTGTCTTTTTTTTTCATCCCAATATAGTTTTATTGGTTGATGTAATGAACAAAAATATGTATGAGAAATGAGGTATGGAAACAAATCACCAGTTATGGATGCTAGGCAGGAGGTCTGTTAGGAAGGACTGTACACAGTCTTAAGCTCAGATGTTCCCCTTGGCAATTAATTTGAAACTGGTGGGAGGACTCTTGCCTGCTGTTCCACAGCATATGTGAGCCCTGGTTGTCTTTTGCACCTGTTCTCACTCAGGTGAAATTGAGAAGTAGTCACACCTACCACTGTTGCTATTTTAAATTGCTGACAGGTTGGATATGCTTCCAGGTGTGATGAGATTAGCTCTGCTGTTTATAACCCAGGTCATGACCTATAGAGGGAAATGGTACTTCTATGTGGCTCTTTTGCTGAAAGTCACTGCTGATAATAACTGTGTGATTTTTCTTGTGAGTACTTCTCCTTACATCCAAATCACTGGAAAAGAGAAGTTTTGTTCTTTCCAATATATGTGTCCCATGGTTTCAGTATTTTATTACAGGCTTATTAGCACCTAGTCATGCAAATGATATTGGGTAATCAAGGCAACACTGGTAATGAAGCAGTTGGGATCTGAGTTATCTGAATGTACCTGGTGCTTTTGAGCGTGAAATCTATTTTTGTATTTGCACGGGGGGAACCAAAACTGCAAAATACCCTGTTAACTTTTTCTTTTAACCACGCGCTTGTCTGATGTTTCTGACTTTCCTGTACACTGCAGACTACTGTCATGGTGCATAATCTCCACCTGAATTTCAGATGTGGCATTAGGAAACTTTGAAAGTTTAAAAGAAATTTTCTTAGGCGTATATTAGATTGTATTCAGTCTTGAGAAAGGGGGAGTACAAATTCCGTTGGGTAAGGTTCCATTTATTTAACAGGAATTAATATATGACCAGAAAAATACTCTTGCTTGCAGACCTGCATTCTCATGGTCTTAAGGCAGTCCAGGTGGGATTTTTTTGGTTTAGTATTGGGTATTTTTTTTTGTCTTGAGTCTGTGGTAGTTTTGAATTAACCTTTTCCTGCTCAATATAGCTGCCTATAATGTTAATTAAAATAAAATTAATATTTTTAACATTTGGTTTTCTAAGATCATAGGAGTGCTTTCTATAAATGGTGTTGATGAAAATGAAAAATGATAAAATGGAAAATTTCAATACATGAAAGCACATGATTTAACTGGTAATTCAATTCAAGAGTGGTGTGGGTTTCACTGCTATCACCTTAAGCATGTTAAATAACCCCTGTTTTGCAGAAAACTTTAAATATCATTTGAAACACATGGAAGTCAGCATGTTGTCAGCTTCAAAACAACATATTATAGGTGTAATAATGGAGTATTCATAATTTTCTTGAAACTCTGGTTAAGGTTATAAAATTAAATTTTAATTTTTTTACTATATAATGTAATACTATAAGAAAATGGTTTTGCTAATTTTGGGTTTGTGTTGGTTTGTCAGTTGGTTTGTAACTTCTTATTTTTAGTATGGAGTCAGTTGTATGACTTTTTTTTCTGCTAATGATTAGTAACTGTATTTGTAATGTAATTTTGTCTACATAGTGCTCTAAACACTTTTCACTTCTTTCTGCTGAAGTTTGAATTCTATTTTGTATAATTAAACAGTTATGCCAGGAAAAATTATGATGGTCTGAATGAGTAGGGTGAGAAGCAAATACATGTTTAATCTGTATTTCTTTCCTGAGTCTGCATAAAAGCAGAACATTAAACAATTCCAATTTAAAACTTGTGTTATGTCAATAAAACACTGCTCAGCACATTCACTGTTTTGAAAACAGGATCATCCTTCCGTTGCTGCTGAGCAGCCCCCCCGGTGTGTCCTGCGAGGTGTCCGATGCTGTGTGCTGATGTTTGCACTGTGTGGCTGTCCCGAGCTTCCATTCCCACGCAGCTGCTGTCGCTCTCGGGATGACACAGCGCACGGTGTCACGTACGGGTCCCTCTGCAGGCCGGGGGCTGACGTGGGGCCGGTGTTTGTGCTTGCAGGTGGTGGGTCTGTACCGGCTCTGTGGCTCGGCTGCGGTGAAGAAAGAGCTTCGAGAGGCGTTTGAGAGGGACAGCAAGGCGGTCACGCTCTGTGAAAGCCAGTACCCAGACATTAATGTCATAACAGGTAACACTTTTCCTTGCTCTTCTTCTAGCAGACTTGTGCCCTATTCCTCATGTACCTTTTAAAAGGTGAAATTGTGTTTTGAACTAGTTTTCTATTGTCATTTTAACAAGCTTTTAACTGCTGCTGAAATCTGGGTGGGAATGAGGGCGCTTACCGTGGGGATGTGTAATCGTGGATGAAGCAGCAGTGGTTTGTAGGGAGAGGAGGTCATGGAAGGACCTGCTTTCAGTAGCTGCTCTGCCAGGTGCAGAGGGAAGTGGGAGTCTGAAAGGAGCTGGGGTCTTGGAGCTGGTTAAACCTCTGCCATTGGTTTCTGTTGGAGCAGATCTGGAGAAGCTTGGTGGTGATCAGGCACCTCTGCTGTGCTGGTGGCTCTGCACCATGTGACCCAGGGCTGTCTTGGATCAGCTGTTGTTCTCCCCTTTGTGTTGGAGATCGCAGGAGTTACGGAAACAGATTTCCCGTTGTATTTTGCAGGCTAGTTAGAGCTGCAGGAAAGTGCCTTCATTTGATCACTGCTTTTTAAAAAACCTTACTAAGCTTTGCCCTGCTTCCTGGAGTGAGACACCTTTACTTGGTGTCACACAGCAAGCTCCAGGCACAGGTAAGAAGGTCCAGGGAGGCCTGTCTGCATCAGCTCCTTACATGGGTCTCTTCACAGGGGTTGCGCTGCAGAACTGAAGTAAGTTGTTGAGGTTTTTTTGGTTTGCTTAAAACTGGAACAGTTTTGTAACTATTGATACCTGTTATGTAAGCTAAAGTTGATCTAATTTCAGGCACCACTGAGTAAGCCAGTTGCTCTGAGAAATTAGTCAGAGGCATTCACTGCCTGTATATCAAGGGGTAGAAAATGTAACAGCAGTTGGGGTATAAATTTTCTGTGCCAAAACCCTTTCTTGTAATATCCAACATCCAGCTGTATAGGAGAGTACCCTGTTTGGTGGTTTATTTCATTTCAATTTACTGGGAATTAATTTTATTCATTACATTTTGTAATTATACAACATGTTATCAGAAGATACTACTCAATGACATTTACTGAGTTACATAAACCTCTTGGTTCAGAGTGGGCAGCCAGTCAGTTCACATTACTTGCCTTGGCTGATTTCACTGTGAGGTTCGGTACTGTCTACAAGTACCAGCATTCTCAGCATCAGAAACTTGTATTTATAGAATCATGGAATTGTTTAAATTGAAAAGACCTTTAAGATGATCAAGTCCAGCCATTAACCCACCCAGTGATTCACTCTGATGTTATACAGCTTTTATAAACAAGGTTTATGGCAAAGGTAAAAAGTATAAATGATCTTTCAAACTGGGTAATTTTCTTCTCTTTACAAATAAATTAATGAGAAAAAGTGGTGAGAACTTCTAAGATTAAATTGTTCCATGAAATTATTGAAGTCCTATTTTCTCAAATTTTTGTTGATCAACTCATAAGGTGGAGTAAAACCCCTCTGTTGCTTTCTGCCAGCAGCAAAAGCTGTCTGATACTGACTTGTAAGCAGACAAATGGCAAACTGCAATTTGGTTAATGTAAACTTTGGGGTACTGGAAAACTTTGTTGTTACTCTTTTTTAATTTTAGATACTAAAAATGGCGTTGCACTTCCATGCTACAAGTAATCATTAAAATAAAACAGTATTTGTAGAAATGGTTCAGGAATATCATGGGGAAAGGGTGTAGGAATTTAATACTTAGCCATATACAAAAGAACCTGGAACATTTCCTAAGCATTTTGATTTTCCTGAGTATATTGTACACTCAGAACCAATCAGAACTGGCTGAAGCCAAAGTCTGACCTGCAGGAGAACTCAGTGCTACTGAACAACTCTAGAAGGGCAGCAACACAGTCTGACTGATCTTTCCCTCACAAGTTTGTGCTGTGGTGTTGGAGAAATTGAAGTACACTTGAGAACTGAGAAACTGAAGTACACTTTTCTGTATACATTGCTCCAAGCCTTGTTGTTGGTGGTGAACTTTTGGTGACCATGCAAGTGTGGCTTGGTGGTGGTACTACTGGAGAATAATGTTTTGCTTCCAGAGTTTGCATTGCAAGTGAAAAGACTACAGCTTTGTTTTCTGCCTTACAGAAAATCTACTGGGTGTCCTTTTGTATGTGTTCTATTGCAAGAGTTTACTTACATACTGCTTTCCTTACAAGGGAAAAATACATTAGAAAAGCAGATTCTTTTCCCTGGTAGCCCTGCAGCTGTGCTGTCCAAGTGCCTGCACTGCCTTTGTCATTGTTGTGCTGCAAGGACTGACTGCAGTGGCTCTGTGGGCTGGGGCAGCAGGGGGGGGAAAGGGGGTGTTGGCACTTGTAGCTTCCACTGACCAAAATGTAGTCACTCTAATTATTGGAAACTGAATGTGGAAACTGAATGCCTGGTGTGGATTGACGGGGGAACCTACAGTTTTTGTGGACAACTGAGTTAGCCACTGTGCTTAGTGCTAGGAATAAAAGAGCCCACAAAACTTACTGCTTGTGCTTAGGGAGTTGGGTTGAGAGGGAATGTTTCCCCTGATTACTTAATGCTGAGGCTGCTGCACATGATTCATATACTTCTATCAGCCAGAACATGTGTTCCACAGAATACGAATCCTCAGCATAAATCTTGGCTGATTTGAAGAGAAGTGCTGCCTTATGTCCTTTTTGAAATTTGAGTAGCACTCCTTTCCAAAAAGATTAACAACATATTTTTTTGACAACTCTTCAAAGACTAAAGAATGAACATTTAATGATTAAATCTTGACTGGGAAATGCTCTTGGGATTGGCATAGGCTTACACACAATGAAGTGGGCTCATGGATCAAACTGAGGCGTGCAGGCAGTTCATGGAACTGACCTGTAGCTGTGTTGTTGCATCGTGTGTGTTGGCATCCACGTGAATTCATATCTCTGCATAAAGCTTGCAATACTCTTAACAGTTCAGTGGGTCAGAAAAATGAGGAATTAATGAAGTGGATGGCAATTTCTGCTCTCTGTCTAAATTTGTTGTGTGTGGTTGTGTCAAGAGGAATGTGCTAGTGGGCTGGCAGCAGCGGGAAGCGTAGATTCATGGAAAAAACTAACAGCAGCCTCTTAGAGAGCTAATTTAGCTGACTGAATAGCAAAAGGATTTAGAAAGGTCAAGGGGCATTCATGGCTCCTAAATCATCCTGTTATCCAGGGCTGAACTGGAGAAAGTCCTTTGGCAGGTGGTAGTCCTATGTTTGTGGATGCTGTTGCAGGAATTCCTGCTAAATAATTATTAATAGACAGTTGTGAGTGTTTCAACAGTACAAGCTAATTTGATTAGAACATACCATTTCCTACTGTAAGCTGATTTTGATTTCAGCCTCTGCCTTCAAAAAAAGCACAGGTGAAAGAGAGATCTTGATAGAAGTCAGCATCTCTTGCTAATGTTTTGCTTATGAAAAATGGAAAATATCCCAGATCATGTTGTACAGCACCAGCATCTGCCACGTTTGTTTCATAAATATTTTAACCAGCTAATCCACATAGGAAACACGAGCCTCTAAATTCAGGGAAGAAAAAATACTTGGTGGGAAGGGAGGGATATGAGTAAGTTACTAAACAAAAACTAGCCACTGAAGTGGAGAAGTACCAAAAGTGCATATTCTTTTTAAAGCAAACAAAAAATCCCACCAAACCACCGGAGGAAATATTTTTTCAGGAAAAAATGGTTGTTTGCATATTTTGTGTTCCTGAGGGGATGTTCCCGTTTTAAGCACAGAGGGAGCTCCTGGGGGCTGTGTGGTGTCTGCAGAGATGGTTTTGCCTGACTGCCCCATGGCCGTGCTGCAGGGGGAGGTGATTTGGCAGCTCAGGATCAGGGCACTGCTGCTTCAGGTAGTGCTGTTCCTGCAACACAGCTTCAGTAGCTGTGCTGCTGCAAGTACAGAATTCTTTCTAAATGAAAATATTTATACAGGTAGAAGCCAACTCTTACTTGCATTCTGCATGTGAAGGGCCTAATGTTACCTTCTGTTCCCTGTACTTTTTTAGAAATGACCTTGTAACAAAGCCCACGCTGTACAGTTCATTTTACAGCTCGGTTACACAGACTTGAGTTAATGAAAACTGTTGCTTTGTTAAATAGCACAGTGTGATGGTAATTGCTGTGATGTGAGATTTTACAAGGCTGTGAGGAGTGCCTGCTAAAACATCTTCTGCCTTTCCAACACGATCTGTTTGGAGAACAGGCTGCTTTGTTAACTGCAGTACCTGCTTTTAAACAGTTTCTTTTAATCCCTCATTTCTTCTTAACGAAGTATTTAAATGCAGTTGTGATCTAGTTAAAGTTAGTAGATATTTGTGGCACAGAATGCAATTTTTAAAGGAAAATAAAGCTGCTGGGGAGCAGGCTTGTTTCCTTCAATTTTTTTGTTGGTCTTATTGGGTATTGCTCCTGGATAGCATCCCACTATGTCCTTTCCAGAGGCTGTTAGAAGCCTTAATATTTTGGGTTCTTCCATTATTATTCTTGCAGTCACTGAAACCTCTCTCCAAATGAAGTATCAGCCAGGTTCCAAAGCCAGCTTACAAGAATGCAAACACTCAATGCATTTGTGGAAGGAATAGGGGTTAATGAGGTGCTTGCCTGGTTGTTGCAATCCCTAGAAACAGCCTCTCCCCCAGCACATCCCCAGCTTCAGAAATGGTGCAGTATTTCTCTGCAACAGGGAGGGCTCAGTGCCTGGGAATTTTAGGCAATGTCTCCTGTGGGTGTGGATCACATCTGTCACAGGAGCGAGTGCTGTGCTGGAGCTGCAGGGGTACCCAGGGGTGGCAGGGAGCTGGTGGCTCTCTCTCATGAGCACATGTTTGGTTTGTGCTTGGCTGGGTGTGAAGGCACCATGTGCTTCACTGTACGTGCCACCAGTACTGGGATGTTTGCTCATAATTTTGTAGCTGAAAATAAACAGAACAGAAAAACTAACTGATAGGCTTATATAAAAGAGGAGAGGTCATCAAGCTGGACTTTGGTGTTTGTAGGAGCTCCTTCCCTTGGATGGGAGGTGGTCTGCTCTGAGCCCTTTCCTTGCCTCCCCTCACCCTTAACATGAGGGAAACTTCGAGAGATGCTCACCTGGTGCCCAGTGTCCCCACTTCTGCACGTGCAGCCCCTCTTTGCTGTGCCCCAGCCCCTCTTTGCTGTGCCCTTCTGGTGTTGTCCTCCCATCTCTTGCTCCTACGTGCGAGCTTTGTCACTGACACACAGGATTTTCTTACAGAATGGTGAAGTTGATGTGCCTTAATACTCCCAAAAATTGCTACAAAGTGAATCTGCAGCTTGTTAAAGGCGGCTGTTGGTGTGTCTCATTAGGTGTCCTAAAGGATTATCTGCGAGAGTTGCCCTCCCCCCTGATAACCAAGCAGCTCTACGAAGCAGTATTGGATGCCATGGTGAAAAATCCCTTGAGAATGACAGCAAATGGTTGTGAGAATGACCCAAGTGACTCTGATTATGCAGCAGCCCTCCTGGATTGCCTGCCAGATGTTGAGAAGGTGAGTAGTGTTAGCACATTCAAGTAAATCTCAAGCTTCAGAAAATAAAGGAACATTTTCACACTCGATAGAAAATGCCTCAGAACTGTTTATCAGATCAAGTGGTTCACTTGGATTTGTGACGCTCCACATACTTGAAAATACTTCCATGCTGTAATGAATAGGAGCATCTGCATTGTTGGATTTGCTCTAGTTTTCATTTTATATTGTTTCTTTAAAACTGCTGTGATCACTACTTTTACATGATTAGATCAATGAGGATTCCTTTGTGTTGTCCTGCTCTACTTCTGTGGAGCTCTCTGATCTGTGTGTTGTAATTACCTGGGCAAATCCATTCCTCTTTCTTAAATATGTGCAGTAGAGCCTTTTCTTCTTGTTTTGTGCAGTGTAAGAGATCTGTGCACTGTTACCTGCCAAATTCACCTGTGCAGCAAGCCACAGTTAGCCCCTTCTGGGGGAGGGAGTGAGCGAGGGGCCTGCACAGTATCCGGAAGTTACCTGAAAGCTTGTTCAGACAATGACATCATATCGAGGGTTTCTTTATTTTCTAATGTAGCTTCTGCAGCCTCTCTTCCCTTCCTGATGTACCCTTTTTACTGTGAGAAAACTCATCCGTGTAAAACTGAGTTCAGATAAGAAAGAAGCTGAGTTTTACCAGAAAGTCTCTTAATTGGTCTGCTCTGTCCTAGTCAAATACAACTTTTCTAATTCGGCACTTAGATGTTCTGTTGATGGCTACTGGTAGTAAAACCAGAGCTATCAGCCTTGATCTTTTCCCTCTAGAGCAGTGACCAACACCACAGTTGTCTAGTGTTTGGTTTCATGAGTAGTATTTTGTTTCTTCAGGCTACCCTGAAGATGCTGTTGGATCACCTGAAACTGGTGGCTTCTTACCACGAAGTAAATAAGATGACGTGCCAGAATTTAGCTGTGTGTTTTGGCCCTGTGTTACTGAGCCAGAGGCAGGAGACCACCAACCATAACAACAGAGTCTTCACAGACTCAGAAGAGCTTGCTAGTGCCCTGGACTTCAAAAAGCACATAGAGGTTCTTCACTACTTACTTCAGTTGTGGCCAGGTACTGTTTCATGAATCTGATCAAGCAAAACAAGCCAAACCATTGCTGTATGTTTTTACTGTATGACACTGTACATTAATTCACGGGATGACTGAGCAGCATCAGAATTCTTAAAATGTGAGGTACTATGGCATCACCTATTAATCTAAAGAAATCATGACAGTTTTATAATACACTGTTTCTATTTGGTCACTTTGCTAAATGGGAAGTTTGTTGGTTTAATTGCTTTCTTACCAGATGGCAGAGTTTGAGTAATGTAAGAAATGGTGAAGATTTTATGTGAGTAAAGACACTAGAAAACACAAGCCCAGTGACATTAAAGTTTCCACATCTGAATTAGAGAGTTTGGAGATTTTGTTTTTCCTGCTCTCCAGTTTTGGCCCGATGGGGTTAATTTATTTCTGCCCTTGTAATTTGGCAGAGTTGAAAGCATGCTTAGAGTAAGAGCTCTGTAACTTCTACTTGTTTTTGCAGAGCTTTGCATAAGGAAAAATGTTGCTGCTCCATGATGGGTTTGAGGTGACGGAAAATGCTGCTGCTCCCTTGTCAGCTGCAGGTGGGCAGCTCCAAAGCTGCTGATCACAAAAAATGAGAAGAAGCTTTTAGTGAGATCAGTGAGTTAGTGCAGGAGAGATGGCACATGTAGGTAGGGGAAGAGGGAGACCAAGAGCTGTTTGGGCAGCAAATACTATGTAGAAACTAATCATGAAACCCTGGAGATGGGTTATGGCATGGCTGCTGTGGACTACAAAACCAAGCTCTGCCCATGGGAGTGTGAATTCTCCAAGAGGCTAGGAGTAGGGTAAGTAGTAGAGTTTTCCTTCACTTAGAAGAAAAAGCTGAGTGCTATTCCTTGTCTTGCAAGAAGTGTGCAGGATGTGGTGCTAAAAAGGAGGCAAAACACAAGTGCAGAGACTTGAGTAGGTGAACACTACACACTGTAAACAGCACACTTGGACTGAATGGAAGGATCACAGTCTGATCCCTTATATTTAATCTTCTGTAGTTTGAGACAGCTTGATAACCAACATGTTGTGCAATACTTCAATTTCCGTATATTTCCAACCGAAAACAAATAGTCCTTGTTTGGTTAAACCATGTAACACTGGCAAGTTATTGTTAACCCATGGCCCTTTGTCTTAATGGAGCATAGTCTAAACAGAAGGGGTTTTGTTATAGTAAAAGTAGGGGGAAAAGCAGTGAGAGTTATTGCATGTTACTGTGCAAAGGTACTGTTAAAGTAAAATCCCCTGGAGAACCTGTAATGTGAGTCCAGAAGGAGGATTGGGCACATTTCAGGACTGAGCCGTTGTGCTTGTATGTGGGGAGTCTAACAAGGAGGGCTCAGATGGTGAACTGCATGGGTTTGTGTGCACTGCCTTTCAGTGGTGAATGGGGATAGAAAGTCTCTGCGGCTCGTTGCAAGAAGCAATGGTCTGTGTAAAACCAGAAGAAGTTTTGCAGCTCAGACACTCAGTAGGCACAGGTCAGTGCAGAGTTGTGCTGTTCGCCATAGGCAGTGGGTAACAGTGGAGGAGCCTGTTAGTAACTTGTGCTGTGCAATCGTGAGCTCAGGTAGCACTGCCAGCAACCCTGCGTGAGTGTACGGCTGCCATGGGCTTGTGGCTGCACAGAAGATTGCTGCAAGTGAGCTTCTTTAATAGCACAGGACGTCAGGGCAGAAGAGAAGCACAAGAGCTCAGCTCTTGGTGTGTTGTCAGCTTCTCTAGGTGTTTCTCAGTGATCGTATTTTTGTTGTGTTTTAACCTCTTTTGCTGTGCCTGCTTTCTGTTACTCCTTAGCCTGGATGAAGCGTGTGAGCTGAGCTGTTTGCTTTTCTTTGACCCAGAGCTGGATGGTGATTAACTCATACAGTGACTTTAATTGGTGTTCTGGGAGTTTCTACTTTTAGAAAGGCTTCTCTGCTGCAATTTGAATCTGGCATAGATCTTCAAAATTGAGATTTTACAGTAGTTTCTCCTAATTATTTTATATCAAACTGTGGCAAAAAATGTGCAATGTTCTGGCTGTAAGCTTGCATGTATTCATGCATGCTCTTAGTGGGACATCGAGGGAGCACAGTGGGCATCTGCCATGGACTTTTTTGTTGCAGCATGGATTCAGTTCTGACTGGTTTAACTTCTCTCTTTTAGTTCATCACTCACCTGCCAAAGAACCAGCACATCTGAGTACATTTCCTGAGCACTCATCCTCCCTGAATTACCTGAGGCCCAAGAGGCAGAGACCTCAGATGCTGAATCTGAGCGGCACCGAGATGTTGGGGGTGCTCAGACCGAGGCCAGCAGGTCTGGACAGCCCGTCGAGCAACCGCTACGCTGGGGACTGGAGCAGCTGTGGGGAGAACTACTTCTTAAACCCCAGAGACTGCCTGGCTGAGGCAGACTACGATGATGTCCCTTCGGAGGACACGGAGAGCGGGGATGACAGCAGCAAAGCTGAGGAGTTGGATGTCCCCGCAAGACGCCCGCAGCCCAGCCCCGGCGAGCACCCCTTTGGGAGCTACCTGACAGTGCAGGATGTGGACTCCGCAGTGGATCACAGAGCACACCTCAAGGACCTGCAGGAAAGTATTGATACTCTCATAGGAAACTTGGAAAGGGAACTCAATAAAAACAAACTAAATATGAGTTACTAAATTCTGTCCTGCTTGACATCTCCTCCTTGTGCCTCCATGCCCCTTGCTGGGCTTCCCTAGCTGTGTGAGGAGTGATGGTGCCCCTGAACACCTTGTGGTAAGGCCATGGCCCACCTTGTGTTAGCACATTTTAAGCCATTCCGTAATGTTTCTGCCTTTTGTTAGAAGGCATTGTCCTGATTTGTGTGTTGGAGACAAGCTTAGACTGTGATGTGATTCCACATAGTGGCATTTCTCCCTAAAAACACTATGCACTTAGGTGGCCTGGGCAATACCTGGCAGAAGATAAAGCAACATCTCTGCTGTCCGTGGCAGCAGAACTCCTCATTCCTGAACTCCTGGCTCCGGTACGGATGTTCCTCTCAGAAGAGGATGAGCGCTGCTTGGCCTGAGTTTTGCAGCAGGGACTTCAGATAGACTTGTTTTACTATATATGCAATGGCTGCTATGAAAAATGCTTTATATAATATTTATATATAAAGTTTTAATTGTACAAATATTAATGTATTACTGTATTAACACTTTCCAGTAATTATTTAAACAAGCAAAAATAAATATTTTTCTAACCTTGTTTGTATATATCTATGTATAAATGTGCATGTGTCTGTAGCCATCTTTGGAAAGGAAAGGTCTCAGAATTATGAAATGTTCCCATTTCTAGGAAGACATGTTCAGTGATGCCAGGACAAGGTTACCCTTTGGGTAACACAGCATTTGATTTATGCACAGAAACATAGCCAGAGAGGAGGTAGGGTGAATGATTAATGTAAATGACCTTGTGTATTGCAGGAACAGCCGTTTGCAGGTGTTGACTATTAACTCTCACACACACACCACCCTTTCTCTGTTTGGTTTTTTTTTTTACTTCATTGTTTGTTTCTTCCTCCATGGGGTTTTTTCACATATAAAGAAGGTCTGTAAGGCATTTACTTTGCAAAAAATAATTTTTGTTTTTCCTTGAAACCTGTTACTTTATTCTTAATGTTTTGGTACATTTTTTTTCTCTCCAGAGTTTCGTGTATTTTTGTTGCGGTACCCTTGGCTGCTGCTGGTAGTTAGGTGCATTTGAGCCCTCTGTAAAGGCTTGTGGCTCTGGAGATGCAAGATTCAAGTTCAGCACAAAGCCAGTTACTTTTTTTTTTTTAAATTACTCTTCCTGAAATGGAAATCAGAGTTGTCACACGAGGTTGAATGGGTGGAAGGATGTTACTCCTGGGGAGTTTGGGTGGGATTGCAGTTCACTGTGACCTTACTAGATTCAGCTATCACCATCTGCTCAGAGCCTCTTTTATCTCTAATAATTTATGGCGAGCCATTAAAATTTCACATTAAGGACACACATTCTTGATTCAATTAAAAATAGTTACCAAATTGTGAACAGATGTTTTGATAGTCCTTCTAACCAGAAGGACATGTGAAGTCATTCCTTGTCCTCTACAGGTCACATACACACCCCCAAGGAAGGGGGGTTTGGGCAGGTGGGGGTGAGAAGGTTTTGGTGTTTTGAGAGGTCAGACACAGAGTTGCTCTCAGCTGGCAGGGTAGAAATTAATTCTACATCTTTTTGGTACAATTTTTGTCATGCCACCATGCCTTTCCATTCAGCCTGTGGGCAAGTGCTTTTCTGCTAACCTGTACTTCCTTATACTGCTTAATTGAAGAGTTATTTATTTACAGTAGCAAGGAATTAAGAATTGCTATGGCAAACTTCACCCCTCTTTTCTAAGGAATTATTTTAGCATGGTTCCAATGGTTTATTCAATCTCATTAATTTATTTTTATAAGTGTTAAAAGATGCAAAACAATTATTGCAATATAATGATATGAATGAAAATGTAAATTTAACCTGAAGCATTTATCAATAAATCGATGTATTTTTTTAAACTTTTATACCTACAGAATGTGCATACTTTTTAAACTATAAATTTAAATTCTAAATAAAATTTGAATTAAGAACAAAATCTGTCTGTGCCTAGCTAGTGGTTATTTAAACATGTCTAAGCTGATGTCATCCATTTGCACACATGAATTAATTCCATAAAGACATTTAGCTTTCCACATTTTTTGTTTTGTTGTCATGTCTAGATTGACCCAACGTTTGAGTTAGATAATTAAATGCAAACCACTGCTCCATTAGCACTCTTTGAAAGATGTTTGCATTTAAATTTATTTAGTAGTCTTCAATTGCCTGTAATAATCCAGATGATACAAGTGGTCACCTCTTGAATATGTGTTAGCTTTTTCTCCAGGAGTGGTCTGTAACTCAGGGCAGCAGTCCACTGCTCTGTCAACGTTAATATTTTAATATTACAACAGCAGAAATTAATGACTTGATAAATTGTATTCATGTTAATCTTATGAAGTAATTAAAATACAGGAATATATTACTCAAATGAAACAATTCTTGGTAATTTAGTTATAACAACTTGTAAAACACATTTTGTATTTTAGAAATCCTTCTTTAATGAGACATTTCCCAAATGGTATTTGTTATGTTATCCCTTATACATCTATTCTTATAGATACTGTTAGATTTCACATAGTTAGTTATATAATCTGGTGAAGCTGCATTCTTTTTATGATTGTGACAGATTCTTAAGGAACGGGATTACTGTGGGAATTACCTTAATCTAGAAACACCAAATTGGGAGATTAAAGCAACCTGCTTCTACCAAAGCCATAATGAACTTTTTTACACAGAAGGGCATCCTCTGGCTGTGTGTGGCTCCAGGGCAGAGCTCCTCCAAACCCTGTGGCCACCGCCAGGAGCCTCCTTTGCTGTGCTGACCTGTGCTGTTGTCTGCTTGGTGAGACTCGTTTGGCATCAGGACAGCTCCTGTTCACCAGGGACTGGAAGAGGTTAACAGCAGAGGGCAGAGCCTGCGGT
The DNA here is from genome assembly GCF_000738735.6 of Corvus cornix cornix. Classification (NCBI taxonomy): domain Eukaryota; kingdom Metazoa; phylum Chordata; class Aves; order Passeriformes; family Corvidae; genus Corvus; species Corvus cornix. The sequence continues at coordinate 14,493,448 of NC_046338.1, read as the reverse complement.
GGAGTTCAGAGAGCAGATTGTCCTTGGCGTCCATGGACTTCCTTCAGGTGTGACCTCTGCTTCCCAGGTAAAGAAAATGGGCGCAGGTGCTTTCACAGAAGCAGTTCCCAGACTTGCACCAAAAGCACCCACAAATGGTTTTACCCAAGCACAAGCCAGCGGTGGCCCCGTGCGGGGCTGGGTCACAACCAAGAGCTGTAGCTCGCAGTCCCTGGGGAAAAGCAGAAATGCAAAGGTCTGTGGTCTGTGCCGTGCTTTGCTGCCAGTGTCAGGGATATGATACACGTAGGTGGATTTAGGAAGGGGCTAAGCCCATTTGTAGAGTTTTAATCCTTTCCTGTTTGTTTAAATAGGATTTTCCAAATTCCAGACACTGCTGGTGCTCTGTGGCTTATCCACCTTTTTGCTTCTCCCCCTTTTACCTTCCCAAAGTGCTTCTTACAGGAGCAAGCAAGAGGTGGGTGGGAATGGTGTGGGATGGGTGGGAATAGTGGGGTGGCATGACCTCAGGCTGGCTTAAGCCACTGGGGGGCCTACATGCTCAGAAATTTCAGGTTTTTCCATCTGTCTTTCCCAAACGTGTAACATACGTGTATGTTTGTTAATGCTCCAGGCAAGAAATGGAACTGCAGGTATTCAGACATGTTCTAAAAATAGAGGGAAACATCCCCAACAGATATTCAGGATTTTTACAGAATAAATCTATAAATCTGATAAGCCAGAGGCACATGTGGTATTTCTGCTGTCAGATCTTAACCCCTTCACCTTACCTTGGGATGGGGATACTGGTATTTCTTGACAGTAAGTGTATTTTGATATAGAAAGCTGTTGTCTCACATTCTGGAGCTAACACCAGCTGAAAGTTATTTGGGCTGGGGGAGGACTGTCATGTAACTATGGTACATTTGCTTTAAAATGTCATCCTACATAATGAATTTACTGTTTTCATTCGGCTTGACTCTTCTAGAACCATGCAGGAAAACCTGTGATGTGTCTTAACAAAAACATTTTCAGGGCAAAATTGGAACAGCCAGACATGAGATGATGCAAAGCTGACCCGCTGACCCTACAGGTATTTGAACATCTAAGTTTGTATTTGACAGATTGAAGGATCCTGATGGGATGTATTATCTCATGTCTCCTGTGGGAACAGTGATGAGGAGGAAAATGGCTCTCAGGAAGATTACTCCCTTTCCACTGGGGCATTCCTGCAGCTCCCCAAATTACTTTGCTCTAGGGAGGGAGGGGAGCTGATAAGCAGAGCCCTGATCTGCTGCCTCTTTGGCCTTACTGTTAGGAAAACCCTCTAAAATCCCTCTGTCTTTTGGAATATTTTCTTAATCAAAACTCTTAAGAGTGCCTCTGTGGTGGGGAACAAGGCTCCCGTTGAGGCTGCTGCCTCTTCTGAGGAGTAGTGATAGAACTGCAGTGGAGGGGGTGGCTGGGCTTTCCAGATAAGCCATGACCATATGATTGACATACATATGTAGTTTGCAGCCCTGTTAATCAAAAGAAATCTGTGGAAGATGCTCTGAGATGGTGTACTAATGAAGTCCAGGCCTGATAACAGAGAGATGAGCTTTTTAATTAGTCACTTGTATGATATTTACATATCTGTGTAGAGCAGGCTGTTAGTTAAATATTGGTTTAGCAGAGGAGCAGTGTTCTCTTCCTGTTTGCACTCTGACTGCAAACACTGTACTGCAGGTGCTAGGGACACGATTGTTGAATTTTCCTTGGTTTTAATTTAGAACTAGTTCAATAGGAAGAACAAGGAATATTGCTATAATATTTAAACTTCAAAGTAGCAAACAAGAGACCATTTTTCAAACCGAGTCCTATCTAGTGGAACCAAACCTCTCTTAAATCTGACCAAAGTTCAATCAAAGTGCTAAAAGTACATGATCGGGAGATCCTGGCTGTAGAAAATTGAAGGGGCATGTCTTCAACACTGTCCAACCCCAAGTTGCAGTGTTTATTTTGGGATGCAGGAGCCTCACACAGATCCTGTTTTCTCTTTGGCTGTGCTTTACTCTGGTGAAGCAGAGCACTGGGGCTGGCTATTGCTTGTCAGCTGAAGATCCTCTCTGCAAATCCCCAGTGTGTCAGTTGTCTTTTGTGCTTTAGTGTCTACTGTGACCACATGGACATTTGTTTGACAGGAGTCTGTGACCCTCAAACGGTTTGGTGAGTCATGGAAAGAGTGAACTCACCCGTATAGAGTTTAATCTGCCTTCCTCTGATAGATTTAATTTCTGCTTGACAGGCTGTGCTCAGTTACATGGTGTCTGACCTGGCTATTGAAACCCAGTAGCAGCAGAACCACTTACCAAAGAGTCCTCTCTGGATGGAGGGTGAGCATTAATATTCATGAGCTGTTACTCATTTACACTGGTAAATATTAAAACTTCTGTATAACACCATTTGATCTCTCTGAGGGATAATTGTCTTTTGACAGAAATGCACAACTACAGTGAGCTTACTAGAAGCAGGTTGTTCTAAATTAAACTGATTTCTTTGAGGCAACAATATAATGGACTTGGTTTTCTGTTTGTAAGCATTTGCCAGGATTAAGTAACAATAAGTTTGTAAACTGATGATGGCCAGTAAAAGCAGTTCAGAGTCCTGACAGACAGAGCTTTGAAAACTATTATTTAAAGGAAATATTAATAATAATTGTATTAATGAAAAACAGTGGCGAAACTGAGTCCAAATCAATTTTTCTTTAACCACACTGTGAGCAAACAAATGCATAAGGTTAATGAAACAATAATCTCTCGCTGCAAGATTCTTTATTTCCAAAGCTAAACATGTTCTGCTGAAAGAGAGGTCTTTCAGTAAGAAGCTTGCTGGTTCTAAAGGTGATAATGGGCTCCAAGCATCCAATGAGGAAAGTATTTCTTGTCTCTAAATCCATTACTATCTGCTTCTCCAGCTCCAGAAACACAGTATAATGTGCATTTTCTTGCTCCTCCATCTCTTCTTTTGTTTTCTGTAGTCATATGCTGAAGGAAAAAAACATACCAGGAAATAGTGCGCTGTTAAGCTTTGAAACCTGTATGTGACCCCATTGCTTTCTAATGGATTGTGTCAGAGCTGTCACAAATTAATGAAAATAGGCATCACCTAGGGCTACATCAATCAACCAAAGAAATGACAGTTTAGTTATTTAGTATTATTAAGCCATTTACCAAAGAATGGATAGGCAAAATTCTTATGTGAGTAAAGAATGGAAGGCTGGAAGCCATCCTTCCTTTAAGGAGCAATATTTATAGAGAAGTTGCCAAAATGTAACTTTTTGAACAAGCAACTGGTGTAAAATGAAAAGCAAATTCATAGTTATTAAATGTCCATAGGCTCTAATGCTCTTGCAGGGGGTTCACTTGACCAAGAAATGCACCCACATGAACTAGGACCATCTTTTCCATTCTTAAGAACTGTAAATATGAAATAAAGAGCTGCTAAGCTATTCTGATTATATCCATCTTGGTTTTTTGAAAATACTGTGGAAAATCCTGTCTAGCAATATAGGTGCATTTTAAAGATACAAAGGAACACAGAAAGTTTTCTTAACTCCAAGTATAACATACTGTTTTCTCTCTCTCTGTCTCCAGCTCCATTTCAATTCTGTTTTGGCTTTAAACTTTTGATAGTCTTTAAACTCCTGTTCACAGTACTTCAGATATTTGACTTCTCTTTCGAAGTAATCAAGTACACTGGCATGCTGTAAACACAGTGACAAACAAGGGTCATTACATGCCCAGAGACACAGATCTCTTGCTGATGGTCTGAATGGTATTAATATTTTATCTAAACTGATAATATAAATATCTCTATTTCTCCCAGTAGTTTGCAACAAAACAATGTAAAGATGTGACCAACTTCAAGCACAAAGAAACCATAAACTACCATACTTTGGTGTTACACTAGGCATTCGTTTTATCTGGGATTCTGTGTTTTAGTTTTTGTTAGTCTCTTCAACAGCCTAGTGTTTTTCAGTGAATACTTCAGTTACAATGGGCATAACCTAAATATTAGTGACTGTTCCTTGGCTGGTAATTCTGCACCCTAAACAGTTTAGTTCCAAACACAGGTAATCTGTGCAGAAGCAGTGTGTTTCCTCATATCACTCAGTTACCTCCTGCTTTGCTTTGGAGAAGTTACGTTTACTGAAATGAAGCTGCTGACCTGATGTTTTATTGCTGCCTACTGCAGCTCTGTGCATGGCAGACCTTTATGGGATGTTTATGAACTATTTAAGTGCCTGCATAAACTTAAAACTGTAATAGAATGGGAAGATGATTTTGTGATGTAAGAGTAACAGATGAGATAGCCGGCACGACTGCTAGACTGAAACATTGGCTCAATCTTCGGCTGGGAGCGGGGGGAAAAGAACAACTGAAAACTATGTAGAAAAAAAGAGAAATTAAAACTGCTTGCATTGTTCCCATGGCCTTTTGGTACAGATAGTCCTTATTTCATGAGCATGAATGAGTGGGAATGTTAGTAACAGTTTTCAAAATGTGCTTTCACTAAACTAGAACCAGATACGAAGACATGTAAATTGAATTACCAAATTTAAAGGAAAAAAATTAGCACAAATGTGGACAAGAAGGTGTAAAGAAAAAGGAATTCAGTATATATACATTACTATGCACTCTAAAGCCTTGTTTTAATGCATGAAAGATGTCATTTTATGGATGTGGCAAAAAATACTGACCTCTTAATTGTGTTTTCATGTAGCCAGGTTGGAACAGTGGAATTCTGCCAACTGTCACTGAGATTTCCTTCAGTTGACTCCTATCTAAGCTCTGTGCAAAGCCAGCTTGGCTACAGGTGATCTTTGGAGAATATGGCTATACTCATCTCAAATTAATTGCCATTATTTGGAGGCATTTTTCTCTAGGCAGACTTGTTTGTGTGTTGGGAGTTTTCAGGATAAAGTGTCAAAGAGATTTAATAAAAATTCTTACCAACCTCATTACTCGAAGGGTGACATAGTGTTTGACAGATTTCCAAAATATGCAGTACTCCAAGATCATCAGAAACAGCTAGAAAATGCTGCTCTGCTGAAAGATATTTGACAAAAAACCATATAAACAATCCAAATTCCAACAGCAATGTGAACCTCCACCCAAAGACAAGCTACAGAGGGTTCCTTTTTTTTCTGGTCTTTTTAGTTTATTGTTCACTGCAGCAAAAAAGGCAACCATTTTGCTCTCTTATTTTATTAATTCCTTTAAAATTTTTCTTATAACAGACTTTTTAAAATGAAATATTTTCAGTTGCTTTTTTGCCATGGTGGTATACTTAGAACTGATGTATCCATTTTTGTATGTACAGTGTTAAATTTGTGGAAGTATGTACTTATATAAGATCATTTGTAGTTAGATTTGTGTGCCTTGGAGTCATGGGGCATTTTGCAAACAGGGTAGCACAATGAAGTGCAATCACCACCAACATACCTGAGCCACTGGAGGGGCTGATGAAAGTGATGATTGATTTGGAGATGTTCTGGAAATGAGATGGCTCGTGAGTTTTCTTCAGTAAGTCCCAAATATCTATATTTCCATTGTCTCTGCCAATGAAGAAAACTCCTGGTCTTGTTAAGGACCATTGTCCTGCAGTGTATCTTCCTGCAGAGCAACTTGACTGAAGGATTGGTCCATTCTTAATTTTTTTTGAAAACAAATAAAAGAGAGACCCAACAATCAAACAGTACTACCAATTCACTACTTCAAATCTCCTGTCTTTGGAAAATGCTCACAATTTAAATGGTCCCATTACAAAAATTATATCAATGGCAAAATTCCTACCACCCGCTGCAGATAAAAAGGATTGTGGGGAAGTAAAAAAACTGGTATCTCACTTCCTGTCTGTATGCTGTTAAAACCTATAGTCTGGAGATTTTGTCAGGTGCAGCTAACCTGGATTCCTACATGAGACAAACTCAAAAACCCCCCATGTTTCTTTGTCTTCACATGATGAAAAAACCTTGTCCTGAAATACAAGTTCTTCAGATTTGTTCAGCATGCATTCCCCTAGCAGCAGAAATGAACAGCTGGGAAGCTACATTTTTCACAAGGTTGGAATTTAGGAAAGTCACTTCACTTTTTTTGTAAAACTCGAGTTTACTAAGCTATATCTAAAATAGTGTTCTGATGTGAAGAAGCTGGAAAGCTTCTTTTATATCTGTTTTGTTTCTAAGCTATGAAGCTTTGTGACTTACACGTTTCTGAAAATACAGTCTCTGAGCCTGTTACAGACCTGTCTTGTATACCTATACCATATGTTACAGCTGTGTTAAAGCAACTTACTGTAACCCCTTCTTTCCAAATGGCAAACTTCTGGCCTCCAATGCTTAGAAAGATGTCTTTAAAAAATGGAGAGTTCTGGAGAGTGTTGATAGTTTCAGTGTGGAGGGTGTATTTCTGCAAGTGCATCTGACCTAATGAAGGAAAAAGGCAGTTGCTTGTTTCTAGTGCCTTATTGATCAAGAAACAAGAGTGCAGGACTCAACACAGGCCTGGAAGATACCAGCCTCTTTATTTTTGCTCACAAGGTACAGGAATTGGAATTGCCACAAATCTATTTACATCCATGATTTGTGCCAGCATCTTTGTGCTATTTTGTCATGCCAGCTAAAGTGCTTGCACTTTTGAGGGTACTGTTAAATCTGGGTGTCATCAGTGAGATAGATTAGAGCTATGAGCAAGAACCTTAAAAAGACAGAGTATAGACACAAATATTTTAAAGGTAGTGATATATTAAGATTTAAACAGATATAGAGAAACTTGAACTTACTAACTGGTTTTTTTGAATGAGTATCAATTTTCATTTTCCAGTCAGAATAAACAACTTCTCCATCCTGTAGTGCCAAAAAAAATCAAGCAAATGCTAATGTTAGAGCTTGGTGGCTTATTTCAAACTGACTTGATTTTAAGCTGTGACTTTTCTTAATTATAACCATCATTAAATCTGGTCTGAGTAAATTTAAACCTGAATTTGCAGCCAATGACTGAAAACACATTAAAGTTTTGCATGACCATTTTTCAGTTCTGTGTTGCCAGAACAGCTTTACTTGCCATGATGTATGTAGGCAGTCCTTCCTGCAGAACTAGGTGCTTGGTTTTTATAGTTCATGCTTTGCTCCAGTATTTAGGGAAAAGGTGACAGGAAGCAAAAAGATAGCTAGAAGGCAAATTTTCATTTCTGTATGAACTCAGAACTGGGAAAGATTCATGAATTTTAGGTGCATAGGGTGGGTAGCGGGCTATGAATAGTTGGATTTCCTAAAATGAAATTAAGTTGGGGGCCAAACTGTAGTATAAATGTTTTCACCTGGCATGAGGGAAGACACTAAAAGAAGTTACTGATTTTATGTGTTCTGGAATAAGGAAACACTCTGGTTCTGAATAGGTGGTTAAGCTCAACATATTTGGAAAATGTTTTCTAAATCTGCCCTCAAAGTAAGGGTTCATCATCTATTGAATATTGGAGGTTTATCAATTTTTTAAGCATGTAGCTAAAAGTATTAGTATGGAAGTAAAATATGGCATGTTCAGAAAGATCTTTTAACTTACACCTGAAGAAAACATGGAAGTCCATACATTTGTGAAAACCCTGTTATTTAGCTGTTCAGTCTTTTAGATATCTTAGATTAACATTTTAATTGGTAATATATTATTTTCACTTACTTCATTTCCAAAAAAAAAGTTGGTGGATATATTTTCTAGCACTTCCAGATTTTTGCTTGAAGAAGCACTCATCTCTGTATATGGGCTCTCTTTGATGGGTGCTCTTAGTGCACTCAGAGATTTTGCCTTCCCTGGGAAACAACAGTTACATCTTTTTATTATACAATGGAATTTATCAGACCTAACAAACCCTTTGTCTTGTAAAGGTAGTTTGTGGATGAGGGGAATTTCAAGAGAAGATATGAAGAAAGACTGCCAAGTAAAGCAGCATTTCTGTGGGTTATGGTTTCCTGGTGGCATCTCCCCATTGCTGCAGCTCTGGTCAGTGCTTCCCACATCCAGACAATACTTAGGAGAGCACCATCCTGTTCTTCACCAGTTTTACACAGCACCAGTGTCTCTGTGGGAACTGCCCTTACACATGGCCCGTAGCTGCTGCAACCAGGAGCTAACATCTCTGCTCCAGGGAATGGATTATGTTTCTAAAAATAGTTTTCTGTAATGGCTGAAAAGGACATAACTATTTCAGGGATAGAGAGATTGGGTGGGGGATTTGCATGGGCTCTTAAGTGAAACCGGATAGAGTTACTGTGTATATGGAACTGCTCAGTTTGGATTCAGTACATGCACATTTCTTCATAGTTAACAAATGTAGGTCACACACTGAATATCAGTATACTTAAGAAATATTTTCCCCAGGTGTGTTTAGCTATACAGCATTTTGTTGCTCTGCTTTTATTATGTATATACTGAAATACAAGCTTATTAATAACATTTTCCTCAGTAAGGTGTAATAAAAGTATTACCTGAGGTTTTGTAACGATACTGCAGTTCCCTTAAACTAATTCTGGTGGGACCATAGTCTGTGTTGGAATCCCTTTCACGCAGATTTATCTGTTCAGAAAGAAGTGCATTTGCTAAACCGTTGTGTCAGATCTTTGAGGTACAAGTCTGAATGGCTTTCTGCTGTAATGGAACAGATCTTTGCAGTGTGTTTCTAATACTCCACAAGCAGTATTTGCTGTCTCACATACAAGCAGGGAGAAAATGCTCTTTGTGTTACCTTTTTCCTGTAAGAATTTTGCTTTGTTTCTAGCAAAAAGCCCAAACAACCCAGCTCCAGTGGTCATGCATGTATGAAAACTGTGCCAGCTGCAGCTATTCTGAGCAGCACAGATCAGCATGTCTAAAATGATAACTTCTTTTTCTTACCTCACTTTTTTTCACAAGCTCCTATGACCATTTTCATGAAACTGAATGTTTGTTTGCTAGTAATTATGGTTCTGCTGACTATGACCGTGTTCCACCATTTGGGACCCACTGAGATAGACAGCAGAGCAGTTGAAAAGGTTGACAGGAACTTAACACTGTTTATGTAACTACTTTTGCACCTACTGCAGTGTTTTAGAAGCAGGCATGCTGTTTCTCATTAATTAGCTTTACAAAATGCATTTTATTGACGTTTCAAAGGAATGTTGAGGTATTTAACTACATAATCAGAAAGAAAATCACAAGGAAGTCACAATTTGCTGGAAAAAATGGAGTTGGGAAGCAAAAGAATATGTTCCTATGGAGTTCTGGCCATATCTACAGTTTGGTTTGATCCCTGTGTTCTGTGTTTGTGTACACTACCTTTATGAGAGGTTTCCAGGAGAGATCTAAATCCTCATCAGTATCTGGGGGTATATAAGATCTTTTCTCCTCCTTTATTTTCTCAGTTAAAAATTTTTGACGATGTTCGATGGACGGAATATCCCAAAACAATATTGAGCTGCAAAATAATTGTATAGTGTAGAGTGTTTTGGTTTGAAGTTACATGCAATTTTCCTTAAATTTTAAAGTTTGGGGTTTTTTAACCTTTTATCTTCAAGCCTTATATAACAGTAGAGATTCTGAAAATCAGACAAAGGCTAAATAATTAATTTCTTTTGTAAGTGATGAAATATATTTCTTTATTTACCATTTCATCAGTTAATTATACCAAAGCAGCTTGATAGTATTCATACAGTTTGCTTATGGACAGTTATTGGGTGAACTAATTGGCAGTGCCTGGGTGAAATTCCTGAAGGCTGTAACAGGTAATTTAGTAATTCAAATTGAAGATCAGTCCCAATTTTTGTGTGTACCAATTAATTTGCTGACATTCAAGGCAAATGGCTCCACTCACTTGTATCTGTTATCTCATTGGAGTTTTCAGCCCTCTGATTGTTCCTTTTGCTCTACTCTGGACATTCACTCACAGGTTTGATACAGCCAATGAAACTTTCCTCATTGCTGATATCTCTTTCCCTTTTCTAACAGGAGTTGCTCAGGGACTTGTGCTCTTCAAGTATGACACTACAGTGACTTCCCTGTTCTTAACTTCAGGTAAATACTTTCAATTTAGAACACTGGTGGGTGAGTAGTTAAAATAATTTCTTCTATGTGAATTACTTGCATTACACTGCAAACTTATTAAGAAGTGTATTTGTGATCTTTCTTCTCATTTAATTCTTCAAAGTCTTCTCTGTTATTTGATTAGGGAAAATAACTTTGCATCATTATAAAATTTTGCTCTCTCTGACCCTCCCTTTGATGTAACTAACAAATATGTGATTCAGCCCAGCCATGCAGCCTTGAAGCCTTAAGCCTTCTGACATCATGGAAGCTAAACCTTTATTTCCACTTCTTGCATTCTGCTCCCTTGCCAGTCACACAGAACAATAACTATCACAACTATTCAGTCCACGAAAGAGGAGATTCATAAAGAATAATTTTGCCAGCTAAGTCTCCAAATTTACCTAGAGTTTACAGTATTTCTGTAGAAATAGGCCTTAGCATCTTTTAGGAGCTTTTTGTGCATGTCATACAATCAAATATAAGTGTGGGGATGTGGCTTTCCAGGCTAATGCATGTGTGATCGACACTCTTCTGAAGGTGTTATACACAGAATATAAACATATATATGCAAGGATTTTCAGTTAATAAACTCTTAATGCCATTACTGTAAAGGGTTTGACTAGACAAGAATGCAAAGTACTTGTCTTCTGCATACATAATTTCAGCCACTCAGGATATGCTGATAGGAATCCAGAAATGTGCTAGTTAAATCATGGATTATGCTTCATAAAGTATTCCAAAGGAAACTGAAAGATGTCTTGTAGAGTATGTATTGTATATACCAATCAGGGGAGCAGGTTACAAGCTGCAGGTAATTTTCATCTCTGTTTTCAGAAGTACCACCCTTTTGGTCACCCTGAAAATAACAGTAATAATTATTACAGGGGAAGAAGATGAAAGACAAAAATCACACTCTGATACATAAGTACTTCAACACAAAACAAGCTACTAGAAATAAAGTCACTGTTTCTGCTTGGGTAAGGTTTGAAAATCAGGACATATTAATTTGCAGTTATAAAGTCAAGCTGTTTTACAAATGTACTTCAAGTGAACTGATACCAGCTTTGCCTCCTACACACCTAAAATTCCAAATTAACTTAGAAGGATAAATACTTACCTGTACCACTGCAAGTCAGGCCCTCTTTAATGTGCCATGTTTGTAACTTCTTTTATGCAGCTTAACCAAAGAGCTGGTAATTGAGAGATTTATCTCCAACAGTTCACTGTAGTGGGAGTGATGGCTCTTTGCCAAGTTTACACCATGGGTCATCTATCTTAAATTATCTCTTGGCTAAGCCTCACTGTGGGATCGTAATGGTGCCTTCAAATGTTAATTATTAATATTTTAGTTTGTCTGTGTGGGGTTCTGCAGGTTTTATATTACTTATCATTTACCAAGTAGTTATTGGTTTATAGCAAATTAATTTTAATTACTCAGGAAAATAAAGGAAAGGTGTCAGGGATAACAAGTGAGTATAAGCTAATCAAATCTAACTTCTAGTATATAAAAAACAAACATATTTTGGCAAAAACTGTACTTATAAAGTTTGCAGCAAAATTCCAGCTATTTTTTTTTTTAGGCCAAATTAGGCCTACTCTAATTTTCATGCATGAGTTTGTCAACCTGTAATCACAATGGTAGTCTTGCAGCCAGGCAAAGCTGAATTAGGTTCTGGATGTGACTTTGAATAGTTTTTCATTAATATGTAATTATAAAACTGCTGATTTTAGGAACTGTGCCATAAAAACTGCTGTGTTGTATAAAGGCTGACACATATTCCATGTTTATATAACAAAAAGTAAGTCCCAGTACATGTTGCTAAATACTGGCAGAGTGACTCCTTTGTCAGTGTTCTTCATGAAGCCTGGGTCTCCTGTGTCTGTTATCCCAGATGAACACAAAAACAGCTTTTTGAGCCTAAACCTTGGCTAAAAAAACCCCACCCAAACAACAAAAACCACAACAATGTTCTGCTGTCCAATCCCTCTCTTCATGCTTTACATCTGGTACCAATTAGTATCCATGACTATTACTGTATAAAATAATAACGAATAGTGGTATCAGCTGTCTTTTTATGATAAATGTGTGCCCTTTTCCTCACTTTTCTGGAAATGTCACTAAGGACTGTAGTATCTCTGAAGTTTGGGGGTTTTTTTTCAAAAATTCATGGATATATAATTTCCATAAACCTTTTAAAGATTTCAGGTTTTTTCTTGGCCTGCTTTTCCACTGTCATTATTTTGCATTTGACAACATTTACATTAGTTTAGCAACCATTTGCAATACTTTGATAGTAAATCAGCACCCAGTCTTCCTGTTGGACCCTTTAAGTACATAGACCCTAAGTACTTTGGAGCTTTAAAACCATCACAGAAAAAGTAAGTTTTGAGTACACAGGCAGCATCTAGAAAAATTAAGGTGGCTATAATAATACCATTGTTGGGTATCCAGATATTTACGTAATTGAAGTTATTTCCTGGAATTCTTAGTGACAGGCTAGATTGCTCATAGTAGAAATTCAATACATTTTATATATGGAAGGCTTACTATAATTTTGAATTATAATTTTCTGTAAAGTTAAGGAAATTTTTTCCAGTATGAGCAGATTCATATCAGACTGAGAGCACAGTACAGTTATAAAGCACAATGAGCATGACAAGAGGCACCAGATTATTAATATTTACTAAATGCAGTGAGAAATAATGAGTACAAATAATTAACTCTTCGGTATTTTCTCTTGCGTTTGCATTAGAATTTCTGAGATGGTAGATTAGAAAAGCAATAAAAAGAAGAGAAGTGAATCTTAAAACTCACCTCAGAGTTACACGGTAGCCATTGTATATCTGCTGCTGGCTTTTTATTACTATATGGTATGGAAGAGGCTGCACAGTGTCTCACTAGAGGTGGCTCTGTGCTGCTCTGCTGGCCTTGGATAGGTGATGGCTAGAAATGTTTTAAGAGAAATCTTAGTGTATTTCCAAAATAAAATAGTAGATCTATCAAAGAAAAAAAGGTTACTTTGCATTCTGTTAATGTTTCTTCATATATTTCAGATCAGTTTATAGAACTTTCTAGGGGTCTAATACCTTCCATTTGGGAAAAAAAAATAAAAAGCAAAGCATCAAAACAGGTCTTTGGATATGAAGCTCTGAAAAGAATTCCAACGTGCCTCCACAGACACACACATCATTACTGTCTCCTCTGCTCTTAGGTCTTCCTCCTATTTATCCTCTTTACTGTCTTTTTCCACTGAAATCATCTTCTCATCTTCCATCTACCTTTTCTCTGTTCATAAGCATCTAGAATACTTTCAGCATTGCATTCAGTAGCAAACACTATCTGTAGTTGACAGGCTTTATAAGGTAAGAGTGGAGGGCATGTTGGTGTCCATTAAAGAACAGACTCAGTGAAGCCTAAGTTTCACAAAAGGCAGTAAACCTATTAAGCTGTACTAATCAGGTAGAAATTATATCATGATAATTGTGATAATGGTTTTATTTCATGAACTCATTAGGTTTGTTATCTTTCTTAGTGTCTCATGGCAAAGATTATCTACTCCTCTCTTTTGAGTTAGGATACCTTCACCCATTTTTCCTCCACAGACATATAGATACACTGCAATATACTTACAACAGAAGCATTTACCATATTAACAGCTGTTATCTTGATTTCATATAATCATAGAATGTTAAGTGGTTGGAATGGACCTTAAAGATCAGCTAGTCCCAACCCCCCAGCCATGGACAGGGACACCTCCCACCAGACCAGGTTGCTCAAGGCCTTATCCAACCTGGCTTTGAACACTGTTGAGGTTGGGGCATCCACAACCCCAATTTGTATTCATTATTTCTCACTGGGCAACCTGTGCCAGTGTCTCACCACGCTCACAAAGTAAACAATTTCTTCGTCATATCTAACCTAAATTTCCCCTCTTTTAATTTTTACCCATTACTCCTTGTCCTTCACCACAGTTCCAAACCAAGAGTCCCTCTCCACCTCCCCTCTAGATTCCCTTCAGATACTGGGAGGTTGCTATGGGGCCTTCATACAATCTTCTCGTCTCCAGGCTGAACAGCCCCAACTTTCTCAGCTCATCTTTGTAGGGGAGGTGCTCCAGTCCTCTTATCAATTTTGTGGCCTTTCTCTGGACTTGCCCCAATAGTTCCATGTTCTTCCTGTGTTGGGGGCACCAGAGCTGGATGCAGTGCTCCAGGTGGGATCTCACCAGAGTAGAGGGGCAGAAGCCCCTCCCTTGCCCTGCTGGCCATGCTGCTTTGGATGCAGCCCAGGATTTAGTTGGTGTTCTGTGCTGCAGTGCTCACTGCTGGGGAACCCCTGTACACCACATCCAACCATCACCCTCCAAATTACCTCAGTCACCACTGCTGCCGCTGTTGGCTCACCCTCTGACAAGTCAGTGATTTCATCAGCAACAGGTTTTGCACTTTGCAGCTTTTCTTCATGTTTAGAAATATCCCACAGTACAACCTACAGTGAGAAATGAGTATATTACAAATTATATTTTTATATGTGTATTAATACACCTTATTTTTCAAATCATGGAGGTTTGGGGAAAAACAAGAATTTCGCTCTCTGCACTAGAATTTATGAAGTCTTTAAAGTATCTTCTCTTTAGTCTGATGCAATCAACAGAAAGGTTACACTTGTCCCTAAAAAAAGTCTTTACAACTTGACCTATTTATCAACACTACAAAGAAGCATCGTACAGTAATGGCTCAGCTATGGAATAACCAGACATAGCTTCAGTCCGGGGTAAGAGAGCTTCAGGACTCTTCTGTCTCTATGTGTTACTATGGATGTCCAGTACCTCTCTTCATCCTTATGTTTATACTGGAAGAAAATACAGAAATATGCAATTTTATTTTTAAAGAGCAAAAAACCTGTCCGTCGACACAGCCACCAGCAATGATATTTGGATCACTTGGACTGAACTGAAAGCAGCAAATATCTTCAGGAGCCTTCAACACTAACTAGCGAGAAGAAAAACAAGATAGTTGAGAAATACAGTCGCACCATTTGTTTGTTCTCTTGTTATTTAAATACTTGGCATATTTAAAAGTCTTGATGAAATACCTGGAGGCAGATAGGGTCAAAAAAACTCAAGAGAAGTATAACTGACTGATGGAGCAATGATTTATTAGAAAGGTTAACTTGCTCTTCATATGAAGGCTGCTCTCTTGCTGACAGTGCTATAATCCCTGATGGAAAGAGAAAATAGATTTTCTCAAAGGAGACAATTGAAGTTTCAACACATTGATAATTCTTCTAAATGACTTATGTTTATGCCTTCTGAAAACAGTGGAAAAAACCAAAGCAGGAAAGGAGCCCCAAACAAACCAATCATGTATTTATTTTTTTTCTTTTTTTTCAGATCAGCTTTGAGGAGACTATTTTTGTAAATTAAGTTATTTAAAAGTGAGTCATAGAACCTATGCATCAGGACAAAACTCCTCTTTTTTTGCTAGTGCTCCTCAATGGCGTAATACTGCACCTGAAATGATGTGACAGGCATATGTTCCTGGCCACCCATCAAGAAAACAAATCTTTGGTAACCCAATTAATTTTCTTACACAGGCTGCAGTGTTGGCTAGTAGTATGCTGGGATCTGGGGCATTTATATAGAACTTAATTGTGCCTTTAGGTCTGGCTGTGCAGAGCAATACCGCACAGCAGGGAGCAGGAGCTGACATTTAGTATGTCTTGTGATGCTCCCTGGCACTCGGCAGAGCCATGTCCCATTGTGGCTGTAGCATTCCTCCCAAGTATTAGGCATGCCATGAGAGCCAGGCATGGGGACAAGCACAATGGTATGCAGAGCCACCCAAAGTCTGGCACAGCAACTCTGCTTAAATGAGCCTCATGGGGGGAAATTTCTCTTTCCTATGATTTCCACTTACACATTAGGGTAAAGGACTTTGCCTCGCTTGTGTGAATTCTACAAAGAATTTGTCTGCCTCATTTTTCATTTTGTCTCGAATTGGCAATTCAAACAGGGATACTAAATCAGTTTTGATTTCTTTTTAAATTTGAAAGCTGATGATTTTATGAAAGATGCATATTTTATAGCTATCATATAATACCCATCATTGAAGACTCAAATCAGTGTTGTAGCTGCATTACCATAAATGGTTGGATGCCAGCGAACGCAGCTAATGGTTCTGTTCTTGAGATACTGCACATCTGTAAATGATTGGTATGCTTTAAGATAAACATCTGGCTTGCCTTCTTCTTTGTCTTCTGCTAGGGCCTTCCAGTCATCAAAAAAAACATCCATAATTTCATTTTGCTGCAATGCAATTTCCATTCTGTGGTGTAAAAAGCAGAGTTAACACTTCAATAATCCAGATGTGACTTACTCAATAGTAGAATTACAAATATTTCTGTAAAGAGGTAGCTTTTGTTTTTCACAAAATTATGACCACATTAGTTAAAATACCAAGTATTAATTCCTCAGTGATGTATCACTGCAAGGAAACCCTCTTCTGTTTAAACAGAAATAGATACTGTACCAAGAATTTAACTCTAGTTCTTTGTGGACCAAATACAGAGCAATTGTCCAATTCTTGTGCAAAAAATGTCATTAAGTAGGACTTGTCCCATTAATGGGACATGGCTAAGGGCATAATCTTGGGTAGGACAGCCCCTTTGCTCCCTGCACAACCATCTGCTTGAGTGGGCAGTGTTTGAAAGATCAGCTTTGCAGTTTGTTTGAAAAGATGTAACGCTATCAACTTTAGCAGTTCTGATATCTATTTAAACCAACATTCATATTTATATAGCATAGACTTCATGGTTATTTTCATAGAAACAAGTATTAAGTTAACATTGTCAATATTATAATAATAAAAAAGACAAAAAATATAGAAACAAAAAATAAAATTGGTATTTGACCAGACCAATGATCCATTCAGAGAAGAGTACTTGCTTGTATTTTATTTCAGGTAGTCTTTAAGCGTATTGCTGCAGTAATTTTACCTTATATGTACTGCTGTAAGAAATTCTTTCAGTGTCTCAGAAGACAGGGTCTCTGCTTTTGCTTCATTTGACAGCTCTCTAGTATAATACTGCGTGGATGCGTTTCTTGGATAGGTCCTACCCAATTGGAATAAATTTGAATGTAAGTATAGAAAACATTTCAAAGACAGAAACCCATGTAATGCGTAAATTTTAAATATACAGTTTTCTAGAAATTTTTTAGAAAAGAGTTTAAGAAAAAAGATGCAAACAGAGCATCCAATTTTGTTCTATTAATCAGTTTGTAACTGAGTAACTCCAGAACTTTAGTTGAGATAAGGAACAGTGCAGAGCTTAATAAATAAGCTGATAAATATTTTCTCATACTTACCATTTTGTCTGAGTACTAGTTTCTCTTACTTTTGGAACTGTTTGCACCCCCACATCCCTTTCAATCATTTTAATAGTAAAAGTATTGTCTTCATAGGATGTGCATTCAGCATAACTGTCTTTATCATCTGAAGCATTCTTATCAGTAAATGTAATCGGTGCACCAAACTTCCTGCGAACTCGAGAAATTTTGTACTTAATCTGGAAAAGATATATTTGCATGGCTAGCAGAAAAGAAAGTTTTTGGACAGTTCATTCTGTAAAATGGCAGCACTCATATAATTGTAGAATTAGTTCTATTAATGATTTCTGTGTTGAGCTTACTCATATTTCTGCACTTTGAAATTCAGAAGTGCTCTTATAAATAAACTGCATATGTAATAGAAGACAGGTTTGCATTTGTAAAACAAGAAATTGTAGCGTTTTTGGATTACTGCCAGTAGAATAAGAGAATTACATTTTCTAATTCATGCAATATCAAAGCTGCACACTTAGTTAAAGGATTGATTTGCAGGAAGCCTTATGTAATACTGAATTAGGCTTCCAAGATGTAACTTTTCAGCTCTTCCCTCTCAGTGGAATTCTCAGCTTTGGGTGAGGTATTTCAGCTTCCCTTGAAGTGCCTAGGGAGAGAAAAGCACTCTGAAGAAGATGCAAAAAAAATTTGGAGGAGTTTCCTTATGTTGAGAACTAGGAAGGAAGAAGGGACTTGTCTTGATTTCTGCCCACAAAGAGAAGCAGGCACTTGATTTCCAGCAGTAGAGAGGTATTGCTTTGTCTTGGATTCATATCCAGGTACTTTTTCCCAGCTCCTCCCACAGAACTGGAAAGGAAAGTACACTAAAAATTCTTTTGAGTGGACCTTGCCAGCACTGCAGAATACAGAATACTTGGACTGTGAATGTGTTAAATTTAATGACTGTGAATTAGCTTTGGAACAATCAGACATCTTTTTAAGTGTAAGGGAGATGTCCAGGTGCTGAGAACTATCAAAATTTAGCCAGTCTTCCCTGAAGAGGGATTTAGGTATTGAGTAAAAATTACTCATAGACAGTTAGATGCTTGGAGATGCCCCACACATCACCAGTTAAGTGGCGGCTGTGAGTGGATCTAGTTTTTGGACATATAATTCTCTCAATATAATCTGTAGATGTAATTAATCAAATATGTCCTTCTATAAAGTCAGCTTGTAATGCCTGTAAATACTTAAAAGGTGTTGCATGCTACTTAAATGACATCTATATACTATGAGCTTCATGGAAACAGAGCAATGACTCCCATTGTAATCTGGCCAAATTGAGCAAAAAGTGGCAGAGGTGCCAATGATGATCAGGACTTTTGAACTTACACCTTAAAAAGTAGTTATGTCTAATGCAAGACTTAAAGAGAACAGAGTTTTTTAAAAAAACGTTTCTGCAGCACTTTCAGTGTTTGTTAAAAGTTTAGCTATTTCTGTATTTCTCTCTCTTGGTTAGTTTTCTTGAAAGAACTCAAGAAAAACTGGGATTGCAGCTTCCAACTTCCTGACTTTTTTTTAAAGGAGCTTACATGTAGGGGGTTTATATTTATTGGATTGACTAACATCTGTTGGTTCTGACCTTTGTATCCCTTTCTTTAACAGATTCTTCTTCAACTTCCTTTTCGCTGCCAAGGGAAACCCAAGCTTTGTGGACTTCCAGAGTTTCCTCTCTATCTTCTTCTGTTTCTTTTGCAGTAGCTGAAAGCTGCAAAAGAAATGGTGAAAAAGAAAAGTGAGAAATGGTGCTTTCTCAAAAATTTGTTACTGAAATGTAAGTATGAACTAGAAACCCAGTTTTCAGTCTTCATTCACACATTCTTTACTTTGGTCTCAGTGCAGTGAGCCTGGGTGTACTGCGCTCCTCGGTAGGGCTGGGTTAAGTCCCATTCATTTGTGCATTAGAATTTTCCAGTAAATGTTGCATATTTAATATTTAACTACTAAAGAGAGATTGCTCTCTTGAAAGCAAATCATTTTATATAAAAAGAATTTGTAGTGATTTTTTCCATTAGGGCCTATGGGCTGGCACTTCATTTTACTTTTCTTAATTGTTTCTTCTCCTGATTCCCTGATGCTGGATGGCAAACTCATAATGAAAAATTATATAATCTTTCTATAAACATTCTCCTACAGCATAGTGCACAAGTTCTATCTATTTAGAGCTATTTAGAACTCAAGAACATTCTAATGATTTGAAAAATATATTCATAGATATTATGAAAAATAAGTATAATACTTCTTTGAAAATATTCAATATATTAATTGTCTGTTATTTTTATGTCTGAGAAATATGGGTATTGGCAGATAAAATTAATGCTCATTATTAAAAAATGAAAAAATGCAGCAATGGGTGTTATACTGGCCCTCTGAAGTAAAATACAAAAATTTAATTTAGCCCTTCTCAATATAAAACATATTTTTACAGTGATACACATATTTTTCTATGATCAGCTTAACCATTAGAGAAACACCAGATGCTTAGCAACACCATTCCTGACATCTTTGAGACTCAAAATATTCATAGATAGAACAATGCTGTGGTATACTTGGATTTTACCTCTAGAAGGTTTTCCTTGGCTTCCTCAGAAGCAACAATGTAAAAGTTCTGTCCATACTGGAACTTTGGGTCAAAAACTAGCAAGAGTTCTTCCCCTGGATATTCCTATTTTAATGAAAAAAAAAATTAGTGGAAAACTGAAAACAAATAATATTCAAAACAAACATGAGGTTGTGACTGGAAAAGCTACCACTAGTGTAAATTTAGTACCTTAGGTTAATTTTGTGTTCTTAACAGAGAATTTCACGTGCTAATTTAAAGGAATAGATGGGGTTTATTCTGTAATAAAAATAAGTCTGGGACAAAACGAATCTTTTGTACAGAGAATTAATCAGAAAAGAAACTGTTTGAATGATTCTCAATAAATAGGCCATGAATTAGTGGAAGTCAAATATGTGAAGCTCTGCCAGTTCACAGAATCAAAACTAATAGTATTTATGTTACTTTTAGCATATTTTCAATCTGAAGTTAGTAAAAAAAATGCATTGCAAGCCATGAGAAAGTTTGAGTCAACAACAGTCCATGATAGCACTTAGATATTACAGCATTGGTGCATTTACAGAGTCAAACAAGAATAGACCTGTTCCTTAAAAGAATGGACACTCTGAGAGCATTAAGTCTTAAAGTGAGGATGAAATAAGCTACATACTAGAATAACTTTTCTGAGAGGGTGGAAATCAGAAGTGTTAGCTCTTGTTTTCAGGTCTTGAATTATGTCCTCTTTTTTAATACATTTGAAACAATTTTCCTCTGTGACATCTTCATCAGCCCGGCAATTAAAAATTTTTTGGGTCTTTGCAGTCAAAAGCAAAGGAAAGATTTCTGGGTGGCCTATGAAAAAAAGCAAAATTGCATGATAACTTCAGAGTGTTGTTTAAACATGCACGTATACTTTGATAACTCTATGTCTTTACAGTTTCTAGCATAATGCCTTTGAATCTCTCAGCTTTGTTTTTGGTATTTTGGAAGGCATGAAATACAAATTATATTTACTTTATTAACCTTTGAAAATACCCAACATTTTGCACATAATCAATATGATTTCCCTGGTATGAGGGTTTTTTTCTTCTTGAGCAACAGGTTATTAAGAACTTCAGTGAAAAATCTTTAATAGACTGGTTTATAATACATCAAGGGCAGAAGTGCATGGTTCTGACTTAAGAAAGCCTTTGAATAAATATACCGTGGTCCTTTCCTGTAGGGCAGCACCATATTAAGCCAAAGTTTAATCTAGGTGAGGCTTCTCCCAAGTAAGGATGCTTTTCTGATTTTGGACTTTCATATTGCTCCCATTGAGTTCAGAGTGTAGTAGAGACTATTTCTCACTAATCAAATGAGACTAAAGCAAGGTCACTAAAGTCAGATATCTCTTTTCAGCTTTACTGGAAAATATATAGCTGTTGTTTTCTACACACAGGATCTCTGTTAGGTTCATACACATTAACTCAGAACAAGATATTTCTTATCCTTGCTCTAGCACTGATGTCTGCATTGGTTTTGGGGAGGCTGGCTGCAGGTAGGTGACGTGTCAGCTGTGCTCTGCAAACACTCAGTCTGAGGATAACATGGAGGGCTTCTTGTTAAGTGTGTGCCACCTGTATGTGAGTAAGGCAATGTATGCAATGCTGGTCTTCCTCATGTTACATGTTCTGCCTCCAGGCCCAGGTCGTTGAATCCTGCCTGAGACTCCTCCTTTGCCATACTGCTCTGCTAGCAGACTCATGCTCTGTCTCACTCTGAATACTCCTCATGAAGGGCCCTATATTTTTGCCTGAGAAGGTTAGCAGATGTTCATCTTTGTGGTGAACTGGAAACTAAAGGACTTAGGGACATGTAGACTGTGTACTATTTTTCTGTAGTGAAATGTGCTGGCTGTTGTGATAATAGCTGATATTTTCTATCATCTTTGTTCCAGTCTCTTAGTTTAAGTTACTTAGTATTTTATCTTAATTCCCAGCACCTGTGGGGTTTTTCCTCTTTGTGTACACCTTGAAGAGAAGTTGACATACCTCAAATGATGAATGTGACCAGCTGTGTCAGCGAGATTTGAAAAGTCATCTCTAATCCAAGCCAACAAGGACTGACAAAACGATAAATCCTCCTTAATCTCTGCATAATCCTATCGCATAATACTTTATGTTTGATGAATCTGACATTTATCCTTTAAAATCTTTCAGTGCTGCTACTCCACTGCATCTGCTCTGCCATAGTCATCACTAAAATTAATGGCATGCCTGGTGTTTCTGGTACAGGCTACACTATTCCAAGTATGGATTACTTAGTTGCCACTAGTTATTTCATAGCACACACAGTCTGTAGCATGCACAGGCCATTAGTTCACTTTCATCACAAGCTGTAATCAATATTGCATGATTTTCCTTTTTGATATCTTGGAGTGTTCCAGGACTTCTGTGTAGATGCTTCCAAAAAATACAAAATCATAGGGATGTTGATTGGGAAAGACCTCAAAGTCATCTGGTCCAAACTCACTGTTGCTAACACCAGACCTCAGAAATCCCAGTCAGGAGAAATGGTTGTTTATTCAATAAGCTTTTATGCTATGGTTTTTAAAATGCTGAATCATGTGTACAGGCTTGTGCACGAATGCTAATGCTAAAAAAAATCCTTTTAAAGCAATGTAGGTTTCATTGTCAAGTGAAATGATGCAAGCATGCATTAAAGTTAAGCAGAAATACGAAAGACATCACTGTGAGAGGAAACAGAGTAAGACACATACCCTAAGTGTATTTTCTTCAATGCTCTATTGCTATAAGCCCAAGTTAAAAACAAAGTAATGGTCAGAATTAAAATTACACCTGTCAGTCTAAAGAAGTAAAATTCTATATTGCTGAACATTATTTTTAACAGAATCTATAAGGACCTGATACTGGAATTCTTACATTATAAACATTTTTATTGAATGCTCTTTTCCAGTAAAAAGCATGTAACATCAGATCATAGGCTTCACATTGTTTTTCTGTTAGTAAATTGTACCTGTATCATTTGTAAAAGTCAGCAGCTCTTAGTGCTACGAGAACTTCACAAAGGACAAGAAACTCTCAGGAAGAAGTAAAGAACACTTGCAGACCTTATGCTAAGGATTGCGTGCATGGAGTTTAACTCTTGCACAGGCAGTGTCTGCTTACACCAGTGTTATTTTCCTGCTTTTAGCAACAGGTTCATAGCAGTAGTTCAGCTGTTACAGCTCTAACCTTATTTGCCAGTAGGTGGAGGTACAATTCTCTCTTACTGACTTAAGTATTTCCTGGAGCACTGAAAATACATTTTTTAAAGTAACACTTTAATCATCTGAGGGATCACTTTTTGTGCATTTTCATTACCTGAAGCTTAGCCACTTTGGTAACACTAACCAGAGAACAATTTTCACCCAGTGCTCATAGGATCATGTAGGAAAACAGGTAATTTACAGTTTCTTTAAAAATTATCCAGTTTGTATATTCCTTGTTTGCCACACCGTTTTAGCTTTTAACAATAAAAGCTGTACTGTTACAAGCCAATTAATAAGATAACCCTTTGGACTGTTCCTTTAAACCATAGATAAATTTTACATTGACATCAATTTACCTTATATCTGAGGAATAATTGCACAAATCAGATGAGAAGAAAAATAGAACCAGAAATATGGAAAATAAAAAAAAACATTGAAAATAATTTGGTGTCTAAGAAAAAATAATATCTTTAAATTCAGATAATTGCATACTTTTAGCCCTTAACTATGGCTATGCTTAAAACTGAACTTTTGTTGCACAGAAACAAAATTGTGACTTTTAAATGGTTAATTTTTTCCCCTACAAACAAAAGATGCTAACCAATGTCTATTGGTATCTATGATTAAAACTCACAAGTCATATTCTAAAATCATCTTCTCATGAAATTTAATAATGGTTTGACAAACTTCAAAGATTAATAAATTATAAAAATATTTCTTGTTTTTCTTTCGATTCCTAAACTATTTCTAAATGCAAACATTTTGCCCCCTATAATTCTGTTGTGATGCTTTATTTCCCCTTATCCCAACTCCTCTCAAACCAAGAAAAAAACCCTCTTTTACAAACCCGTACCTGTTTCCTGCTGCACTGCCTGCTGCTCAGAGAGCCCCTGTAATCACTGTGATAACTGCATTTCTTCATATTTTCTAATTTTTCTCATTCATTAAAAAAAAAAATCTTTCCTTTTTATTCTCTGGCATTAGTAACACTGAAGCCTCAAAATGCTTTGAGTATTTCAGAACTACTACTTTAAAGCTCAGTCATCATAGCACTTACCTATACTGGCCATAGAAAGATCAACTTCATCCTTTTTACCTGAAATATAATGACATGATGTTATCAGTAGTGTTGGTTACAAAACTGTAACAAGTAATTTTACCTCTCTAAGTTTTTTATATAAAATAGCATATTCTAATTTATCTCTTTTTTTTTTTTAATGCATGGGACCAAAATAATTAAGGTAGATCTCATGTGAGACCAGATTGCTGCTTTTTTCATTGCTGCTGCACCTTACATACCAAGCTGGGTTCCTTTCCTTTTCAGGATTCCTTAGCTTTGCTTTACCTTTTTGTTTCTTTCCCGATGTTTTTGAACCTTTCAAGGTGGTCTTGCTGGATTTGACACTATCTGACATTTTTTCAGATTTCTCTAGAGAAAGATACATATCATCAATAATTTAAAATAGACAATGCACCATGTATGAGTGAAAATTTGGTCCACGACTTTATGTAGCTTATAATTATAGTAATATTTTCATTTGCATCTAAAAGTATATTAGGTTTCATAATTTTAAATCATAAGCTATATTTTCATATCATAAGTAATAGGTGGAAAGATTTCTTGTCCAGGGCAATTAAAAATGAACACTGACTGTCCAAAATAGTGACAGGTTAAATTAGGATAGAGGTTTCCCCTACTGAAAGCTAAGGACCTGAGCTAAAGTGAGAAGAACATGGGGGAAAATCCACCAGTTATAAATGTTTGTCCCAATGTTCGTAAGTGTAAATCATTACTCAGCTGCAACAAAGCATTTCTATTTCCAGTTCATTTTTCAGTGTAGCTCTGTGGAGGACAAACTTGGGAAGAAGATATATATATAATTAAATGTAGCAACCACACAGCAGGAGATGATACTGTATAGAAGGCTACTCCTGTTTAATTTGCTCTCCTTCTTTCCAATATCTGGGATTAGAACAGTACTGCAGGAAGGACTCAGTTCCATGGCAAGAAATGCAGTTCAGCCTGCCTGCTGCTCAGGACGTACAGCACCATCATGTGGGAGGTGCTCGCTTAGCAGCCCGTGGAACAGCTAAACCAGGATGGCCCAAATTCTCCTAGAAGTATTAAAATTGTTCGATGTTAATATTGAAGAGCCAGAGGTGTTCAGATGGGATGAGGACAATGGGGCTCTCACTTTGTGTCCTCCCTCTTCCATGTTCACGCTTTTTAAGACTGTAAACTGACTGGGAGAGGAAGATTTTTTAAATGTCTGCACCACTACTTGGATGCTATTACAATTTTAACACTAACAAGAGGAAAGTGGATGCAGATAGGACAGAAAGAACACTGGCATGACATAACTCTTTCTGATGATCTCTTACAGGAGCTACAGCCCGTCTGCCTGTGCACGTGAACAGCACATTCACTGTCAAGATGCTTAAGGTGAAAAGCTGAGTTTATTAAATAAATGTTCTATATTGAGAGTTTCCTTATGAACAGCCAAAAATAGTGAGTGCTAAAACATGCTGTGGCCTATGCATTTGCAATTTCAGTGGCATACCCAGACTGAGAAACAGTGTTTTACTGTTTGTAACACAGTTCTCAAATACTCCAGAAGCAAGCAATATAACCTTAGCTTCTGATCTGAATTTCAATTTGGAGATGGCCACTGAGGGCAAGATACAAGTCATGGATTATAGCCTGATGGAATATCCTAGGTTTGGGATACATGTTGACCTTCCATGAATTCAAGGTAAATTTCAGTGTTGACTTTAATGTGAGCAGAGCCTGACACTCCTGCTACAATTATGCATTTTTCTTTTTTACTCCAATCAAAATAGAAAAACATACTCTATAAATCCTCAGACTCTTTTCTGTATCATATTAGATCCTGCAGACCACAGGTGGCAGGCTGCATCCATGGCATGTTACTCTATTTCTCTGTTTAATCTCTCTTGATTATAGCAAATGCAGTCCCCTTCATTCACATGTCTGAAGAATGGTAGCAATTTAATCTTCTGCTTCTTCCAAAAGGCAATGATGATACCAATGCAATGATGATACCAATGCAAAGAAAATTAATGTTTCAGAATTCTGAAACTTTTGCTGTGGGATGATGTTTTTAAAAACCCTGCAAATCATGTATAAGGAATCTAAGGAGAAAGTTGGGTGTTTTTTCTGCCCTCATTCTCACAGTCCTTTTGTCAAATACAGGAGTAGAAATGCTGTTAACACAGTTTTGTGTAGCAGTCAACATATTTTCATATATATATAATATATATTTTTATGCATTTTCATATGTAGGTATAATCTTTCAAAGGAGCCTATACAGTATGCTTAACTTACAGTTCTGAAACACTTAGGCCTACCTCACAGAGAGTGCATATCAATTCATATGGTTAAAAGAGACTAATTTTTCCTTATTTACAAAGAAAAAAAGTGCAAAACTCTTTCTTATCTATCTTCTTCTACATTTTACATACAAAAATTGTGATCCATTTTGTAAATGGGTTCTGTGAGTATTCTAATTTGGAGCTAACCTTTATGCCTCTGTGTAACAGAGACAGCACACCAGGATAGGAGGTAAGGCCAGCTGTTGTAGAAATTAGTTGAAGGACAATATGAACCCTGTCAAATATATTCCAGTCACAATGTCTTACTTCACCATTTCATAATTATGCACTGCAACAAAGCTAGTTTGGAAATTTTGAGTGAGTTCCTCTGAGTATCCTAAACTCTAAGTCACATGAATGGCTGGAACACCAAGAAGGCTGAGGTAAGTCACATGCCTATGTTTAGTAAAATAAGTCACAAATAAAAACATCTCTTTCCTTTCAACTGATTTCAAGTATATTTTACCAATAAAAACAGTTAAAACTCTTGAAAATGGTCTCCCAGTAATCAGTTCCTCCTCCTACATTGCAAGGAAGAGGTACAGAGGTAGATGCAGCACTATAGAGAGAAGGGCAGTGGTGGTGAAGCTGGTGTCAGTGCCTGGTGCCTGTATTTGCATCTGTTAGCACAAAAAGTGCCCCCATTTAAGGGTTGCAGACGAATAGAGCAGTCAGTGGGGCTGTTTGTGCTTCCCTCTGGGATGCACAGGACCTCCCCGCTGGAACGCAGATAGGAAAGTACAAACTACTTATCTTCTTTTACACTATCCCCAACACCATATCACCCCTGCCCGTTTGTCATCCTGTGGGCATATGATTGTCAGTGGTCAGGATACATGGAAGGCCTGCAGAGAAAGTGAAGGCAGAGCTTCCAGAAACTTCTTTGGAAGCATAACCAGGCCCACAGCCAGTTACAAAGCCTATATGCAAAGTTGGTTTTAACACAGGAATATGGTAAGCTCCAGGTGCTCCCTTCAGGACACAAACACACACTGAGAACTTTAAAATAGGTACTGAAGAGCAGCCTTTTGCACCTCTTCTCTTCCAAAAAAGTAGAAAAGAACAAAAGTCCCAATATGTAAGTTAAAAGCTACTATTTTCAGAAACTACCTCTTAGCTCAGGGGTTTGCATTTTTTCACTAAGTTTTTATACCAACTACCAAATCCTATCAAGAAAGCCATGAAAAAATCAGTCTGTATTAGTGGACTGTCTGAAAATATGACCCAAACAGTTCATTTTTTAAATCTATGGTTAGCTCCTATTCTCTTAGGGATATTTCTATACTGCTTATTCTAAAAGGACTTGTCAACGCACACAGAAATGTATCATGCCTTTCCATTATGTTTATGAAAATTCATGATTCTATGATTGAGAGGAGGTTGGAAACTACATTTAAATTAACATATTTAAGAGTGCAAAAGGTATATAAAATTATAGCTCTTGAAAATCTATTGTCACAAATATTGCCATGTATTTGATTTTTTAAAAGTAAGTAATATTTAGATTTCATTAATTATGTTCAGTCTAATTTTTCTGCAGTTTTTCAGTGGAACACAGTGTTACATTATGTACTTGCTGAAACCTGGGTAAATATTTGACAACTTTGTTTGGCATTTTATAGCCTAGTTTGTTGACAGATGGCTCTAATATTTTGAACATTAGGCTTAAGAGAAAAAATAAGATCAGAGTGTTCTCCTAATCATTTAATGTACTGAAACATTTACAGCCAAAAACAAATCCGTGAAGTTGCTAGGTACTGCAAAAGGCAAAAGTTAATTAGCTATCAGTTCTACAAAAGATGCTGTCTGATTTGAGGACACAGAATGATTCATTGGTGGCCTAATTGAATGATTTAAGGTCCAGCTTGTGTGCATTACTACTTTAGGCCTGTAATTTACTATAATTTGGAATGACAGGAGAACTGGATGCATGTCCATTTTACAAAAGCACTACAAGGAAAGGATCAAAACCATGTGCTACTTGCTTTTTTGTGCTGTTGTATCACTACCAAGATAAAAAATACATTTCTGTTGGTAAACATTTAGGAACTTGTTAAAAATACCATCTTGAGAGTTACTTTGTCTCACCAGAAATTCACATACAATGTTCCCTTTAATTAAATTTATTCTATTTTGCTCTACACAAAGAGCAAATATTAAAAAATTACTAAAAATTATTAATAATGCTTGTGCATATTTGGATGCAACTTCACTGGAGAAGGTGGAGGGAGTACAACTGAAGTTTTGGCAACTGCCTAATCATTTTAGCACACAAATAGTTCTATTTGAATGTAGCTGGTTTCACACTTACAACTTTTCATTAAATCAGGCTTACTTGAACCCGGTGCTGATTTTGTTACTTGATAGAAACCAGTAGGTGTAGTTACAGAATCTGGGATGCTAAGTACAGTATGTGTAAAATCAGGTTAAGAATTAATAAGAAAGCCGTAAGAGAACAAAATGGAAAACTTCATTAGAATGTTGGCTAATGCAGTGTTCTATTATTTTGTCCTTTCTTTCACTCAAAGAGAAATAGATTAAAATTGAAAAAGGTGTAACAAGGATGATTGAAGACATAGAACATGTTTTGTACGGGGAATAAGCTAGGATTCTTTTTAGCCTGAAAAGGATAAGATAGAAGTCAGTGAAATCACAAGAGACATAGAGAAAGTGACGAGGAGATGCTGATTCACGGTCCTAACAAAAGATCAAGCTGGCATCACGTGAGCTTATGGATGTGGAACAAACAACTAGGAACAAACAACAGGACTGCAGAAGTGTTTCATTGCACAAAAAGCGCTTGAATTATGGAATATACTGCCTGTGGACAGGACAGCTGTCAGAAGCACACAATTTCAAAAAGTAACAGGGCAAACTGACAGATGAAAAATTGAGGGCTACTAAAAATAATGATAATACATCTGGCTTTAGAAATGAAACCACAAATTCAAGAAAAAAAGGGTGCAAAAAGTGGAAGTATGGCTTTACTATAATCTTGCTCAGACACAACTTCTGGTATGAGCCAGTACAGCCGGTCTAGGTTATTAAAATTGTAACAATGTGGTTGGTACTTTAAAAGTTACTAAGTATGATATAGAAGTTGTCATAACCTGGTCCTGCCAGGAACCAAACAGTAACATATGTTGCCTTGTCATGACTTTTGAAACAGAAATGCTATATTGTAAAAATTTACATTAGATAAGACTTCTTTAAGGAGAGGTAAGAAAAATAATCGTTTTGTGCGAGCTGGGTCGCTGGAACAAGGTCATGAATGGAGACCAGGCACGGGGAGTGTGGATTTGCGGGGGGGTTTGCAGCAGCACGGGGGGGCTGCGGCGGGCCCGGGGAGTGTTTGCAGCCCGGGTCAGGTCCCCGGCCCGCTCCAGCCTCCGGCACAGCCCCGCCGGGGCGCGGAGGGAGGCGCTGCCTCGGGCCCGCTGGCAGCGCCGCGGGAAGAGGCGGCGGAGGCGGCTCGGTCGCACAGGGCAGTCGCGGGCTCCGCGCCAGCCGCTGTGCCCGGCCGGCTGCTGCCCGTGTGCCCTCGAGTCGGGCATGCTTCACCCGCTTCCGCAGCGCTGCCGGCTCCCCTTCGTGCCCTTCGTGCCCTCCGGCCCCTACCTGCACGGCCGCGGCCCCGGCGCGGCGCGTCCCCGGCGGCGCGCGGTTGTCACGGCGACGGGGCCAGCAGTGATTGACGTCTCGGACAGGCAATCAGCGCCCTGCTCTGCAAACCCGCCCCCGCGGCGGCGGCGGCTGCAGGGATACGCCAGACCAGAACTATCCGTCCCAGCATGCCGTGCGCGGGAGACGCACGACCGGCGGGGCTCTGAGGCACGGGGCATGATGGGGTCTGTAGGCGGCAGGCGGCGGCAGTGCCCTCTGCAGCCGGGCCACCCGCGCACCCCAGCCCAGGCACCGCCTCGGTGTTATCTGCCGGGCAGTGCTGGGGCTGTCTCCAGCTGGGATCTAAGCGATTCGATGCTGTTTGTTAATATGAAGATGTGTATTTTGTATCTTTTATATTTAAGATGCATACAAATAATTTAGCTTGCCTTGCTGCAATGTAAAGCACAGGAGCCCCGGAGTATCTTTCTTTCTGTGCGGAGCACCCAATGCTGGTCCTTGGTGCCCCTCCGAGGTCCATCCGCCCCTTCTTACGGTAAGGAGGAGGGTTCCTTCTGTCTTCCGTTTCAATCTATACAGCCAGGAAGTTCCCTTTCTTAAAATGCCTGCTACTCTCCTTGTTTTGGTCTTGGCCTTGTTGTACCTTCTCCTTTTATACGAGTGTTCAGAGTGGTACTTGCAGCACGAATTAGGCAGCTGAAGACTGTACACAGTTATAGCCTGAGGTGTATCCTCTTGTCACGCAGCAATGCCAAAGGGATCATTTACGCAGTGCAGTGGGACTGGCACACACCCAAGGCAGGACTCCGTTTTCTTTGAAGTTCAGTTAATAACTTTAATAGCTTAATCGTGTATAAGTGGAATGACTTAAGCATATCCACTCTACCACTTGCTGCCCTACATAACTACAGTTCTGTGACCTGAAAAGGATTTTTGGGGCTGTTTTTTGTTTGTTTGGGGATTTTTTATGACGAGTGCGACACAGCTCTTTATATCATAAGCATTATTTCCCCTGGTGGAGAAGCCTAGGTCAATAAATCTGGAGCCGGCATTACCATCCTATAGGAAGTGTATTACAGTGTGGAGAGCCGCCCGTCACGTGCGGCAGGAGGGAGATGTACAGCGCAAGGTGTCAGAGGTCGCGTGTGCCGGTGTGCACGGCACGGCACAGCCCCGCATAGCCAAGCCTAGCCCGGCACGGCACAGCCGGCACAGCCCAGCCCAGGGGCCGGGGCGGGCTGGCGGAGGCCGCGGCTCCCCCGCCCAGCCAAGCGGAGCCGGGAGCGGCGGGCGGCTGCGGGCACCGGGCTGCGGGCACCGCGCTCCCACGGCCGCCCCCGCGGCAGCAGCAGCCCCCGGAGGCCGGGGAGCGGCAGGGCCGGCGCGGCAGGACCGGCGGCAGGTACGCTGGAGCCTTTAACAGCGGGGGAGAGGGGGCGGAGGGCGCGCCCTCGCCCCGCAGCCTTCGCCTTTGGGGTGCCACGGCAAAGGGGCGCCGAGCCCGGGGCGGGCAGCGGCTGCCGCGCTCCGGCCCGGCCGGGGCTGGCGACGCAGATGCGGCTGCGGGCAGCTCCCGCGCCAGCCCCTGTGCCATCCGCAAGGCTGCGGCAGCCCGTGGGTGTCGAGGGCCGCCTGCAGCGGCCGGGAAGGCGAGGGCGGCTGAGGGAAGGGTCCAGCCCCGCCCGGCCCGGCCCGGCCCGCAGCGACAGCCCCGGCTGTGACCGCCCGGCTGCCGAGACCCCCGCCCGGGTCGTGGGGGAGCACGGGGCTGCGCCTGCTGGAACGGCGCCTCATGCCCACCGAGAGGGCCAGAAGTGGGTTTGGGGTTTTTGGTTATTTTTTGGTTATGTTGTGTTTTGGGTTTTTTTTTTTTTTAAATCCAGCACATATATTGATAGGACTATTGCAGTGTTAGAGTAGGGCTTAATTTTAGAAATGCTGGATCAGCTGTAAGAAAGATGAGTGGAAATCACAGCATACTGTACTGTATCCTGCAGGACAATGGAAGTCTGATAAAACAGGAGCTGAACTTTTTAAAGCCTCTCTATGGGCCTGTTTTTACTGTTAAACTGCTGACTCAAAACTTTTCTTGCCTTCCCTGACAATTGGGGAAATTGAAGGTTTCAAATCACATCTGAAGCAGATTGTTGTTCTGCTGTGTGCAGCGGCTGCCAGAGGAAACTGGATGTGACTGGACATTTTTAAAAATCAATCTTGATGATGATTTTTTGTTTGTGCTATTTAAAAACTATTTTTCTGGAAATCAAAAATAAACTAATAAGGCATATCTTTATTGACAGCCTAGGCTGTCTTCTCTGTTCTTAATGTCACCAATCTTTTATCTGAAATAAATGTTCCTGGCTAACTCTTGAATATTTTATAAAGCCTTTATAAAATGTTTGGGAGTCAGTGAGTACTGTCTCAAAATGTGTTTATAAGGTTCTCATCTAATCTTTTCCCTTCATACTCAACTCAAATGTGAGCCTCTTTGGCTAATCACAGTTCAGTTACCTCTTGATCTTTTTGTTTGGTTCATCATCGCTGTTGGTTTGCATTGGGTCTTTTATGGCAAAAGAAAAACACATCATCCTGCCAAATGAGAAGTTAATGCTCTCAGGTAATTTATCTGAATTGCAATTTGTCATGCTCCATTTCCATTTCTAAGAGTGAACAATGCTAATAGTAACATATGAGAAAACAGCTGCCTCTCTTGAAAATTCCATTTCTTTCAGGGACTGGACATAGGCGTGGGGAAAAATACTATCTACAGCAGTAGATAATTCTTCCAGAAGAGTGAGTGCTCATGAGAGGCTTTTGGTGCTCTTCTTGAGTCAGGACGTCTTGCACATAATGCTGTTGTTAAGTGAGAGAGGAAGATGTTTTCAGGAAGTCACCCTGTAATTCCAAATGGACAGAAATTCCACTATTAAATAAATGTCCTGGCAGCCTAGCTGCAAATTTAAGAACTTGCCCAAATTTTTCTTGGAGTTCTGCAGAATATGTGCAGTAGTATGAGAAAGGTCTGAAATTCAGTGTAAAGTGCAAGTGCCTTTCACAGAAGATAATGTCTTTGGAGTCCAGGTTGTCAGTGCAGACTGATCTAGTGCTACTATATTGATGCTTGCATGTTTTTCAACTGACAAGGACTGCTTTTCTTTTCAGAAATGGAAAATCCTGAAGTGGCTGTGAGCAGCTGCAGTGCTCATGATGATGAAAACCTTTGCAGCTACAAACGACACTCATCAGTATCACAGGAGGGGCTTTTGGAAGACCAGCTTAGAAGGAAGTTAAAATTTTTCTTCATGAACCCATGTGAGAAATTTTGGGCCCGGGGCAGAAAGCCTTGGAAACTTGGGATTCAGTTACTCAAAATAGTGATGGTTACAGTTCAGGTGAGTACCTATGGAAGCAGGGACTCAGCATGTGGGCAGTCACATGAATGCAGGTGACATGCTATTCATGGTGCAGTGCAGAGGAAGGGAAAGGATAGATTGCAAAATTATCTTATTTGCATATATGTAGCTTAGATCTCAGGTGGCATAATTTTCTCCTAAAATGATGGACTGAAAAAAAATAGCTTTCCAGCAGTACAGATGAAAGGAACCGTGTTTAAGGGCTCAACCACATCTGTTACCACAATACTTGCTTCACTGTTGTGTTTGAGGGAAGGAAAAGTCACTTCTGTTTCAATATCACAGTGATAAGAACTGAAATTGGTGACTTTTTCATGATGTTCGCTTATATCTTGCATATGGCATACAAACTTTTGCACTGAAAAAAAACCTCAGAAATTCTTCCTCACTGTTCCTCTCACCCACCTTGCACCACAGATTTCATATAACACATTTATCTGCTGCCCAAAACACAATTGCTTGTCTCAAAGTTCTGTGGTTAAGGCAGAAGAAGGTTTTTCATAAAACCTTTCTAATGCCTCAGATGATGATCCTTCAGAGTTGCCCACATGTGATTTCCCTTTATGGTCGTGCCTGTGCTATGACAGTACATGTATAGAAAAGAATGTTTTCCATGGTTGCATGAATGATGGCAGAAACTGCAGAAATTAGTGTTCTCCTGCTGTGCATCTGGGAGCACGTTTGTGTCCCTTACTGCTCTGTGTTTAAATGTGCCGTCCTTCTCTGATTTCCATCTCTCCCATTTTGCGCCTGAAAGTAAAATTTGATGATGGAAGAATCCAAATAAGAAAGAAACTAATGCTGATTTAGTATTTTCAGAGAAAATCTGCCCGTAAGTAATTCAGTCTTAGCACTGTTGGTTTGCTGGTGTGTTCCTGTGTGCCGAGCACACTGAGCTTGCCTACAGAGCATTCCAGTATCTCTGTAACTGAGTTACCCTTATCCAAATCTGCATATCCAGTTTGCACCATGGCCATAAAACTAATCTGTAGACTACTGATTCAGACGTCTCTGATGAGTTTCTTCACAGTACACCTGACACGAGATTTGACACAATAGTCAAGAGAATTGTGAGCTCCCAGAAAGAATACATCATGTACTTCTAGAAACTTTTTCCAGTCTGGATAGTAGCTAACAGAGTTTTGTGCTCACTTTTCACGAATGGTTGCAATATATTTTTTTTACCAGCTTCAGGTATTATCCTGTTACAAGCAGAGCTTTGGTCAGTTATTCTCAAGCGCTTTTCACTGAAACTTGATTGGGAGATCTTTGTTTTCCTGAGTTGTCCTCAATTTGCCTTTTGTACACTGGAGCAAGGACTTCAAAGTGGGGTCTTGTTAAGTCTAGTCCTGCCTTTTTGACTGAGGAACAATGATATTCCCCAAGGGGAAGTCAGTTGACGCCAGGCTGAACTAACAAAGCATGTGTAACAGTATATAGGGAGCTTGAACTTGAGATGGTATCATTTTCTTTGTAAAAATTCAAGTCCTTGGCCAAGATGCTGTAAGCATGTTAAAGGCACATACTCGAAACCCACTGTTTCCCTAAAGTCAAACTTTCATTTGGCTAGCTGTGAAATGGAGCAGCCTGCCTGTAGTTGCCATGTCTACCAGTGAGACAAAACACTGGCTGTTCATAAGACAGGGTTCGTATATTAATCCAGAAGCCAATTTTGTCTTTGAAGAGGAAATATAAATGTCTTTTTCAGCTGGTGGTTTTTGGATTGAGCAATCAAATGGTGGTTGCCTTCAAAGAAGAGAACACTGTTGCATTCAAACATCTCTTCTTGAAAGGATATATGGACAGAATGGATGATACCTATGCTGTATACACACAAACAGATGTCTATGACCAGATATTCTTTGCAATAAACCAGGTAGGGATTGTTGCTGCAATATGTACAATATATATGATCTTTGCCTGGTACCTTTTCTTGAATTGAACTTCTGTGTCAATTGCTTAAGACTAAAGCATCAACTCATTTAGGTTTTCTGTCATTGCTGGAGCATTGTACTGTGGTGACATCATTAAAGCTAATCAGTGTACTAGTAAAAGTACTGTAAAAGTGTACACTAAAAGTACTCCTTGGATCTGAGCCAAAATTCTTTGCGAGTAACAAATTAGGCTTTCTAGTAAGGATTGTAAAGAGAAAAACATAATAAGCAATAAGGTATTTAGATCCAAATCCTGTACTAAGTGTTTTT
The DNA here is from genome assembly GCF_000738735.6 of Corvus cornix cornix. Lineage (NCBI taxonomy): Eukaryota > Metazoa > Chordata > Aves > Passeriformes > Corvidae > Corvus > Corvus cornix. The sequence continues at coordinate 14,457,567 of NC_046338.1, read as the reverse complement.
GTCAAATATCTTAAAATATTTAACGACTCAGCTGTTGTGTGGTTTAGGTTTCACAGTTCTTTAGGTGACCTTTGAAATAAAAGAGATGGGTTATAACAGATCCAAACTCATCTGGGCTTGGTTTGTTTTGTTTTGGTTTTGTTTTTTTTTTCTCAGAGACAAACAGCTTTATTGCCATTTAAGTTGGTTTGTTTGTTCTGAACTTTAGTACCTCCAGTTGCCCAACATCTCTGTTGGAAATCATGCATATGAGAAGAGGGGAGAAGAAGAGACACCTCTGGCTGTCTGTCAGCAGTTCTACAAGCGAGGAATCATCTGTCCTGGAAACGACACCTTTGATATAGACCCAGAGATTGTGACTGGTGATGAGCCTAATCTATTTTATTGGTTCTTTGGGAGGAGGGACCCTATATTTTTGATAAATTCTTTAAAATACTTGACAGTACTGTATAGTCTTATCACATAATTTGTATTGAATTTACTACCAGCCAAAACTGGTAAGAAAAGTACTGTGTAACGAACCTCTAGCCCTCACCTTCAATGTCTAATGCCACAAAGAAGTGATGAGCCTTTAGGACTGATGACCATCTAATACAAGTATTTGGGGCTAATTTTCAGGAGCGTTCCCTGTGAATTCATGATGAATAACTTGGCTGGTGTTCAAGGAAGCCAGTGTATTTGTCAGTTGGCTTCTCAGATGACTCCTCACTCAAGCGTGCTATCTTGTCTGGTATAGCCAACAGCTCATAACAGCCTCGGGAGTGGGACAGGCAGATTACAGTTAAACAACTTGATAATCCATGAGATATTGTTGTGAGTCCTTATCCATTCCAGACTGCTTGTACATTGAGCCAACTACTTCGTTAGACAACACAACAATGGGAAAGCACAATTTGAATTTCACTCTGGATTTCCCCAGGTGAGGAGGAATGAGCCCCTCCTGTGTTGGGGTACTGGTGCCTTTTCCCTGTGAAAGGCTAATCTGAAGCTCTGTTGCAGACTGGTGGCAGTGCAGCTCAGGTTCAATCTGAAGGCAATCAACCTCCAGACTGTTCGTCACCACGAGCTCCCCGACTGCTACGATTTCACTCTCAGGGTATGTGGAAGCCTGCCCTGTGTCCTTCTGTTCAAAACCAGAAACTAACTTGCTGGTTTACTCCACACAGTCAGCACAGATATTTTCTGAAGAGTGTTGAGTACTGCTGGGTCAGTGGTGCCAGATTACTCTGTTAGAGCTTAGTGTACTCTGTAAATAGCCAGCCGTTGTCACTGTGGAAGGTTAAGCTTTTAGTGCTCCTGATGTGGTCCTGAAGTACTTGCTTGGCTTACAGCCACTTGTGCTCTAATCCACCTGAAGTATAATGAAAGTGTAAATCTCTTCTCTTTGGAGAGATGCTTCTGGGAAAGGTTGTTTTCAGATCATAGAGGAATGAGAATGTAGTTTAAAATAATTTCACCTAGTAACTAGTTGATCAAGCAATTTGTGGCAAGTACATGAAATACACCAGATTTGTCTTTCATTTTGATAGCATTTATTTGAAGATACTGGAATTACTTTATGCTTAAAAAAGTTTTGTAACTTCTTCCCTAGGAGAATTATTCTGCATTGTTATGCAGGCTTAGCAACACAGTGGGCTACATATGTAATTGTTTAACTTTATAAAGACATGCATGTTTTTTCATTTTTTTTTTTAAATACAGATTGTGTTTGATAATAAAGCACACAGTGGAAGAATTAAAATAAGTCTAGACAATGACATAGCGATCAGGGAATGTAAGGACTGGCATGTTTCTGGATCAAGTAAGTGACATAAATGTGTTCAAATTTTCATGCCAAAATTTTGGCCAGTAGCACAATGTATTTTAACCTTTTTCTTTATTAAAAGGTGAGGCACCATTGACATACCATCTCTAGTACATGCACTCTAACTCTGATTTTCTAAGAAATTGTTGTTCTTCAACCTCTGATCTGAAATCCTTGGAATCCAGCCACACCATTACTTTCTGTAGCAGTTCTCAAGGCTTGCACCATTGATAATGTCAAACCCAAATTTTTCCATGCCTCACTGTAAATCCTTCTATCTTTCGCTATTGAACTTAAGCTGCTCATTTCTTAACGCAGGGTTGGAACTGTTCTAGCGCCAGGCAATAGGACACACGATAGTGGTGGAAAGTTGAAACTGATTTACTCTTATTTCAGGACTTAGCACCAGGAAAGATAAGGAAGCATTGTTGCTAAGGCTTGCTGGAGTGGAATGGTTAGAAACACTTCTTATTGTTGCTTAAATGCCATTTGCCCTGTATTTGGCTATGACTGGGGTGCACATTGTGGTAAATTTCTTATATAGTGACTCACAAGAGTGAGCCAACTTTGTTGGCAGCTATTTGGCCTGGTCAAAACATCATCTTTTTTCATTAGCAAAAATAATCTCTTTGATAGTCAGAAAGTTTCCAGGGCTTTAGATTCTGCTGTGCAATAGGATGACCTAGGTCCTTTTTTCTACTTTGGCACTTTCCCCGTTGCTATGCCTGTGTTAGGGAATGAAGAGCGGATAGTGAAAAAGGAGAATTGGTACTTTTTGTAAAGATCCAGGCTGAAACTGATTGGGGGGGTCGAACGAAGCGCATCCCAGGGCTCGGCACGCGGCGCTCTGGGCTCGCCGGCTGCCGTGCCAGCAGTGCCCAGCAGGCGGCGCTGCCGGGGCCGCCGCCGATCCCGCCGCACGGTCCGCGCCGGGGCCGCAGCGCCTCGGGCACTCGGAAACCGCCTCCCGGGATGCCCTCCGCTGTGTTCTGGAATCCAGGGAAGGGTGCGAAGGTACTGGCTGCAGCTGCGCGATAACAGCTTGCTGCTGTTCTGCACTACATGGCAAAATCAACTTAAACGGCAGCAGTGTAACAAGGAAGCACTGGGCGGGCTTTTGCTGAGTAGTGCAGTTCGTGAAGTCAGCTTGAACTTCAGCAGCCTATTTTGTAGAATTGGTGCATGTTCTTGCAAGTTTAGCACTTATTTGTATGATTTTCCCTTTTTTTCTCAAACCACCATTCTTTTAGCATTAAAAATCTAATCCTTATACTGTCTCACCTAGTTTCAGCTGTATGCTAAGTATAGAAACAAACAAAAAGATTCGGTGTAATGTTTAATGTTGGATGATCAAGAATGTGAATTTTAGTAACATAAGAGATGGAGAACTCATGTCTAATTCAATGTTGATCTTGGCTAGCTGAGCAGTAGTACAAGTTATCTGCACTGCCATAGGATGGAAAAATTGATTGTCAAACACTGCTCTGAGAGAGAAGATACATATTATAAAGTTCCTAGGATTGTTTAAAATTTTTTTGAGAAGTTCTATCACTCCAAAGGCCATTTCAGTCCCTGTAAAATTATTAACTCTCACCTCTGGTTCTGCAGGGTTGTAAGAAGCACCCACACTCTGGTATATTTTTGATGTGGTATCAACCCTCTGAAATTTACAGAAGTGGTATCTGTAGTGCAGATGCACTTGTGTCTCTTATGAAAATATGTCAAATAAACTTTTGGGGGAAAAAATGCTAAGATTTTTCTTAATTCTGTTGTATAAATATAGTTAACATCTTGATTTTTACTTCAATACTCAAGATAGTCAGCAAGATTAAATGCACTATAAACATGTGTATTTTTGTTCTTGCAGTACAGAAGAACACTCATTACATGATGATCTTCGATGCTTTTGTCATATTGACTTGTCTGGCTTCATTGATCCTTTGCACTCGATCAGTGATTAAAGGAATTTGGCTCCAAAGGGTGGGTATAACTCCTTCTTTGGAAAACCTTGTCTTGTGTAAGCCTGATTAACTGTTTTCTTTCCTCCTTTCCCTTAGGAATTTGTAAGCTTTTTCCTATATTATTATAAGAAAGAAGTATCTTTCAGTGATCAAATGGAATTTGTCAATGGATGGTACATCCTGATTATGGTTAGCGATGTCTTAACTATTGTTGGATCAACTCTAAAGATGGAGATACAAGCTAAGGTAAGCCTTTCACATGTCAGATGGAAGCAAAACTGTTTCTGTCTCACCTAGGTTTAAATCTCTCAGAGGACTTTAGGCTGGCTGCAGTTGCTTCTGAGGGGCATGAAATTTTAAAAACTCTGTCTTCTCCTCCAGAATTGCAACTCATGCATGCTGTTTCTAGTAGCAATATTTAAGACATCCAAATACCACTCTATATTGTAGTTCCAAATTATCTTTGCTCCCTCTGACTCTGAGAAATAAAATGAACTTAATCTCTGAAAGTTTGACTGTTGACTTCTTCCCTTCCTCATTTGTATTTGCTCATTTGATGGTTTTTTTCAAATTTAGCATCAAACTTTTGGAACTCTGTTTACAAGTGTTTAACTAGCACAGAGTCTCTCTCCTTAAAAGTCTCTTTGCTGCTTTCCCAGCTCCTGTTTTCCAGCATGTACATAACAGTCAGCCACAGCAGGTTCTGGGCTTTCACTTTCTACAATAAAATTGATATGGACAAAACTCAAAACTTGTAAAACATTGTTTTACAGAACTAGGGAAGAAAAATTATTATAATTTGCTAGCCTGAAGCACTCTGATATTCAGATAATATTGTTCTTCACAAAATCTGTAGCAGACTTTGAAGTGTGACATTGCAACACAGGGGACTTTGGACAGTAGTGATGAAAGGATGGGTCTGAAATCCATCTGCTGACAGCTTGACTATCACAAACACCCTGTACAAATTGTCTTACCGTAGGAGCTATAAACTCACTGAGAGTAGAAAGAAGTTGTGAGGAAGTTGGCTAAGATAAGTGATAGCTCCATCCTGCTTTGGGTGAAGCAAAGAAGAGAACAAGATTGGAATAAGATCTTGCATTTGGGGTTCCTGTATCTTATAAATATATCTATTTATATATATTTCTTTTCTAAAAGAGTATTTTACTAAAGCTCCTCTCTACAGGCACATTCACTTCATTTTGCAAGCCTTGTGGACCATAATAACAAGATCTTGTTCCATGTTACTGTATGAAAGTTGTTGAATAACAAATTCACATTACAGTAGCCTAAACTTGTTTCTTGTCAAGCTCTAAATGAATAATGCTGACAGAAAAGATTAGCCAATATCCACTGCCAATACCTATTATTTATATTTCATTCTTACGAGAATAAAACCAGAAAATAATGAAAACTTCTTATTCAAAGTAAGCTGTCACTATCCATTTCAGAGTGGAGCTGCAGTTCAGGAACAGAATATATGCTAACTTGGATGAAAACAGGCCAGTATGTATAGGTGGAAAAAACAGCAGAGTGCCAATAAAGATAAGTTCTGGTTAGAATTAATTAGAAGCTAATTAGTCTTCTCCTTGATAGCTTTCTATGCCTTATAGTTACCAAGTACCTAACAAGATCCTCCTGAATACGTATCTGAGCAATGCTGACAAGCCATGCTAATTTTTACAAACAGCTGTTCCTACATACTGGAAGAACCTTCTCTGCTCTGTGTCATGTCTACACTTTCCATTGGGATGCAGTGCAGAGATTCCTAAGATGCTCTGAGGAATCTGTCAATGCAGATTCCAGAAGCAGTTGATGCAAGTCTGGAAGCAGCATAAAAATGTTTGCAGTGTCACTGCAGATCTCAGTGAGCTGGGTACAGAGGGCGTGTCTCTTCTTCTGCAGTGCACCTGCACTCTTGGCCTTGCAAATAAAGCTTATCTTGTTAGAATCTGTTTTACAAACAGCCATGTGCTAAGGCATGTGAAATGAGTTGCACTTGAAAGTGTCCCTGCTCCTTGGTGGGACCTCTCTCTAATGTATATTGCCTCAAACAAATTTCTAATTGGGAGAGTTTGCCAAAGGAAAAATGTTTCTTAACCAATCTTTGTCATAATGGGAGGCACAATTTAAAACCTGGTTGTTACAATAATTAATTTTTTTCCTTTCTTATTTTTTTGTTTCTTCTCTTGCTTTTCTTCAGAGTCTGACAAGTTATGATGTCTGCAGCATACTCTTAGGAATATCCACTATGCTTGTTTGGCTTGGAGTCATTCGCTACCTAGGTTTCTTTCAGAAGTATAATGTAAGGATCTCCTGAGATCTTCATAATGTTGGTATTTATTCTGTTTGTTGCTGTAAGAGGACTGGAAGAAGTATCTGGTTGAATTCTAACTGTTTGCATTGCTTTGTGCAGCTTCTCATCCTAACACTGCGAGCAGCATTACCCAATGTAATGAGGTTCTGCTGCTGTGCTGCTATGATCTACCTGGGCTATTGTTTCTGTGGATGGATTGTACTGGGACCATACCATGTGAAGGTGATGTACTGACCGTGAAAAAAGGCAACTTGAATAAAAGAATGAGAGATTACTACTGTTGTTTTCTAGTTCTCCATGTCAAGGCTTCCCTTAATGTAAAAATAGTGCATCTTCAACATGATGCTGCTCTGTTTGAGGAGTCTGACTTCCGTGACTCAACCAGACTTTCCTCAAGTTATGAAAGCTCCAAGTCAGAAGTGGAAGCTGCTGTGACTCCCAATCACATGCTGATATTTTAAGAAATAATTTCCATTTTGCAGAACACTGGTATCAGACTAAAATCTTGGAGACATTATGCTTATCCCTCTTAAAAGAGAAATTTGCTTATCTGAATTGAATGCGCAGGTGTATAGGAGGTGACAAACTTTGCTTGTTCCTCGGATATTTTACTATTTGCACCTTGTCATCTCCTAGGTGTAGGAAGAGATCTGAGGTAGCCAGTCATCAGCTGTGTGTTTTTCATGTTGTGTACAGTCTTTGAGTCCAAATAAAGCAGTGACACATCCTTGTCTTCTTCCCTCCTCTCTAGTTTCGCACTCTGAACATGGTTTCTGAATGCCTTTTTTCATTGATCAATGGAGATGACATGTTTGCCACCTTTGCAGAAATGCAGCAGAAAAGTTACTTGGTTTGGTTATTCAGTAGGATTTACCTCTACTCCTTCATCAGCCTGTTCATCTATATGGTGCTGAGTCTCTTCATTGCGCTCATTACAGATACGTATGAAACAGTCAAGGTAAGCACAGACTGTTCATTTGGAAAAACAGTGCAAGGTTGGTGCTATCAAAACTCAAATCTCCCTCAATATTTTAACTCGCAGTGCATGCCAATCTAAAGAATAAACATAATGACTACTTTTGAGAGTGCGAAGTGATGACAGGACAGTTTTTAATCCCTCTCTACTTTGTTTTTCTCAAAGTCTCTCTGTTTCTCTTCTCCAATGGAAGCTAAATATCTACTAAAAAGCAGTATTTTCACATTAGGTTCTGTGAATCTTCTAATTTCAGACTTGAGCAGTGTCTGAAAAGCAGTCTGGGGAGTTTGGGTTATTGTGGGTTTTAGCCTTGTTAAAGGTTTAACTAAGTATCAATTTTTAGCACTACCAGCAAGATGGCTTTCCAGAGACAGAACTTCAGAGATTTGTATCACAGTGCAAAGACTCACCAAACTCTGGGAAGTACAGGTTAGAGGAGGAAAGTTCTGCATCTCTCTTCTGTTGTTGTAACGGTATGTAACTATATTAAAATTATCTATTAAGGTATATGCAAAAGCAACACACTACAAAATGTCCCTGGTACAATGTTCATGAAAAGTACTTAAATTTTGGGGGAAGCTGTTGGGGGGAAAACCCACGCAAAAGTTCCAAACTATTTCTAATGAACAGAGCACTTCAGCAAAATATCTGCAGCCAACAAATTTCTTGGAAGATGTGAGGGAATTTCCAAATTAAGAATCACTTAACATGTGAAGAATCATACAGGAAGTTAGATATATACACAGTAACTTGGGAACCCCATATGTGTAATGCATAAGCATTAACATTTCCTGTACTCACTGAAACAGGCAGGACTTAGAGAACTCAGTGTTCTCTTACCCACTTTTTAATGACACCTCGTGCAGGTAACAGGCCTGAAACTTGTAGAGAAAATCAGCTTGTCAAGGTTTTAAGACAGCATGCAGTTTAAGATACTATCACAGCACTTGGAAAACATTGCCTAACTTCCATTATGGAGAGAAAATGCTTCAGTTATTTGAAGTTGTGTTTCTTCAGGAATATTGATTGCAGGATACATGGTTTATATTTAACCTGGCTGGCAGCAACTCTTGAGTCTTCCTTGCTGAAGAGCCTTTTGGTGGGGGAGCTGTAAAATATTTGCTGCTTGATTAAAAAGATCAAAGGTGTTTGCAACTCCTTGGTACTGGGCTTTTCTGGTGGGCTGTATTGTTATATGCCTGACAGAATATATTTATGAGAGGGAGGAGATGGGGACATCTTTTGGAGCAGGGAGATGACAGAGCCTGCTGTGAGCCATCCCCTATTCTGACCGAGTGTGTTACTGGAGATAAAAGTGTGGGATGAAGCAGAGCAGGGCATCTTGCTCTTGGGTAAAGGGTGTGGACATGTTAATATTTCCTTTTCTGCACACACCTCTCAGTTTAACCAGACAAGAAAGCCAGCATAAGGAGAGAGGGTGGGGATGTAATAATTTTGCTACTGAATGTGCATTGGTGATCAGGCATCCAGGAGACCAGTCTCATGTTCAAAATGTTTTCTGCTGGTTCATAGCAGTTTCTTATCAATGAATGTCAAATTAGTAATACTTCAGTTGCATTTTTAAGGCTCCTTGTACAGTGAAACTATTGTTTTGATGCATGTACCTGACAACTTCCCCCTCCTCTCTTATACAGGTTGTAGTGAACATATTTAATGGATTGTGGGGGCCTATCATGGAGGTTTTAAAGCAGCACACCCTTCAAGAACTGGACAATGGAGCTGGTGGAAAACCTTATCTCTGAAGACTTAGTTTGCTTTTCTCAAAAAGCAGTGTAAGCCTGTGGCAGAAGTTTATGCTAAACTTACAGACTTTTTGATTAGACACTCACTGATAGTTCAGGGGGCTTGGGGATGGTTTTTATTAGTTTTATTCTATTTGTTTCCTCAGTTAAATTGTGTTAGAATGCCAGGAGCATAAAAACCTGTCTGTGTTCAGAGACTTGGCTAAATTATAAGAGTAGAATATAAATGTAGTAACTTTGAACTATAAGTAAAACTAGTGCTGGACAATTTCAGCTTTGAACACCAACCTAGCCCTCAGTACTGCAGGCATTATCTGTCTATGGCTGACCTGTTATTGAATGAAAGCTCACTAGAGCCCTCACCATTTTTTGTTTATTTGCACTCACAGTAAAAATAAATACTATGAAATTTGGTGTAATTTGTTTCTGGAGTCATTACAGTAAGTTGATACACAAGCCATTCAAATATAGCTGAAAGCATAAAATTAATATTTCTTTCAACATAAGTACCACTGGAAGTAAGTGGTGGTCTGTTCTCAGAGAGGCTGGGATATGCCAGGCTGAACTGAAGTTTGAGGGATGAGTTGAGTGGAGAAATGTTCTCACATATCGAGCACTGGGCAGGATCAGTTACAGTCTTTAGCTTAACAGTGTTTGTATATTATGTTTTTAAAGGAAAAATCAGACAAAAGCACTTTCAAAATACCTATTTTTTTTAAATTTGAAATCTTTCTCTGGCATACAAGTCTGTAAACCTGAAGTCTAAACTAAGTTAAATACATAGGAGATATGTCTCTGGGAGTCATATCTCTCCACACGTTAGAAACTGGATGCTTCCTACCAACCTAATGACCTGCTGCTGTCAGTAGCTGTCTGAAACGTTAGCTCTTATAAAATTCAGTTTTGACAACTTAGTTTATACTCTTTGTTGATTGTGATACCATTTAATGGATGCCTTATTTTCTGCAGTCTATTCACTCTGGGAGCAGAATAGAAAACCGAAGGGAAGCATATTTTAGGGAACTTGCATTTGTGAGCAAGCTGTAGCTGTGTGTGACAATGTATAATGCTGCAGAGGACACTAAACATGTTCTGTCTGAATGCTTACACATTGTAATGTGCTACAATAAACACTTCCAGCTGCAGTAAGTATTGGGTGTGTCAGTATTCATCTTTACAGTAAATATGTTGCCAGCTTAATATAGGAGCTTTGTTTTTTAATAGCACTATGCAATTTCTGGCATGAAACAGAGTCTGGAGTGGGTGAACTTGGATTTCCTGTAGTCATGATAGTTCCTGTGGACCCTGGTGAGGACCTGTTTCCAGCTGATGTTTAACAGCATTTCAGAACTTGCCATAGAAACAAATATTCAGGTATTTAACCTTACACTAAAAAAACACTCCTCAATTTCAGCAAAGGCAAACCAAATGCAAGGCATAGGCAGAACAGATTATTCACAGTATCTGAAAGTTTTGTGTACTGTGGTCCTTGTCTTTCAACTCTCCACCTAACATTGAAGACTTTTAAAGCTTTTCAAGAAGATGCAAGGCAGTCTTGCCTCAAAAAGCAAATATTAAGTGACTATGTTTTCTCTTGACACAATTAACTCCTTATGGATCTTTGACAACACACAAAATATAATGTGCACATCACTATTGTATAAAGTAAGTTATGCAAGGAATTCTGACAAGGGTGGCAAGCACTTTAAGATCAATGGCATGCAGAAGGCTGATTTACATACAGCTTTTTCATACAGAGTTAAGAGAAAGCTAAGATTAATAATTCACTTAAAATACAGGTACATTTTGTAAACAGCTATGGAATACTTTGTTTGCCAGTATAATTATAAGGCAAGAACTGGTCTGATTTCATTTAGAAACAAGGCAGAACACATGCTTCATCACTGTTAACTTATTAAATTGGCAGCAAGTTTCAACAACATTTGACAGAGCTCTAAAGTATAAAATTCTTACAGAGTTTTGCGACAGCAGAGAAAAAGCATGTTAATAGAAGCCTGCAGCATGAGCACAAGGTATGGAAAGCCATGAGCGCTGCAAAGCAGGGAAAGACAGTGTATATATATTCTTTATTCCTAATACAAGTGGAGAAGTCTTCCACTGAAGACTGGTTTCTATTGCCTGAACTGCAGCATGTTTTGCAGTGAAATCCCTGGTAGAGTCTTTAAGTGATGAGCTGTGCTTGTGCTACAGCTAAAATGTCAATCAACTGAGATGCAGAAATTAATTGCAAAACCACGGCCTGTGTTACTTCTGCTGGATTCCACAACTTTTAATTCAGCATTGCTGGCAGTTGTGTGGGTCTGGGGAGGAAAAAGCTGATGAATTACAAGTTGCCTTCAGCCAGTAATGGGCAGGGGCAGACTGTGAAGCCAGAGGGAAGTGCTATCTAAAAGGAGGAGAAGGATGTTTAAAGCAAAGGATAGGATGGGGTGAGGGGAAAAGAAGGGACAACTGCTTATAAATTTAGCAGGGCAGCAATTGTGTATTTCTGGCTGCAGGTGCAGGCTGTTACACTGGGAAAGAAGAACAGTACCCTGAAAGGTTACTGGCTTACAACTGCTCAAAATATCCAGTTCTGACTGGGAAAATAAATGCTGCTTGTATTATATATCTGATACTTACTTACATTATGGATTTTTAAGAAACAAGCAGACACTCAAACATGCATTGTTCACCTTGGTGCTACTGCTGGCAGTCTAAGTGCTTGCTTGTCCAGATTTCTGACCTGCTTGATCCTTGGTGTTTAAGATCTTCATCTGCCTGAGTATTGTGCTCACCTGAGAAGAAGTGAGTCAATGCTGTGTTTTCTAGCCTGCTGACTGCATTTGAGATGAAGTACAGCTCTGCCACATCTGTGGCTGATGCTGTTGTGTGTGTGGTGAGGTTTTTTTATCTTATCAACATATGATGTGCTGGTTATGGCCTTGCAGAGCCAAGATGTGTGACAATGATCTTATTCTAAAAAACCCCTTGTGACTTCAGAGTATCAGTGATCTCAGCATTAGCAATGCTGGTAGCACATGTAAAGCTGCATCCTGGAGACATCGGTATCTTTATGCTGATACAATCAAGTAGGCACAGATAGAACTGTAAAATGCAGGTGGGGAGAGCAAGGAAGCAGATAAAGCATCTTGTAAACTCATGCTTAAATACTGCATCCTAAGGAAAACAGGGCTTTCAGCCCTGATCAAGAAGCTGTGGAGGGGTAAGAGATTTCGTTTGCTCTGATTCTCACTGGGCTCTCGAAAGTCACCTGAAAATACCAATAGTCAGTATTTCCTCATGAAAATTTTGCAGGGTGCTAAACTGGGTAACAGCTGTTTTCATACCAAGGCTAATTTCAGTGCCAGTGTTTTGCATATACAGTTAGGGAGAACTTCTTGATTTCAGCAGTCTGGATGTCTAAACCTAATGAAGTTACACAGAGAGGAAGAGAGGTGGGGGCCTTATTGTTTCTAAATTTCTATGTTGGATTGAAGCACATTCTCAAGGGAAGATAAACGGTGTGCATGCAAAAGAGTAAGAAATCAAATTCGGATATGCTCATACCTACCCAGTATTAAAATGTGTAAAGGCATAATTTATCTGGCAGATAGGGAGGGACAGGAATGGAAACAAGAAGCTGGGTGACATACAGACCCTGCTGTAAAAAACCAAACCTGTAGCTGCATCTGTCAGGAGCATTTTCCTGCCTCAGGCAGTAGCTAATAGCAGAGGAAGCCTTAAGAAAACTTTCGTGCATGAGCTGACACCATGCTCTTGCCTCTAATGTTGAGAAACTGCATATGGATGTTTGTCTGGGCTTTTGTTCCTTCTTCTCCCGCACACAGTGTGACCATAACCAAATACAGCATCATCTGAGAGCATTATGTAAGAATCCTACACTGCCCATGCCCACTGTGTGGGCAGGTAGAGAGCTCAGTTGCTGCAATGATGCCTCTTATGAATCTACATTCTGTTTTGAACACCCTAGTTTGGAGTAACCGCATTAAATCACATCCTCTAAGAAACTAAGTTCTCCTTGACCTGCAAGACAACCAACTCTGTAGTAGTTAATCTCACCTGCAGTCTTCCCTGCACGTTATCTCCGTGTCCACAGCTACTAGTTGGCAGTAAGGCAACTACTGTTATCAGAGAATCAGAGATTAAGATGAGTTGGAGGGGACCCACAAGGATCATCCAGTCCAGCTCTCAGCCCTGCACCGGACACCCCAAGTGTCATGCCAGCCCCTCACGGGACATCCCCGAGTGTCACACCATGTGCCTGAGAGCACCAAGCCTTGCTCTTGCAGCAAGAGCCCGCGCACAGGGCATCGGGGGGCAGCGGGGGCAGCGGACCCGCAGGCGGCCGGGCCGGGCAGCGCGGGGCACGTGGGCGGCGGGCGCCCTCCTCCGCCGGGCCCATAAAGGCGGCGCGGCCGGCGGGGCAGGTTGTGGGGTTTGGGCCGTTCTGTCGGAGCCTTGCCCCGTTCGGGCAGCGGCCGAGCCCTGCGGCCCATGGAGATCCCCCTCAAGTCCCTGCCCGGCGGGCGGGCCGCCAGCGGGTGAGCGAGGCGGGCCGGGGTGGGCGCGGCGCCGAACCCTCGGGTCAGCGCGCCCGGCGGGCAGCGGGGTCAGGGCGCTCCTTCGCCGGCGGCTGAGGGCGGGCGCGGGTCGAGCCCATCTCGCCGGCCGCGATAGCACCGGGAGAGCCGCTCGGGAGGGCGCTCCCGCCGCCGCGGAGAGCGGGCGCAGGCGGGCAGCGGGCGCAGGTGCCGCGGCACACTCGTGTCTCGGGCTGCTGCACAAGGTAGGTCCTGCCCTCCGCCGGGGAGGCTGGCGGGCAGCGGAGCGCGGAGGGGCAGCGGAGCGCTCCGTGTGTGCCCCAGCTGCCGCCGCTCCTCCCGCGGCAGCCGAGCGGGTGGTGCCGGTGTGAGCTCCGCACGGGAGGGCTTTTCCCTCCATTTCTGACAAGTGCAAGGCGACGCCGTCCTCTGGCAGAGTGCTGAGCTTAGTAGAGATCGGGAAAGTGCAGCTGGGGTTGCCCAGGCTGATATGTGGAACTCAACTCAGTGGTTTTTGTTTGGTTTCTTTTTTCCCTTTTTTTTCCTCTCCTTCTTGCCCCCTTAGCACCCCATCAATCTCGTTAATACGTCTTCAAGATTCAGAGCTCAAGTAGATAAATGTTGCTGATTCGGAGCTCTGGTGGACAGTTAGTGTCACTACAGTAGCGATTTACTCATTAAAGAAAAAGTGACTGTGCTCACTTACCAAGCGCATCTTAGCCACTTGATTCAATGGTGCTTTTTCTGCTGGGTGAAGAGCTAAGTATTACAAGTGTATTTCATAAGTAGGTAGCTGTAAATTGTAGTCCTTACTGTTGAAGCCTCTTTCTTGAGTGGAATGTTGAGCTCTAAAATGCCTCTCTACAAACAGCAGACTGTCCTACCGGCTACAGCACTGAAGCATTGGTGACAGTGATGCAGCTGTTAGAATTGAGTTAGTAACAGTTGTTATGTATGAGACACATGACACCTGGATATGCACCTAAGCATGCATAGTACAGTTAGTCTTCATTCACAAAAAACTTGGTTGTGTCAGTGCTTCACAAAACATACTATGGAAACCTATTGAGTGGTGTTAATGACACTAGTGTGTTGGAATTTGTTTCATTGCTCTGTCTTGAGCTGGGTGCTTTGCTAGTTTTAGATTATTAGGCTAGGATGTAATTTTTAATCTATCCTAGAAATTAATGAATTGAAAAACAGTATTTCACCTGTTACCCTGTTACTTGTTTCACCTGCTTAAGAAATGAATTATTTCTTAAATACTACACCAGAGAATGCCTGTTTTTTATTGGAAGACAAAATCCAACAGTGATACAGGCTTGAATCTTGGATCTTCCTCTTAAGCCGAAAAAATGTGTTGCTTTCTTTGGTGGAATTTCCTGCTCATAGTTTCCAGAGTTAATTAGTAAGGGGAGCTAAAGACATCAATGAAAATAATCCTTAGCAGTAAGTGAGAGTTGTGTAGACGTGGAATTGTTGTTATTAGTCAACATAAAGTTTTTGGAATAGCTGTAAGGTCTTGACACACAACTTGGGAGTAAACTATTATGTCTGTTATGGTATTTATTTGAATATCAAAAAAGTAGTGTTTGTTATAAAGTGCCCTGTTTGATTTTGTTTGGTTTGGAGTTGTTTGTGGTTTTTTTTTCTTTTTGTTTTTAAAGATTTGTCACTTCTGATATGCTTTTACAGGAAGCTTGGGGGAGGATTTTGCTGAAATCTTGGTGTGGTTCTTATGTCATACCTTCATGGTTTAAAATTTGACCAAATTTAGCTTAACCCTCTTTTGTTTCCTCTTTCTTTCTCGCCCCCTCCTATCACTTTCACTCTGGGTTAGCTCTTGTTCACTGTGTACCCATACAAATGCTGCTGCCTGCGGAAGAGAAGCTCTGGTACAGGAGCAGTGATGTCTTTGGGTGTCAATGCAGGATTAAAGTATGTATGTACCTGTTTCCTTAATCAATGCTCACAGCTATAACTATCACCTGCTCTTCTGTCAGGTGTGTTTGCATTTTTCAAAGTTTTTATATCTTAGACATTCCTAAAGCTACTCCTGTGTGTTTTTATTATAATTTTAAATAGAGATGCTATCCACAGTTTCTTTTTCTTGGAAACTTCCCATGTTTTTCCTGCTTCAAAAACCACAATCATCCTGCCTCTCATCATCTTCATGAAAGATTGATTTAAGGCTGTGTAGGAAAGATAACTTTTGCGTTTTTAACATTAAAATAGATTTTTTGTTGTTTTCACTTCCTCTTCAAAGGAAACACCACAGTGTTAGCTTTACTGTGCTTTTTTAACTGTCATTTCTCTTCTTGTGGGACAGCTCGCTCTAGCAAATCAAGTGTGCTTTGTGATCTACAGTCTGAGCTTAAATACCTGTGCACTTTGGACAGGTGAGGACGCAAGAAGTAAAAATGAAAAAGTATTCCAAGTATCTGAAAACTTGGAATTAATGCTTTTGGTTTTGAGCCTCAGACAAAGTGTTATCCTTTATAAAATTCAGAATATCAGGAATAATATTCTGAATGGTAAATGGGACTGATAATCAGCCAGTGTCAGGTATGATCCTTTTGACATGTTGTCGTGGTGAAGTCAGTCCATCAGCTCAGGTTCAACCCACTACGCATGTAAAGAGAGGGGAAAAAATTACAAGTTTGGTTCTGAACTGTGCTTGAAGTAGGAAAGTTCTGAAAATTTATGACACTGGAAAACAGGGTCAAAATGATTAGATGGGGAAAGTTTTTTCAATGTCCCATTCAATTGAGAAGGAGAAATGTAAGGTGATTTAGGATACCTACAACAACAGTCCTCTGTGCCTGGTCCTCTGATTTTTACACGCCCAGGTATTTAAATAAATAAATGCCTATGAATTTAGCCCTTAAAGCTGCATGTTCATAACAGAAGTGTGTATAAAGCTGCTCTGGTTTAATCTTTAGGACAGCTTTTTCTTCTGGTAGAATGTGGGTTACTCAGACAAATGTGTTAGCAGTGGTCCCCCTTTGTTTCAAATGGATTTTTAAGTGGGTAATAGCAAGTCTACATTTCTTTCTATTACAGACCCTCTTATTTAATGCCTGTTAATTATTTGTCTAAATGGTGTGTTTTAATGATCAGATATGTTTGAATGATTTTTAATGATGTGATCACAGGGAAGTATTTTTGCTTTTCAGTAAAATAACCCCAAAACTATTTTGGTCCTTTTATGTCATGTGGTGATCTGAGGTGAAACTGCAACGAGGAAATTGTCTGCCAAAGCCTTCTGTTGGTTTCTAATTAATATGTTATTTATGACAGAAATATGATGACTCAGTCAGATTTAGATCTAAAAGAGACAGCTTTGAAAGAGGATTTGAAGTTTTACTTCATGAACCCATGTGAAAAATACAGAGCAAGACGTCAGATACCGTGGAAACTGGCTTTGCAGATTTTGAAGATACTTATGGTTACTACACAGGTAATCCTTTGTTTTTACTCTTAGAGTAGCAATGATGTGCAAGAGAAGCATGTCTGTGCTTCTGGGCCTTTGCCATCTCTGGATATTTGTTACTGGCTTGAACTTCCCATTTCAGTCCATAAAGAAGAAATACTATGAGAGGTGTTTCAAGGGGGAAGAATAACATAAATTACAAAAGCCTTCTGGAGGTTTTCAGGCAGTGTTTGACCAGGTTTTTTGCCATTTTTGACCTAATACTTTAAAGCAGATTACTCTTCCCACTAAATTCAGCACTGTCTTCAGGCTTGTTGTCACAGTACTGCTTCCTGTTACATTCTTAGGTTACAGTTTCACTGGACTGTTTCAAAAGTGATCTTTCCTTATCTCCAATCAGAAAATTGAAATTTGCATGTTCAATGTGAAGATGATATGGTTTCTGATGATGATGGGATGACTGGGCTACAGGAATTGGATGTGCCGCTTGCTTCCATCAAATAATGCATTTGAAAACTCGGGTATTGTTTGAGATACTACGTGGAGGCAAAGAAGAGGGTGTTTTTAAGCTGCACTGGAATCACAGTGCAGTTGGTTATTTTACAGTCTGCTAATAGTGACTGCATGTGGAGGGAAGCAAAATGGGACACACATATAAGTAGAAATTACTTTTTCTGAACTTTCGAAATGCAAGACTCTGACATCTGGCGGTTTGCAAGAACAGCTAAATATATGTGCTGGGTTGTGGGATCCCTGGTTTGAGTTGCCTGCTATGAATGAAATTAAGCACAACCCCAGCTTCCACGTGCCTGTGTTTAATTGCCTATGGTAGGTGCTGTGGCCCCACCTGGCTGGGGTCTGGCTGCTGCTGTGCTGTGCCCAGATCCTGACAGGCCTCTCTGCAGGCAGGAGTAGGATGCAGCGATTGGTCTGTCTAGGCAAAGCTACTAAAATATGTGATTTACACTAGTGGTGACACAATTGTGACCTGCAGAGATAGAGCTGATGGGAACAGGGATTGTATTAAAGTGTGTGGGGGAAGGAGGTGGTGGGCAGTGTGAGCACAGTGTAAGCTGAAAGGAAGGGTTTTCCTGGCTTTCTTTACTGGCAGCTGCACCTCATATGTGGGTTGTTCCTCTTCCTTCAAAGACAGGACAGTAAACTTTGCATGTGAATGATGATACAAAATACAACTTCACATGTCTCTGGAAAGGTTCAGTACTGCCATCTGTCCTAACCTACTGACTTCAGTTCTTGGGGGTATCACTGAACCTGTAATTTTTCTGTCTTCTGCCCCAGTCTCCCACTATCCTTTGTGAGCAGAAGGGGTGCTCTGCTGCTTCCTTTTCAAAGGCCACAAGATTTTTCAGGACTGCTGCTTGAGACTTTTCTTGTCAGCCCTTGGTTTTGCTCAGATGTCAGGCCTATAGCTGGGGCTTGGGGATGTCCTCCTGCTACTGTGCCTGTGAAGAAGCTCTTGCTGAAAAACCGATCAGTTTCTAGGCTCTGTTTGTGTTTTCCTTGGTTGTGGTGGTGGAAATGGGAACATCCACGTGGCAGGGGAACACAAGTCTTCACTAGTAACTCTGCTGTCTGCTGTTTCTTCCTGTTATAGCCTCCTTAAGCAGCACCTGGCTCAGGCAGGTGATGCTTTTTATTGCTGTAGGGTCCCGTACAGGTTTGCTCTAATCCTGTGCCATGCTAGAGGTAGGAAAGGTGCAGGAATTTGACCATAGCACCAGCACAACCTGCTATGCCTGAAATGCTCTACTTTAAGTTAGCTTGTCTGCCATTTGCATCCTCCACAAAGGTTTTTGTAAGTTCCAGTTAGAGTTGTTGGTCCATGATGTGTAAAAGGTGCACATGATGTAGCTGTCTGTTCAGTGCTGCACTTTGATTTCTGTTTCTCTTACCCTGCATGTGATAAACTTGGCTTTGGTAGTCTTATGCCATTAGTTAACAGGTTCTCTGCTCCTGTCATAGCAGAGTTACAGCAACAGGCACCTGTCTGTTTTGTATTTACTGTAACTGAAAGCTGTTTCCAAAATGCTGCTGCTTGACCACTGTTCAAAATTCAAATGTGTTACTTCTTTTCTCTTTTCAGCTTGTTTTTTTTGGCTTGAGTAACCAGCTGGTGGTCTCATTCAAAGAGGAAAACACAATTGCTTTTAAACACCTCTTCCTGAAAGGCTATTCTGGAACTGATGAAGATGACTACAGCTGCAGTATATATACACAACAGGATGCATATGATAGCATTTTTTATGTTATTAATCAGGTAAGTGTGAGTGTGTGTTCATAACTGAGTTAAAGCTGAAGCTACAGATATAAACTTCTGCTAAGTTTCTGGTTTTCTGTTTCTATTCTTGGATTTCAGTCTGGTATTTCACTAAATCAGTGTAGGTGGGGTGTCCTGAAGTTTGTGTTGTAGCTGAATTTTTCTCTTGGAGGTGAATCCAAACCAGAATTTTACTCAGGTAGTTCTTAATACCAAAATCCAGAAAATTTGAAAATTGCTCATCTTGCATGATCTGGAACTTTAGTTTAGGTCTTAGAAGACCTATGGGCCTGAATATACCTATGCATGGTATTAAAAAAGATTGTCCTTGCAGCTCTCCTGAATTCCAACTTTGTAGTGAGTGCTGGAGGCCTCAAAATGGGGAATATGGTACTTCAGGAATGTAGGGGCATTCACCCTGGTTAGGGACGGTATTTTAGAGAACAGTCCCTTTACAATTTTCAGGGAAAAGTGAATAAATCTAGGATGAAAATTCAGTAAATGTTTTTGTATTTAACATTAATACCTTTGGAAGTCATGAGATGAAAGACTCTGGAATATGAAGTGTCTCTTGTGTTGGGAATGATTATAAGCTCAGAAATGATTAACAGTGGGTGAATAAAAACTGGCTTTAAACCACCTTTCATTTTCACTGGCCTTGGCACATGAGCTCTGGCACTGGGATTAAAGCAGTGTTGCCCCTGCAGCTGTGCTCAGCAGCACCTGAGAGTTGCAGGGCTGTGAAGGGCCAAACCTCATTCTCAAACACCTACTTTTGGGGGCTTGCTGCTCTCCTGTCCTGTCCTGTAAGCTGCAGCAGAGCCACCAGCTGATCAAATGTGCTGGACTACACCCAAGACTCTCATTCCTGGCATTTTAAATGAATGGTGAAGTAGTTTTCTCAGTCTTTCTTCGAACTCTCAATATTGCCACTGTTTCTGCAATAAACTGTGCTTGCTTTCTTTTTTTCTTTCCTTGCTTGCTTTGTTTCGCTTTCCTTCTTTTGTAGGCACTAAGGCTGAGGTGAATTCCAGATACAGAACAGTAGAGAAATAGTAGCTTTATATCCTCAAGAATGAGCCATGCATCAGGAAAAGGTCTCTTCATAAAATGTCTGTGTGGTATAAATCATCTCCTTTAAAGAGATTTAAATTGTGAAATATGAGTTCTTTAGTGTCCTGTGGAGTTTCTGAGATTTTGATATCACACATAAGAACTCAAAAAGCATGCCTTCAGGTGAACATTTTGACTACTGCTGCCTTTTTTTGTCTGTCTTTAGAGGGTGCCTTGTGGGAAGAGCCAATTTAGATGACTCCTAAGCTAAAAGCAAAGCATTTTTTTTATTTTGAAATGGGCAGCTAGAATACATGGGGTTTGGTGTTCTGTTTTGTGTTTTTGAAATGCATGATTGGGTGGGTGAAGTGGAAGGATATGACATTACAGAAAATAGTAATTGTGCACAGCAAAGCTGGAGTTGTAAAAATTGAATTTTAGCCTTTGTGTAATATACCACTGGGGATATTTTAACACTTGGGGAAAAAACCCCAAAAAGACCAGAAAAATAAAAGCCCAAGCATACTTTTACACTTGGAAGAGTACACAGGTTTCCCCTGCTTCACTACTGGGTTCAAGCTGAAGTTTCTATTATGAAGCAGCTGTGTGAAGTTGTTACTCTTGTGCTCTGCCCTGTGGCAGAGGGTGTAGGACCAGGGTATTCTGCTGCTTGCTTTGTCTGAGGCTGCTTGGAAATTTATAAAACAGGAATTTTGCTTTTACTGTTTCATAGTGTAGTTTGAAACTGGTGTGTGGGCAGCCCAGCCCCTTGTGCTGTGCTGTCAGGAGGGCAGAGCCTGCGAGCACACGTGGATGGGGCAGCAGCTGCATGCAGTGATCTGGAGATGTCCTGGGTGGGATGAGCAGCTGTGATTAACTGCTGTTTCCACTCACTTGACCTGCCTTAGTCAGACGTGGCTTCCTTAGCTTGCTCTGAGTTCAGATATTGTTCTGACAGGGTACAGAGGCCATGCTTTACTCCTGGGCTGTCTAAACTTGTTGCAAGCTTAGCTGTGCACTCAAAGTGGCACTGCAAGGCAGAGCTTTGAATAAAAGTGTGGTAGTTTCAGTGGCAGCTCCAGCTCTGGCCATGGAGTGTGTGGTTGTTAGTGACTGGTGGGATGTTGTGCCTCACAAGATGGGCTAGTGGCCATAATGCTCATAGGAAGGGGGAAATAGGATGACAATGAATAATGCATAATAAAGAAATCCATGTTGAAGGGGAAAAGGGACTAATCATTATCAAGGGCAGCTGATCAAATTTGTAAGGAATAGGAAACCTTGCCTGACTTTCCATGTTTATTTACTTCAGGCCTCCAAGAAAGCTAAGTGCTTTCTTGAGAGCAGACCACTGCTGTATGCTGCTCTGAGCTCTTTTGCTAGGTGAGGTAATGATGAAAACTAACAAATTATTATGTGTTTATGCCTTCTTCCCCAAAAGGCCATGGGTCTGTCTGGCTTCTCTTGGACAGTGTTAGCTGTTGGGAAACTGAGCTGGCAGGCAGCTGCCTTCATGGTTAGTCATTGAACGCAGCTTTTGAGGAGCCAAGGGCTACCAGAATAGCTGTGCCCTGGGGGCTTGCCTCACTTGTGCAGGACTGGAAGGTGAGTCCAGGGACCAGAGGCTGTATCTTGCTTCCAGTAGACACCAAGGTTTTGTGGAAAGCAGGTCAGGAGAGGACTGGCCTGGAATGTAGCTCTTGATGTTGCTCTGGGCTGCTGGTCCATGTTTGGTCATTGCTTGGTTTGGCACAGCTTTATTTGCTTCCACTTTTAGTCCTTGCTTTCAAGCATATCTTGCGAATGAAGAAGGTGGCTTGTGCTGTATTTTGGAGTAAGTGGAAAAGGAAAGTACCTCCCTCACAGGCATGTTTTCCGCTGCTTCTGTGCTTGTGTAAAGCAGGCAGGTTAAGTTACTTTTGGAGGCTGCTCGAGCTCTGTGTGTGTTCCCTGGTTTCTGTTATATAGTGAATGCATGGCTTCCCTTTTCTATAGTCCCACAGGGAGCTGCTTTGCTTTTGATCTTGGCATGGATTTGATAAGAACCGTGACTTGGATCACATGGAAAGTGATAAAGTTTCAAGTGGTGTGAAAACCATCACCTTCATGAGGTGAAGATGTAAGATATCCCTGGGGGGTGTGTGGTTAGCAGCAATACTGCACCGAAGTCTCTGCCAGGCATCTAATTAACAGCTGTCTGACACGTGGGTGATCATTTGCAGGCAGCCCAGTAGCCACAGGGCTCCCAGTCACCCTGTCACCAGGATGCTGATCACCACTAATTAGTGGCCAGCCAGCCCTCTTGTCTGTAACTTGGGTGTGAAAGTAAAGGGCATTTTTAAGTTTAAAAACCTGTATTGATACACATAACTTTGAGGTTTCAATTTGCCGTCTAATGCAAAAAGGATTACTTTCTCCAACTTCTACTTCTGTTTTTGTTTTTAAACTAGTACAGGCATTTAAAGAACATATCCCTGGGGACACTTGGTTATGAACATGAAGAATCAGGTTTAAAAATCTGTAAACAGCAGTACAAGAGAGGCACAATGCTTCCTTCCAATGATACACTGAACATAGATGTTTCTACTGAAACAGGTACAGTACTGTTGTACTTAAAATGTCTTGCTGTGGAGTACTTAAATTCTAATTCTAAAGCTTAAAACCAATAGCTTTTTGTGTGGCAATCACAGGAACATTACTGTGCTCCCTGCCTTTTTCCCCTCTCGGTTTTTAGTACCTGTCTAGAAATGACAGCTGTGATTATAAGAGGCTCTCTTCAACCACTGTCATTAGCAGGGTGTGAAGCTCTTTGTAGTTGATGCTGAGGTGGTGTTTTGTTGTTCTTTTTCTTAAATGCACTTCTTCCCCCTCTGTGCAGGAGGTTCAAATACAGAATTCTGGATGCTGGTCAGTACCTTCCTTGGGTGGGTGCCCTTACTGCCTCTCAGAGCTGAGTCCTGCTGCTAGCTGCTCAAGAATTAGTACACAAACCTGCTTCTGACCCCACTAGTTGGGCCTCTGAATAGGTTTTCTCAAAATTAATGTTTTGCTTGATTAGGACTTGCTCTGCACACTGATTACCTCAGTTTAATCCTACTTCCAATGTGAAGTTTTTATGTTAGCATATTTTCTTCTTGTTTTTCCAGAATGTATCCTTTTAAAGCCAAAGGAACTAACTGGTAAAAAGGCAGAACTGAAGCTGAACTCTTCTTTTTTCAATCTTGAATTTTACAGGTAAAGCGATGGGGATTTTTAAATTATTTCAACTTGTCCTTTCATATTAATATGGTGGATTCTGATTTGTGCCGTTTGTGTATATTTTTGTGGTATTTAAATATATTTGTATGCTTTTTGAAATATCCAGGCTTATACAGCTTGAAATCTCCTTCAAGCTGAAAGGCATTGCTCTACAGACAATCCATGCCCGAGAATTGCCTGACTGCTATGCATTTCAAAATACTGTGAGTGAGTATGGGCTGTGGCACTTCCAACACTGTATATGCAATGAGAGCTTAAGCTAAGGTGTAGGTGTCATCCTCATATCTAGACTGCAAGGGAAACACAGCTGAGCACGGCCTGGCTCTTACCCCGCCTTCCCAAAGGCTGATGAAATGGTGTTGCCATGGCACAATGTTGTTTTATAACATACTCCGGTTGGTAACTTCATAACCTGAGAAGGGGATAAGGAATTGTTCTTCATCTAAAGATTAAATGTGAAGTTTGGCCTCTTGAAATACTGCTCGTTAGGCCATACATGTCGTCTTCTCAAATTATGTCTACGCAGTCATTTATGGTGACAACTTTCTTAAAGCCTATCTGATCAACAACATTAATGCATGCTATGTCCAAAGCACTTAGCAGGATTTATTTTCTGGAATGAAATCTTGCTAGTCCTGTTTCTGATATAGCTCTGTATTTTCAGATAACTTTCAATAATAGAGCCCACAGTGGAAAAATCAAGATCTATTTTGATAGTGACACTGACATTCAGGAATGCAAAGACTGGCACATATTTAACTCTGGTAAGTATGGTGTGTTTGGATAACAGCAGTTATGCATCTCCCATTGCCTTCTCTGGTCTGTAACAGTCTGTCCAGCAAGACATTCCCCAGCCTGTTCATCCTTCTGCCCTTTAAACAGTGCAACTTGCCTCATGCAATTCATTACATCTTGCTAATCAAGAGGTGAGAAATAATTCCTTTTGTGAGGGTGTTGTGAGATGACACGATCACCTCTGCATAACACTGTGTGTTAGCAGTGAGCTCTACCTGCAAGGATGATGAATGTTTCTTCCATAGATTTTTAATTGTGCTGCTCTGAGATGACTCAGTTTAATCCACTAACAGTGGGTAAATTTCCAGCTGAAGCCTTCTACAGCTTTCAGGTTTTTTTTCAACTGATTGAAGCATACTATTTCTGAAAGTTGATTTTTTTTTTTGTGTGGTTTTTTGTTTTTTTTTTTTTTTTTTGCCACTGCTGATAGATTAAATGATGTGTATGAGCAAAGTTTGGCATCTGGCAGGCATTTCTAGTGTTAAGGCTTGGTCTGACAGCTTGGGAATGTGCACTAAAGGCCCCTTAAAGGAGCAGTAGCTGTGTCAGCACTGTGCAACTGCTTCTCCCATGTGTTGACTTGCTGTAAAGGACTGTGATGGAGCAATATTTTTCAGTGTGCTATGTAGTCTCTTGATTAATAAATATGTCAAGTGGCCTCCCTTATGCCCAGGTAAAGCCAGCTTTTCTCTGATGATTCCGTGTTGTACTAACATTAAAGTGGTAATTTGTAGGATATTCTGAATAACCTCAAAGTGCCTTGGCTTGCATCTCTGTCCGGTAATTTCTTGTGGCTGTCTTTCAACTCCTTGTTGCTGAGTAGTTTATTTTGCATCTAATAACTGGATGAGGGAGCATGCGTAATTCAGTAATAAAGGTGTGCTGAAGGGCTATTGCAACAATTAAAAATGAGCACTGGCCTCTATTTCATATAGTTAAAAATGTATGTTATGGAAAAGATAGGGACAATTGATGCGAGGAAGCAAAGGAACACACCTAATTTGCATTCGTGTGATGGCTTTTAAACTTGTGGATGAAAAGAAAACAGTACAGAAAGTCCAACAAGTTTCTTATTGCAGACTAAGGTGAGAATTTTTTTTTTGATTTAATGGTGTTGATACGGACCAAATCTGCATTTCTTTTGCCTCACTTAGTTATAACACTGTGGAAGCACTGATGAACAGGTAAAAAGGAGGATACCTGTATTATACTGATTTTTGAGTTTATTTTGAAGAACTTGAACATGCTTTTCATTCTTGTGGCTTGATGTAATTCTCTGCCTAGCTGTGTTCAAGACATGCTTACAGGAAGAATATCGTTTATAACCCATCTGTTTATGGGATGAGAGTATTTGAGCACAAATTGTTACAAAATGTCACATAACTTGCATTAAAAGAGATGTGCAAAGACTAACCTTACTGCATTTCCTTGACTCTTTACAGTTCTCCAGAAAAACACTCAGTATATTCTAGTCTTTGATGGATTTGTCATATTAAGTTGCTTGGCTTCTCTCATCCTCTGCACACGCTCCATCATTCTTGCCTGGAGACTACAGAAGGTAGGCACAGTGCTCATGACCTTAATGCTTATTTGGTCTCTGCCTTATTTGCTGATGGTCTTGTGAAGGAGGACCTTTTGAAACATGGAGTATTAAACTGAGTAAATCTGTTGCGAGATGTCCCTCTCTTACTGTTATCTCCAGAAAGGAAGCGTAGGTATCTTGGTGAACTGAATTGCTAACTGAATGGGTTTTATTTCTGTTTGTGTAGTGCTGGAATAGGAAGTATTTTGTTGTATCTCTCAAAGGCAGAAGGAGGAGACATTTTTTTTCCTCAGGATTTTAGACAGAAAGACTTCTGAGTCTTTGTACTGCAAACAGGCAATGTGTCCTACACCTCCAAACCACAAATTCTTTCTTCCCTGGCTTCAGAGCAGAATTCCCATAGAGGTCTAGTCATAAATTAATGCCTCAATGAACATCCCTCAAAGCCAGCTCTAACTGGAGAAAATGTAAAGCATAGCAAATAGTCTAACTCTGGCTGGATTTTTTTGTAAGCGTGTGGCTCATGAGTTAGAAGAAGAGTCCAGGGTAGGTAGGATATGAAAACACAGATACTTGTTTATCTTGGTCAATATATCCTTTTTGTAGCTTGGAAACAAGACCAAGAGCGAGAAGGACATGATTCAACAGAGGCATTGTCAAACTGCTCTCAGAAATGGGCACATCACATTTATTCATGAGCAAAAAGAGCAAGTGAAAGCAGATGGGCAGTGTTGGGCATAGAGGTGATATTGTTTACTCTATTGGAAATGAGAGTTCTTGCCCTGTAGTTGTATTTGAGTTCTTTTTCACTTCTTTAGTTGGGTGGCCTTGCTCTGTTAGAGGTGGATAGAACCTATGGTAAAGAGGGTAACAGGCCATGGTTAGGGGGATTGGTTATGAAGTCAGGTGTTCTGTGGAAAGTTCATTTCCACTGGCCTAAATCCATCTTAATTTTTTTTCCTATTTATTTCTGTTGCTATTGAGAATTAGCTTTAAACTACTATTCCAGCAAATACTATAGGAAAAGGGGGTGTGTGAAACTTGAATATTGCCACGTTTTTCATCTAAGGTCACCTGAAACTAAATGTCTAAATGCTTGTCAATAGAGATTTGTGACTTTCTTCTTGGAGAAATACAAGCGCCGTGTTTGTTATGCTGACCGCCTGGAGTTCCTAAATGGGTGGTATGTCCTGGTAATTATCAGTGATGTGATGACAATCATTGGGTCAATCCTAAAAATGGAAATAAAAGCCAAGGTAAGATTTTCATACTTCAGCTAAAATACTAATCTTGCTACAACCATGTGTAGTGTGCTTTAACTTGGGGACAAGTGGAAGTGAGCTATAATAGTCAGTAGTCATCTGTTTGCTTTTTTTAGTCCATTTCCTAGTGCTAGTTCATCTAATAACTGCTTTCAGTCACTCTTGCCCAAAGTGTTTCAGTAAGACCATGTAATCTATTTAAACATCTTATTTTCACAGTTCTAAGACCCCTAATCCCTGGTGTGAGACCTGCAAGTTGACAGTTCCTAATGGAAGGACCCAACAATTTGAGTTCTTAGCTCTGTAAGAACTAGCAGCACATAGAGTACAGGGAAACCAGGAGTCATCCCTCTGAATGAAGCAGGGGTCTCAATGGCCCCTAATACTGCAAACACAGCTGTCTCAGCTTGCTTTCCTGGCAGGCATAGGCACAGACAGTGTCATCTGCTCATCCTTGACCTCCCTGCCTGGGCTTGCTGGAATCAATGTGCTTTGTCCAGCTGGCAGCTCTTCAGGAGGCATTTGGGGTTGCTTTGGTGGGTTTTTTTCTAGTTTGTTTTTTTTAATCTTCAATAGATGTATGTCAACAGTTCATGTGTTCACAAAACTCTGTGTTCTGGGAAAAGCAGAGTGGGTAGGGTGCTGCTCCTGCTTCATGTGTACTGAGGCTCAAAGGGCAGATCCCAGAGTGGCCTTCAGAAGAAGCACTTGGGAATTGCTGGCTGTAGGATGAGGTGGGGATTGAGGGTAGGAAAACATGAGCTAGATGGCTCTGTTGTGCTTACTGCAACCAGCTCTAGCCTTCTAAAGTGCAGGTAGATTTGGTTGTAAACTTCACTGTAGTAAAAACAATGTTCACGTTCTGAACTGCTGGCAGACAACCTGTTCAGAGATGTAAATGCATGTAAGCATGGAAAGGCTGTAGCCCCAAGGCTCACTTTTCATGTAAATGGTGGCTCATATTTTTTTAAATAGTGAATGAGAGCTTCTTTGCCTAACAACAGCATACAGTAGCCTTCTTTTTAGATAAAAATTGAGTTATTCAATCTAATTTTGAAACTGTTGTATCCAAACCAGGAGCTTTTGTTCTTCCAGACTTTGCACTTTATGCAAAATTTCAAGAATATCAGCAAAGATGTACTTCATTCGCAGCACTGTCATGTTTGAATAATCTCAGTAAATACTTCAGTTCACACTGATCTGATTTTTGTGATGTAGCAACCGGCTTTCAGTACTGGACTGCCTTGCTTTGTTTGTTTGAACTGCTGGAACTTGAATGGCTGTCAAGCTGACATACCTACTGCTTTGTAACTTGACCACCTGCTCTGTTTGGATCCCTCAGAACCTCACAAGTTATGATGTCTGCAGCATTTTACTTGGAACATCAACTTTGTTTGTCTGGGTTGGAGTCATCAGATACCTGGGATATTTTCAAACCTACAATGTAAGGAGGGAATCAGATGTCTAACAACTAAAGCATATATATACACACACACATGTCAGTTTTTTTCCGGATCTCTAATTTTTTGCCTTTTTCCCCTTTTTCTTTGCTCCACTCTGACTTGTAGGTGCTCATTTTAACTATGCAGGCATCATTGCCAAAAGTGCTGAGGTTTTGTTGTTGTGCTGGGATGATCTATCTTGGCTATACTTTCTGTGGTTGGATTGTCCTGGGACCTTATCATGAAAAGGTACATCAGCAGTATCACTCCTTCTGTGGTGTAATGATGGGAATACCTCTGTGTGTGTGTATAGCTCCTAGTCAAAACAACAGAAATGTGTCTTCAATGAAAATGTCTGTTTAAAAGCGGTAATGTGAATTTGGGAGTTTCTCGTTCCATCTGTATCTCCTTCTACCTACTCCTTTTAACAAAATAACTGTTCTTGCTTTTGCTGTGCTGTGCTTGAAGTCACTGGGATCTCCAGCACCAGGCTGTGCTTGCGGTGAGGGGATGGTTTATCAGGGCCACGTGCATTGGTCTGTGTCTCTTCCGCCCTCTTCTGGCAATCCCAGCTCAATTGGGTTGAAGAGGCACTAAATAGTTCACTGTAACTTTTAATTTTTTTTTTTTTTTGGAATCTCCTTGGCTCTGGCTTTGTTTTTCCAAATCTTTCCCGTGCCATGTAACTTCAGTTCCTAAATTGTGATTCATAAAGGGGTGGATGAATGCTTGTCTTGTTTGCTTTGCTTCCTGTGTGGGGGCGTGTTGTGGGTTTGTTTGTTTTCTTAAGGTTTGTATCAAAGTGTGTGCCTGGTATGTCTTGTCTGAAACCTGGGTGCAGGAGTAAGGCTTTGTATATTCTAGAACACAAGCCAAGACAACCTAAAGCTTGTTTGCTTTTCCTCTTGGCAGATGCTCTATGTGACAGTTTGAACAGAGGCAGATTCCTGTTGTGACAAATTCTGAATGTCTGTTAATGACTAACAAATGTGTAATTTCTCATTCTTGATCTCTGGTTGCACACAGTGTATATGTAACAGAGACATGGTGCAGTGCTTGATTCAGCTTCTTCTGCCCCCAGAGCTCAGATTGCTCTAACTTACTTAGGTTCTCTCCTTTGAGTAATGTAGGTATTCAGTCTGCATATGTTCCAAGTTGATGACAATACATTTCTCTGTGGGATTCTGGATGCAGGGGATCCTTTGGCACACTAGAGGCTCAATTGTTTATAACAGGCACAGCATAATTACTTTTGTAACTTCCCTGCAACAAGTACGTTATCTGAGCCAAAGGAAGGGTAGTCAACAACATGCTTATCTATGAAGATGCTACCTCTTGCCTAAATATCATATATCAATGTCAAGGAAAGCAGCTGTAGCTGTGGAGGATTCCTGTTCCTGCCAGTTCCCCAGTGTCCCACGGGAAGGCAATGTGGCACTGTGCAAGGCAGGCCAGCCCAGGGCTGGCTTCCCAGGGCTCTCCAGCCTCCCGAGCCATCCTGGTAAGAAATGGAAAGAGCCTTCCCTGATGTGCAGAAACACTGGAGAGCTCATTATGCTCAAAAATACGGAAATACATCCTCTCCTATAGTCAGAGAGAGGGAGTGGGTATCCTGCATTTTGTGCTATGTCAGTCCAGGGGCCTCCAGGTGAGCAGTCCTTTGCAGGTCTTTCTCTGTCAGTGCTTAGAAGTTACCTGTGCCATGACCCCTTTCTTCCCAGAAAATGTGCTGCTGAGTTTCACAATGGCTTTAGAATTCAGTAATAATAAAATAAACCATAGGTGTAAACTGGACCTGCTGCTTCTGTGTACCAATATATTCTCCTTACAAGCATATGCCTCTTGACATCTTGTTTTGGGGCCACAACTGTGTTAGTTCATTGATAATGCACAATGTTTTAATGTGGCTATTAATTCATATTGCCCAGTAAATTATAGTTAACAAATCCAGTTATTGGGAAGGGTAGAGCAAAAGGGCAAAGTGGGCTTACCTGGTAGCTGAATAGAGTTTAGCCTCAGGACACATTCCATCTTGCAGAGATGGAGTTTGAATTTAAGAAAATGTTCTTGAAATGAAATATGATTTTTGTGCAGGGTGTGCTCGCAGCTTCATAATACAGCTGTAGCTTGTACTTACAGCTCAGAGAGGGCTTTCTGAGTGACAGATTGTTAATTCAGTTTAGATCATTTGAGTTCTGAAGGCTGTATGCTAACTCTGGCCCCTTAACACAGTATTGATTTATTACCCATAGTCCAGTAATGCTGCAGAGCTGCGAAGCAGGGGATGTGGATTGTGTTCCCAGCATACTACCACTAATTTAGTATATAGATTCTGTGAAATGACTTTAGCTGTGCTTTGGGAAATGGAATTATACTTTTCTGCAGGTCCAAAATTGCTTATAATTCAGTAACTTTCTGTGGTGGTCAGTTATTGATTGTTTTGCCTGTTGAACATCACAAATTTTATTTCTTGATAATAAATATTCTGATGTTTACACATCCTGCTTAGTTAAGATGATATTTCTACATGGTTCTATTACTGACGTGTATATTTTGGTCTGAATGTACAGGAAAGCGTGGTAGCATTTGATTGCTTGGGTTGGCTTTTTTGTCTCCTTTGAATAAAACTCAAACTTTGTGTTTTGATTGATCTTCACCTTTTACTAATAATTTGTATTCATTTTCTAGTTTGAAGATCTGAACACGGTGGCTGAATGTCTGTTTTCTTTGGTCAATGGTGATGATATGTTTGCAACATTTGCTCAAATCCAGCAGAAGAGTTCACTGGTGTGGATGTTCAGCCGATTATACCTGTACTCCTTCATTAGTCTGTTTATATACATGATCCTCAGCCTTTTTATTGCACTCATTACTGACTCCTATGACACCATAAAGGTAAAGCATTTTTCTGTTACACTTCTAATCAGTTTTGTATTCATTCTTGTTAATTGCTCAACACCATACCATCTACTCTAGGTTCCAATGTGTGATGAGATTATTAAAATCTTTTCATTTAGTCTGTGAAAAAATTGGAAGGATGACTGAGTTTGCTGACATCTCAGAGACTTGCCTTTGGCAGGAGTTTGGAAAGGCTCAAGCAGATAACTCTGAAGTCATTTAGGTGTCCAGGCCTCCTTAATGTGCTGCTTGGAAATGTGTGGTTAAAAGGAAATATCTTCTGAAAGATGCACTACTTCTCACTCAGTTTAAAATTGTGCCATCCATTTCCAGTATGGACCGTCTGAAAGTGAACCTAAGTTTTCAGTAATTACCTTCTGTTCTTGACCTCAAGTGCTCTCTACCCTTCGTGTTCCTGGTAGCCTCAGTGACCAGTGGGAAGGCAATGTGGGTCACACCCTTCAGCTCTCATCTCATTCTTGTCTTGGTGTCAGAAACAGGCCAGCAGAATGAGGCTGGTCTGACATGAACTACAACTTCCAGATTAAGCAAGAGCTTCACTTTTGAAGCACCCCAAAATATAACTTAATTGTGCTTCTGAGTTTACTGGAAGGTCTGACCTGCAAAATAGTGTTTTACTGTTACTCTTCCCTCTGAGCATTTCACACAGATCAATTGAGAGCTGTTTCAGTATGCTGAACTGTTTTTTCATAGCATTTCTTCAGCATGGCAATGTTGAATAGCCACACTGGGGCCCTTCAAATCCAGCATTAGAGTTTTAGGGAAAAGGAGTCCAGGGCACTCATGAGCACAGCAGCTCACTGTCAACAAGGGAGAATCAGTGCCATTATGGCCTGAGATCACTTGCTTGGCCTTATGGGCAACAAAAAAGACATAAGAGAATCTGTGAACAATGTGAATTTTCCGTCACTTACACTGTTGGTGGAACAAAGCAAGCTATGTAGTGTTTCTAGGATGGAAATGGTTTTTTTCCTTCCTACAGCAATATTGAACATATGAACCAAATAGTCTGGTTTTACTGTCACACTCTAGAGGAAATTTTAGAATGTTTCATGCCCAGTAACTTCTCATGCGTTGTAAATGAAATACTTTTTCTTTCAGAAATACCAACAAAGTGGTTTTCCAGTAACAGATTTACATGAATTTCTAAAAGACCATAGTAGCGCTGGCTACAGAAAAGACAGAACTTTTCCATTCATCTGCTGCTGCAGGAGGTCAGTAGAGTGTTTTTAATGAGTGTTTTCCTGAGAAGTACAACACTTAGCTTCTCACTGCAAAATGCTGCTTCACAAATGCTGAAGAATCCAGAATTCAGCCTGTGTAATATTTGGATGCTGTTGTTCCTCCTGTACTTTACTTCAAGTTAGATCTTTAGTCAGCTGCTGATGCAAAGGCAGCAATTCTGAGCTTAAACATGTTTTAATTCTCTTCATTCTCTTATGAAAACTACTATGCAGAAGCTGTTGGGAGGACTGTGGAGTACAACATGAAACTACCACAGGTTCTGGAGAAACTAAGTCTCTGCTTCTTAGGATTTTGCAAGTTGTCTGTTTCTAAAAAGCTTTGCTACTAAGCTTGGAGTAGTAGCAGAAAGTGAGAGGGCGATTCAGCCTGAGGTTTGGTGCTTAATCCCAAAGCTATGCTGTGTCTGAGGCAAACACTTTGAATACCATCTGCCAGAATGCTGGAAACACGCTGGTAAATGTCTTGTAGACACTGTGGCAGTGGTCCTTTTTAAGGCGGTGGTGAGAGATGAACATCTCACCTGGTGCTTGCTGCTCTGAGAGCTTATTCTTTGAATTCTGTTTCTGAAATGAAATAACACACCTCTGAGGCCCTGTTTGAGACAGGAGGGATCTTGTCACTGTCCCTAGGCAGTCCAGGATAATCCATTCATGTGCACAGAATGGCTGTGGGCACTGTGCAAGGAAGCCAGGCTATGGGAGAAGGAACAGACCAAAATGTGAACACTTAATCACAGCTGGTGTAACAAAGCCTCTTTTAGCAATAGGATAGTTGTCTATGTATGTACCAATGCTTTTGTGAAACACAGCTTTATGCCCTGGCAGAGGGGAACCCCATAGCCAAAAAGGAGCATGTGAGATGATGATGGGCAGGTATCCCAGCGGTTGCTGGGGGCATGTGAAAGCCAACTAGTTAACAAGAGCTCCAGCCAGGTCCAGCTTCAGGTTTCACCTGCAAGTCATTGTGCAGAATAAGAGATTTTTGTGCCCTTGAGCATAATAAACATACACTGTAAAATGCTATGCAGTACTGAGTGCACAAGCCTGGTAGATGGAGTGAAAATCTAGAGCTTTTGCTGCTGTAGCAGTTTTTGCATCATTGTCTAGTGCAGATGTTAGAGTTGTATACTGAAATGGGAGAGCAGAGAACAGAAGGATCAAAACTCAGCTTGTATGGGTAAATGCTCCTTATTGCATTTCTTGCTGAATGGAGAATTGTGAATTTTTTCTTTGCAGACAAGAGAGTGATGACAACTTGATACTTATTAATTGATGGCTGCACATTGAAATTCACCACTGATATATGCAAAGGAAGCATAGCAGTATGGAGAAGGATAATTCTCCAAATTGCAGTGGAACCCACCATCTGGATCTGCCTCATGAACAGACTAGTCTTAGCTAATTAAGCTTTTGGGGGAAGAAAACTATTAATGTGACGTCAGCTGGCTGACCAACAGGAGAGCCCAGCAGCTGTGTCTGAAGGAGAGCTGTGAAGAACTCTGTATTCTCGCCTCAAGTTTCGTCATGTTAGAGAAGACTGATCCTTGAGTGTTTTCTGTAGAAGCTCTGTTTGCTGATAACCTTGTGGAGGAAGGAAAATGGTGGTGAATCAACTGTTGTTAATAAGAAAAAATTATATGAAAATAACTTTTAAAAATATCCTGTGTTAAAAAGTATTAAATAAAAGGAAGTCAAGAAGGGAGGAGTTTTTCACTTAAAGTGATGCATGCAGCCTGTCATTTCTGCTTGGCACATTTTATTTATTTGAATTAAATTTATGATAAACTAAAAAGCTGCACAAAAGTGGAAAATAATTGCTGTTCTCCCTCTTGTATATCATTTTAACACAAATCACTTATAGGTCACAGTCTTTTCTTTAACAGCTTTACTAAAAAGCAATTTGCTATCCTTTTTTTTTGGCTGTCTTTTCTGTTATACCCACAATATTGATTTGTACTGTGTCCAGATTGAACTTACTGCTTTAGCTGTAGTTAGATACTTTTTTTGCATGGTTGGAAACTTTCATGGTAAGCATTACCTGAAGACTGCTGAAAAGATTTTTTTTTTTTTGGTGGTGCTATAGTTTTGTACTGTCATAATCCAGAGGACAAATTCAGGCAAAAACGGTGCCATGGAGCTTTGCTTCTATTTCAAGCACATGTTAATTGGAAGAAAATATGTAACAACTGAGTCTTGTAGCTGGTTTGTTCAGGTGACTTTCTAGCTGTCTTTGGGATGGTCAACTATAAAGATTGTATTTTCCCCTTGCCTCTTTATAAGCTTTTTTCGATGAGAACAGAGGACTTTGGGGAACTTAAAAGCACTTCCAGGATAGTAGTGCATAGATGTTAATCACGTACTTCTGGAAACTTTTAGGAGTGCTGACTGCTCCTGGGGTGAGTGTACTATTATATTAGATGCTCCACTTTTGTCTCTCCCCTGTTTGCTCTCTAAAACGCCACTCTTCAGCAGATGATGTCAGTGTGTTGGCTAGGACTTGGTCTTGCTGTGTGTTAACTACTAATGGTGTTCTCTGTAAGTTCTAGCTTGTTAATGTTTCAAATGGCAAAGGCAATTCAAAATGCTGCCCTGGTATGAGTGAGATGTGTGGCAGCTTTTCCTTTTTTTTGCTGTTTTGTTCTAATCTCCTGCCTGGTGTTTACCTTCATAACAATTAAACTTTTTTTGTTGTTAATGAAAGCGAATGCCATTTTGCCTTGCTTAGGCTGCAGCTAAGTGTATAGAACAGAATTTTGGTGTCAGTATTTCAATGCATCCAGGCTCTGCACATTTTAATGCTTCTATTGCTGAAATATATTTGGGACAGAGAATATTTTTCCCATCCCAGTCTAAACAATGTGTTGCTGTGGCCTAATCTCACTACAGCGTGTGGCTGTAACTGAAATTGCTACCAATAACCAAGACTTGGTGCTCTTAGCAAAGATTTTCTGTAATTGTCTTTTCATCAAGTGTGTGATCTAGAACAGAGAATTACTGTCTTCCACTGTCGGCTTTTCTCCTAGTGTTTATCTGCAAGACTTGTTTGGGTCAATGTTAGCCTTTTGGTGTATTCTCTGGGGCCCTGGGTAATCAAAAAATCTTCTGCAGACCGCAGAATTATCAGCATAAACTGATTGCCAAGGTCCCCCTGTCTCTTACAGTGTGCTATCTACTTGGTTATGTACAAGATGCTGGAGTTTTCTGAGTTTCCTGCTATTTTACTAGTTGGCTTTCTGGAGTGCCTCTTTCTAAATCAAACAGTTCCATCATGTCTGAAAATGAATTGTGTTTGTGCTTTGTTCTTGGGGTTCCTCCCCCCTGCCATGTGGTCCTGGGAGAGGGGCCCTGGGGGGGAGGCATGGGGTTTCCCTGCCCCGGTCAGCCTCATTCCCCATTGGTTGTTTTGTGTTCCTCTGCGCGGGCAAAGGACCCTCGGGTCCCGGGATTGAGCAGTTCCTCGGCAGAGCCCCGGCCATGCGGCTGGGGAAATAAACATCTCTGAAACATCTATCAAGAATCGGTCCATATGTATTTCTTTCCCACGGGCCTCCTTGTTTGATACATCATGTTACAGAATCCCCACTGTAAATGGTGGACAATGTGGGCAGAACGATCCCCCATCCCTAAAGACAGAAAATTCGTGAGTAAAAACCATTCTAGATCTCTCTCTTCTCACCTTGGTTTGGATATTCTCTCTGGACTATGGAAGAATTGTGGGAAATGGGGCTCTCTGAACCACAGAAAGAAATGTATCTAGAAGTTAAAGGAATCCTTGCACAACAAAACAAGAAAGTATTTGTTCTGGGAGATCTAGAACATTTTTTTAACTGGGTCTTCAAAAATTTCTTATATATTTCTCGAGACTTACTTTTTGATATTGATCCTCCTGGAAGTAGTCTCTGGTGTTTTTGGTACGAGATCTGGGATGAGATAAGGGATCAGACAAAACATGCACTAGTGACAGAACCTCTCTGTGGATTCCTTGTAATCAGTGAAGCTCTTCAGGAGCGTTTGTATCATCCCCTTACCCCTAGAGCAGAGGATGGCCGTAATCCCGTGGCCAAGGCCGCGCGGCCGCCATCCCAAGAACGTGTGACTGCAGCCATGCCGGCGGAGGTGCCTGTGCTGGATGTGCCTGGCCCCCTCGGGAGCGTGTGCCTTATTGCAGACCCCATCCCTGTCTCGGGGTCCTCAGCCGTGAGTGAGGGAGCGATGCTGCAGGTGCCGCGGGTGCTGTGGGCCATGTGCAGCAAAGAGGTGGCCCCCAAGAGCAGCCAGGAACCAGGGGTCAGCATGGAAGCCCGCTCCGAGCACACAGCTCAGAGAGCCCTGTAGAGCGAGAAGCGGCGGTTTCCACAGCGACATGAGAAGTCGTGCAGCGCCGAACCGAAACAGGGCTGCTCTCAAAGCAGCGGGGAGTTTGCGGAGCAGAACCACTCACAGGGCACGGAGCCAGCAGTGATGGCAACGCGGGGCCGCGCAGAGCCCAGACACGCGCCGGAGCAGCGCCGCTCGGAGAGCGCGGAGCAGCCGCAACGCGGGGGCCCGGCCGAGACGTCGGAGTCGGCGAGGCGGCGGCCACGCGGGACCAGCAGCCGCGACAAACACGCAAGCAGGTGATAGGAGGAGTTGTAGCCACGAAAGTCACAGGAACTGTGAAATGGTACAATGTAAAAAACAACTATGGATTTATAACATGAGATGATACAGGGGAAGATTTATTCATCCACAGAACTACCATTAAAAGGAATAACCCTAAAAATTACCTGCAAAGTGTAGGAGATGGGGAAGTTGTACAATTTGATATAGTGCAAGGAAAGAAGGGTTTACAAGCAGCAAATGTTACTGGGCCTGGAGCTATTCCAGTCAAAGGCAGCCGTTATGCACAAAATTATAAACAATATCCATCCCAGCAATTTCCCTACCCACAGCCTACTTCCCCCTTTTACCCTATACCCAATATGAACCCCTTCCTAAGTTTACCCCATCCCCAGTTTATTCCTAATCCATTTTTCATCCCATGGCTTCCCTATACAATTCCCTTTCCCTACAACTCCTCTCCGATGCCGAGGGGGGGATGAAAAAGGGGGAGGGAAGAAATTAAACCCCCTTCTGCCTCAGTTTCGCCACAAAGCATGCCCAGAGAGTCCTGTCTCCCTTCTGTCACCCTTAAGATGTTCCAGAGACTCTGTTTGGGCATTTAAAGACTCAGGAGCATGGCTTGTTTTGTTTTGAAACTGTTCTTGTTATGTTTATCCAGTTGTTTTCAATGTTAAGTTTTAAATCTCCTTTTATTAAAATAAATGGGTGAAATGTTGGGGTCCCTCCCCTGCCGTGTAGCCCTGGGAGAGGGGCCCTGAGGGCACAGACACGGGGTTTCCCTGCCCCTGCTCAGCCTCGTTCCCATGGGTTGGTTTGTGTTCCCTGCGCGGGCAGAAGGACCCTTGGTCCCGTGACTGGAACAGTTCCTGGGCAGAGCTCCGGCCATGCGGCTGGAGAAATAAACATCTCTGAAACATCTAGCAAGAGTCGGTCCATATGTATTTCTTTCCCACGGGCCTCCTTGTTTGATACATCATGTTACAGAATCCCCACTGTAACACTCTGTCCTCTGGCAGTACTTACAGAAATCTTGAGTTAGAGACTTGAACCTAGCAAAAACAGATACTAAAGGATGTGTGTGGATAATTAGCCATATAATGTATGAACAAGGTAACAAGCTCATCACCTCCAGAGGCCTGGCGCCTCTCTTCCCTACAGCAGGTGAGGTACCTCCCATACCCCTGACACTGAGTCATGGTGCAGGAGCTGTGGCTCCTCACTCAAGCTCCAACTCTCTCTTTCCAATTTAGTAGGACATTTAATGTGACCTGCCAAAACCATTGCTCAGATAAATGCTTGTTTGTGAGAGAATCCTCAGGGAATGAGGGAAAGCATTATCAACAAAAGGAAGGCAGAGAATACTTAATAATTCTTAACTGATTTTAAGACTTAATTTCTGTAATGGAATCATAAAGCTTTCTTGTCCAGTATTGATTTTTTTATGGTTTAAATCATATGAAATCATTGCTAGCTAGACTGCTGCTTCAGCCCTACCATATTAAAGCGGGTCACTAATGTGCTGTAGAAACCAATTTTTATCTTCACCATCTGGTGCTCTGAGTTGTTTTTTTTCTCTTGGAAAAAAAGATAAGAGAGGCTTGCTGGAGGCTATTGCTGGCTCTCTATTCCACAGAGGTGAAACTTTAGAGGAAATCTGGCATGTGTTGACTCTGAATTCTGCACATTAGTACAGATTTGAACACAGTTGCTGGCTGATAGGTGGTCCCACTCCAGCTGCGAAGGAGGTGATGCACAGTAATGGAAGCAGAACTGGAACATAAACTTTTGCAAAGTGCTCTGAGAAAGGGCTGTTGCCTTGCTCTCTGGGAATAAGAAGCTTTTGCTAATTGCTTATAGGACTTAACAAAAGGAGGAGAAAAATGGATGAGACAGTGAGAAGCTTGCATTAGAAAGACATGGGCAAGAAGGAAGAGAAGAAAATTTCCTGAGCCATCTTCAAGGTGAGCATTTAAGTGAGGGGAACAGGGTCAGTAGGATTTTGGGCTCTTATTCTGGGGCTTTTCTTTTTTTTGGTTAAAACAGAAAAAAATGTTGGAATGGAGTCTGTTTGGCATTTCAAATATAATGTTCATGTGCAAGGCTGTACCTAGGCTTTAACACCCTAAGTTTCATGCTGTGATTGTTACCAGGATTCAGAGAAGTGGGGCAGATGTCTTCTGCTGAGATTTTTTCTTTTGTCAGTTCTCCAGCTCTGAGCAGACCTGTGCTTAGCTCTGCACTACATGAACATATGCCTGGCCTCAGTAAATGATTCAGGTATGTAGCAATGGGTCAGATCCATCTGATCACAGGCTTCAGATAAATTTGATTTTGTATTACCTTCTACTTTTGCGTTTGATTTGTCCTTAACTGCAAAGCTGTGTGTGCTCAGTCCTGCCCGTTGGAGGTGACATGAGCCTTAAAGTTTCTGTGTCACAGTGTTGGGTGTGAAGTGGTTCTCGTTTGCTTTTACACTCTGTTTCAAAGAACAGCTACGTGTGATGCTTTACCTGTCTGTACTGTCCGGATCTATTCGCAGAAGTCAGTGCAATTTTATCTGAGTTTTGAATCTGTTTCCTAATGGGTGAATGATGATGGACCCTCTGATGGGCTTTTCAGGCAGCATAGCCCTTTAGACTCGTGCAGCTCCCTCTTGTTCGGGGGTCTCGCTCACGTTCTCCGCAGCCGCCCGTGCCGGGGGAGAGCCAAACCTTGGCCCGGGGAGGAAACACAGGCTTGGGCGAGCTCTCCCGTTCGCCAGGGGCAGGTGCGGGGCGGGCGGGGCCGGACGGGTTAAGGCCGGCGGGGCGGGACGGGGCGCGGAGCGGAGCGGGGCGGGCGGGCCCGTTCGTTCTGGCGGTGGCGCTGGCGCTGCTCCGCTCCGCGCCGGGGCTGCCGGTGAGTGGGGCTGGGGCGGGCAGGCTGAGCCCCTGCCACCCACAGCGGGGCCGGGGCGGCGGGGCGGGCGCGTCCCGGGGCGGCAGCGGCGGCTCGGTGAAGGGGGCAGCGGTGGGAACACGTACGCGGGCTGGACGAGCTCCGGGAGAAATGAGCCTTTTCCCCAGGAGTGGGGCTGGCAAAACTTCTTGCGTTTCTGTAAAACTCTTTGCGGTGGTGCCGGAGCCCCGGGCGCGCCCCGGGCCGTGCCGGTGAGCAGAGCGGGCAGCGCCCGGAGCGCAGCCCGAGCCCGGCGGGGCAGAGCCCGGGCAGTGCTGCCGCTCTGTCCCGGCGAGACGTCGCGGTGTGTGCAGACACGGACGTGCACGTATAAAAACATACACGTGAGTTTCCATACGTTTGAGACTCCGTTTGCACACCCCTGGGTGCAGGGGGGCCGCGCCCTGCTGAGGCGCGGGCAGCTGGTACGGACTGTGGGCGCTGGGAAGGGTCTTCTGTTAAGTGGGGTTTTTTTAATACGGTGTTTCTTAATCTATGCAACGCACCGAAAAAATACACTGCCATTATTTCGCATTATGTCTTTTGATAAGTTCTTTCTCTTAAGGAAACAAGGTCGGGTGGGAGGAGAGGGAGAGGTAGAGGAAGCAGTTTTGTACCCTTGTGTTTCCAGAGGCCACGTACTTAGGTCTGCTCTCCCATCTGCGATATGAGTCTAGAAAAAGACGTTTCTTGTTGCAGACTGTAAGGTGCATTGCTGTAGCTTTGTTCTTTAAGCTGTGCTGAGTATGTGGTTCCTTGCATGTTCTTACAGTCTTCTAAAAGGTGCAGTAGGAAGCACAACTCAGATCCAGTTATATGGTGAAAAATCTGATTTCACTAAGCTTATCTGTGTAATGAAAATTAAACTAAAAGCAAGCAAACAAATCAAACAGCCCCACAAACCAAATCTGCAGAATCAGTAAGGAAGCAACAGTTCTTACCAGCATGTAAAGCTGAGAGATGTATTTAGCTTTTTTCAGAATCCTAGGCGAAAGTTTCAGACAAGTTCATCTGGATGTGTCCTGTGCTACACTGACCATTACCATTTAAGAACGTCTTCCAGCATAGGCTTTATGCTATCAGATAATGAAATAAAATCTCTGAAGTATATGATTTGACACTGTAGAGAATATATTTATCTTGGGTATTAGCCCTAAAGACTGACATACCTGAATTCTACTATTATGCCATTGGGTCAACTTCTATGTCTTGAGAAAGTATGTTTTGGAGTGTGCTATTTCTACCAGTTCCACTGACACATTTGCTTGCAAACCCAGGCTCTGAATCTGTTAACAGCTTGGATACAGACAAGTGACTTGTTTTAATCAGCAGTGGTGTGACTTAGGTCCTTATCAATATGTGCTGAAAAGAAACAGTGAAAGTTGACTTGTTTGGGACTGTGCTGAAATAGTCTGTATCCACATTCTGTAGGTTTTGTGGAAGAAAGCTGATTTGTTGAATGGTAAAATTCAACAAATTGGAGGTGGTAGTGATCAGTGAGAGGACCTGGAAGTTCTGCAGAAATGGGAAACTTACTTTAGAAGCAGAACAGGTATTTTCTTCTAGGCATGTTTCACAACGTATAGGCTGTTTGAATGACTTTGAAATACTTTAAATGCTATGTCTGTTTCCGCATTATAGGACGACCTGCCAGCTTCTTCCAGAACCACACTTAAAGGAGACTAAATGAAGGCTTTGCAGCAAAGTTTTTAGTTTGAACTCCATATATAGATCTACTAAACCATAATTTCAGAAAGACTTAAATTACCAAGTCTGGAGTCTAAACTTGTGGTAACTAGTGAGTTACTTGGTATCTGTCCCTAACAACTTCTCCAATGTATCAGAGCTTTCAGAAGCAATTTAGTGCAGTAGAGCAGGTTTGTACTAAAGGCATTTCAGGAGCTGGAGTCAGAGCTTTGTAATACCTTGATGGAGATGCCCCTGTATCTCTGTTTCACGGTTCAGCTGTCAGTGTCAGTCTGCAGCAGTTTGCAGAGGAACAGCATTGTCACTTACATGCACAGGATGACACTTGTGTGTCCTGACAGTGACTTTTAAGCCTCTTATCAGACTGTGTGTACAGAGCACTCTGGTTTGTGGTTGACGGTACTGTTTCCTCTCTCTGCAACTTTAAATATTTAGTCTTGAGGTTCTTTTGGTAGGTTTAATACTTTTCTTGAGGCTCTTTATTTGTATCATATAGCACTGGTCTTTTGTGCAGGATGTATGATACATAAAAACCTTAAATGCTTTCACCACAGATATCTAAGAATTGCCAAAGAATCATCTTTATTCCTTTTGCCCTACTTTCTTCACAGTCCAAAAGATGACACCACAGAAATGGACTATTACTGGAAATATCCAGAACCATGGTGGAAGTATGAGTGCTGCTATACTTTTCATCAAGTTAACATTATGTAGATGAAACAGGTTTGGAGAGAAAGTGGATGTGGCACTTTGCTCTCCGTAGCCTAAAAGGTACTGAAGACCAAGGGAGTGGGATAATGCTGCTTGGGAGTGATTGATTTGAGTTCAGCCAGTTATCTGAAATTGGAGATACTTCAGTTAAAGAAAAAAAAATAGAGCCGAGCACAACCACAAGTAGATTCCCCTACTAAGTAAGTTCTCTGGTTGAAAAACTTATTCATTTGGCCTCATAGTTTTTTAATCATAACTTTTTTTCAAATTTTAAAGCTACATTTTAAAAACGTTTTTGAAAAATTATATTCTCAGGTCCTTGAATTGTACCATGTACCATGCTGTTTCAAGTACAGGCAGTGCCTGCACAATTTCTGTAATAAACAAAATAAAACAGTTGCATTTCTGAGATAATTTGTCTCTGTAAAACCTGTTAAATTAATGTTGACTTCCATTACATCCTCTAGTAGTACCAGATTAAAAAAAGCTTTAGTTTAGATACATTTTGTGCAGTTTTGTGTTCTCTATGTGCTTCCTTTCATTTGTTTTTCTAAATTGATTTTTGTTATAATATCAATTAACTATTAAAGACAATTAAAGGTGAACCAGAGCACTTGCCTCACAAAACTCTTCCTTACAGTTACATATTAACATTTTTGGCTTCTGCTGTGTTACACACCCTTTTCTGCACTGGTATTTCTTTCTAAGCTGAGGTAACCTGGGTGGGTTTCTTGGTGCAATCATTTGGTTGTGTTTTCCTCCGTGGCCATACATGTAGCAGGGTGTGGAGGGGAACAAGGAACCAATTGCCTTTCTGAACTGGTACTGCTGGTATGTATAGCTTTGGCTGCCCAGTGTTCTGGCTTCCTTCTGCCTGCACCTTCCTCTGGGGAATAAGGTGAGAGAGCTTTTCAGTAATGAGAAAAATAAAAGCAGCAGCAGTGGTTTACCCAGCAGAAGAGGATGGGACAGAGGGTGTCCATGTCTGCCTGTGGCACAGGGCGCAGGCAGGCAAATGCAGGGCTGTGGGGAGCCCTTGGACAGGGCTGCACAGGCTGCAAGTCTCCAGACACTCCTTTTGTGGTGCTCTGCCAAGGGCCATCTGCTGCTTGTAGGGTAAATTTAAAAAGCCGAAGGAATATGTGCGAGTAGGCAATTGCTGCTGGTATTTCTCTGCAGTGACAGTCTGAGTGTGAAGAGAGTATTTCAAGTGACTCTCTTCCTCTTTCTGCCACCTATGCCTGTGATCAGTCAGCGTGATAAACTCAGCTTTCTGCAGAGCAACTTTTGTAATAAGTTTCCAAATCTCTTAGAGATGTGTATTTAATACCTGGTCTTTGTTAATGGAGAAGGGGAGG
Source organism: Corvus cornix cornix (assembly GCF_000738735.6). Lineage (NCBI taxonomy): Eukaryota > Metazoa > Chordata > Aves > Passeriformes > Corvidae > Corvus > Corvus cornix. The sequence goes on along the minus strand of NC_046338.1, from coordinate 14,413,639 downwards.
CAGGAGGCAAAGTTCTCAGGCAGAGCTGGCAGCCTGCCTGCTTTGCAGGCTGAGCCTGGGCACAGCTTGCTCCTCTGCACCATCTCACATACCTGCCCGGACTGTACTGGCTTTGTGATCTCTCCTGTTCCAGAGTGTATCATTTTGGTTGAACTACCCTGAAATTCTGCACAGAAATTCCTGCAGCAGCTCAGGAAAACCAGCAGTAAACCAGGCTGGTGTTCTGCCTGGGCAAACACCCCTCCCTCTCCGCTAAGCTGAATTTCTGCCCTGCCTAAAGGGCTTCACCACTCCGTGTAGGCTCAGTCTTGCTCTCAGGACCTTTCAGTCCAGCTCTGCAGTTGGCTTGAATCCTCTCACAGTAGCTTTCTGTGCCAACCCAGGCCTGTCTGCTCCCTCCCTTTTGCATTTATACAGAAACAGGGCAGAAGCCATCAAAGTCCCCCAAACTGACGCCAGCCCTTCAATAAAGTTGTAGCCAATGTATTGAAACATCTTGGTTTTTAATGGACAGGGAAGAGGCAGAAAACCATGGGGGTGTGCCATGAATCACATTATGGCTTGCAGGATAAATTTTATAATGACTTTATCATTTGTGTTTTCCTTCAGAAATGTTTGCATTAATAATGAGTAAGTCAGCTTAGAGCTGATTTACAGGCAAAATTTAATTTTTAATCAAAATAACTTAAAGGTAATTTTAATCACAGTTTCAATCAGAAAAACCTTTGACTTAAATAACTGATACTAAATTTTATTATAAATATAAAAATTTTTAGTGGCTTTATTGAAGCAAACAAGATTCCAATTGAATAACAATCATTACAGCATGCTAGCTTGCAACTAGCTGAACCTTTTGTCAAAAACATTATCTAGACGATGTTTTATTTCACTGACTCTTTATTCAGGTAGCTAGTATAATATATTCCTACATACTCATGCAAATTCTTGACTTTTATTTAAAGAATGGTGAAGAACATATTCTGACAGTGTGAATTACACTTTCATAGAGGAATTTAAAATCAATTATGATACACAAACTGTCATTAAGACAAACAAAGTTCAAGGTGTTATGTATTGGGAAGAATTCTTAAAGTGTGCTTTTGCATTTGAAAACAGTTTAACTAAAATCCCAAATTCTTTGAGATTCTTTGGAACAGAGGATTTTTCCCACTCAAAAAAAGAGAAAAAGCTTTAATGTTTACTCAAGTGTGGTAGAGGAAAATGCAGTTCACAGTCCATCCGTTCGTGATCTTTGTAGCCTCTCTTGGTTGAAATGAGGTAATTAAATAGATTGAAATGAGGAAAAGAACCTTTTAGACAAGCTTTCGGCACTTGCAAAGTTTTGATGTATTTGCCTGTAAGTACCAGGGCAAGCTGTTAGTTCAACTCACCTGTAGAATATGCAACATGGGATAACTGCCGGAGGTCTGGATGGTGGGATAGGAAATACCAAGTGGCGTAGAACAGGTGAACAGAGATTTTTTTGCTGTCCTTTCCCATGAAAAACCTCAAGAAATACCAAGCCAATTTCAAAGCAAAAGAAGGCAATTCTTCTTAAAGTGAGTAGCGCAACTGAGGAGCTCTCTGCTGCAGACTCTGGAAGACTCTTTTGCCTTTATAAGTCTGGACTGACAAGTTTAGCTGGTTTTCTACTAACTTTGAACAATATTTTGCCTGAATATTCAAATTCTTTTGTACTTAATAAACAGATCTGAAATATGTAATATTTAAGGATTATTTTTACAAAGGGTTATATTTAAGGGTTATTTTTTTCTTCTTAAGTTTAAACCTGCCCTGGTTAAGATAAGCATCTCTGATTTGGCTGCAGAAGACGAGACCTGGAGAAGAAAGTCCTGCCAGGACATGTGATGTGCCAGGAGCTATGGGATATCCTGTCTTGTGCCTGGTGTGGACTGGGGCAAGACCACTGGATTCAGCTGCATAGCTCTGTCACGGCTGCACAGCTCCCGTGAGACCAGGCTAATTCTGCTGGGAGGACTTCAGATGAAGGTGTGAAGAAAACCGCTGTCTGCAAGGGCCCTGGTGTTGTAAGTGCTTTTCATAAACAGGCTGGTACAGACAGCCAAGTGCTGCATCTCCACTTTGAAGGACTGGGATGTAAACTAGCTCCAGTTCAGCTTCTGCTTTGGTGCAGCTTCCATTTGGAAATCTCCAGAGTCTGCCCTGTGACCCTGAGACCTCAGCTCGATGCTTTTCTTCTCCTCATCTTACCTCAACACCTCAAGACATCTCTTTCAAAATCATTTGTCATTTGAGCTCTGCTGTGTGACAGTAAGTATTTGTAGTGTAATTATTTCAGTGGAGAATTATGGATGTGTGAATATTTTTTTTCTTTGTTTATTACTTTAAATAAGGATGGGACCTCATTAAGCTGAAGTATTTAGAATAAATTCATAGTTGATATTTTGGATTTCTTTAAGCTTTTCAACAGATGAGATGCAAAAAGCAGCTGCAGATTTCTTTACTCTCCTGTCACTGTAAGCAAGAGATGCATATGTTGAGATGATTACACAGTAAGATACAACATGTTCAGAAAACCTTTCCTGTAATTTTCACAGGTTTGGTTGCTTTTTTTTTCCCCCCCCTGCCATTCTTGCCCAAAATGCTGCTTCTATTTACAGGCATTTGGGCTGTTCTGTAAAAGCTTCATGTCAAGCTCAGTAGGTCCTTTGCTGCCTTGATGTGTTAGAGCAGAGGCTTCTCTGCTGGCAGGGTTCCCAGCACTTGGCTACTCGAGTAGCTGTTGTCTGCAGCTCCTCAGGGACTTCTGGTCATTTACAGACTGAATTTGATTTTTGAGTACTTCCTGGGTGAGAATGGGGAATGTACTGACTGCCCAACTCCCCTACGTTGCCCTGAACAGGGAGCAGTGGGCGTTGAATTTCATTTGACTCATTGCAGTGGATTTGCATTCCTGAGGCTTTTTTATTTTTAGATGGAAGGATGCTCTGTAATATTTCAGCACAAGGGATGGTTTACTTGTTTCCTTCCACTTCTTGTCCTTAAGTAGCTGTTCTTAGTGTTCTGACTATGTGTTCAAGTTTGATGCTTTAAGTAATACAGTCTTTTATAAAAAAGTGGCTGGCCAGGTTCTTGAGGATAGTAAAATGGACAACAATGTCAAATGGCCTGCTTTCATGTTGACTACTAGGTGGGAACTAAGAAAAATCAAGGAAAAAATGCTAAGGCGCTAGTTCAGAAAAATGGAATATTAAAAAAGATAACTTTGCTGAAAAAATTATGGAATAGTGTAACTTGATTTAAAATTACTGTAAATATTGCATGAAATAACACAAGTAGCAAAACATAAACGACAAAGGATGGACCTTTTTAGTTTAAAGCTTGGAAGGAACCTTTAATATAAAAGTGGCATTTTAGCCAGCCTGCTGGGGATTGTTTAATTTGCTTCCTAGTCCCTGGGAAGACGAAACATAACTGTAAAATGGGACCTCATTATTACCACAGGGTAATAATAGACAAAGTGAACCTGATGTTTATGTGTCAACAATTTTAGCTGAAGAGATGGAAAGCCTATGCTTTTAAAAATCTTTCTGCCTGTTACTGCTTCTTCTAGGTTTCTTGTTGGTTGCCACTCTGTATAATATCTAATGTGATCAGGCTCTTGTTCCATGGCTGCATTCATGGGTTTTGCTAGAACTATACAATATCTATTAATGAATTGTTAAAACCCTTCTTCAGATAACTGACAGTGAATGTGAGGGCTAGTGATGATCAGATACAAACTCTCCCTTCTAGGCTGTGAGACCCTGCATGGGGTCCAGCAGCTGTGAGTAGTTGCTGTCAGATCTCCTGTGTAAATTAGTCCAGGTTCAGTTTGGTTCATAAAAAAGGCAGTAAAATTGCCAAGGCAGCTGACATTGACCTCACCAGAGTAGCTGAAGTGTGATGTAATCTGGAACTTGGACTCTCTTTCCATCATCAGGTTTAATAGTCCTGTGTCCAAAATAGTGCTGAGTGGGTATGAGAAATAAACCCCAGCCATACTGCTGTTCCCAGGACTTGCTTTAACCTGTGGTTGGCTAGGGAACCGGATTTTGGTTTTAAAGATAAGTGGGCTGTGTGGTGCTCACAAGCCTGTGGGTTGAGAGCCCAGTAAAATAATTGCTGGCTTTAGAATAGTCAAATATCTAGAATATATTTTTCCCTTTGCAGCACATTTACTTAAGTCCTGTAGTAGTAAATAACAGGTATGTGCTCAGAATATATATGCCTGTCGTATCTTATATACATACTTTTTTTACATTTATTAATATATAATTGAGAAACAAAAAAATATTTTTTGTGTAATGGGCCTTTTATTGCTTACTCACTAAAATGGAAGAGTTATGATTTATTCTTCCCTATCCCTACTGGCTACACTGAGAAATGGAAATAATGATGGGGCTGTGGCTCAAACATGGGATTTCACAGCAAGAACGGCTTGGCTGTTGCTCAGATTTTCTCCATGATCTCCAGAAAGTAATTTTTAACTTCTTAACTTCCACCTTGTTGCCTCTACAGTATGACTGCTAGTGCAAGAGAACTGTGCTGGAATTTTTTAAGTAGGAAAATCTCTTAAAATTCCTGATTCATCCAAGCATCATGCAGTGTGGTCCTCCAGAATATCTTCTGCATCAACCCTGTACAGTTTGAGTTTTTAGTTAAGGCCTCCAAGTATATACCCTCTCGTGTCCATGTCACAACCCCTTGTCCCCAAAAAAAGAAGGTATGGTGATTGAAGCAAGGACTATTACCTGGCTGTTAATCTTCTTTCTTTCTTCCTTCCACCCTTCCTAGGATGCAGGGGCTTTAATCCAGGATGAACGAATGCTACTATGACAAGCGCATGGACTTTTTCTACAACAGGACAAAGACAGACACAGCGGATGAGTGGACAGGAGCACAGCTCATTGGTGTTCTATGCTTTGGGACATTTTTCTGCCTCTTCATTTTTATTTCAAATTCATTGGTCATAGCAGCTGTGGTCAAGAACAAGAGGTTTCATTTTCCCTTTTATTATCTTCTGGCCAACTTAGCTGCTGCAGACTTTTTTGCTGGAATTGCCTATGTCTTCTTGATGTTCAACACCGGCCCCGTGTCCAAGACACTAACAGTTAACCGCTGGTTTTTGCGTCAGGGCCTCCTGGACACCAGCCTGACGGCGTCCCTGGTGAACCTGCTCGTCATCGCTGTGGAGCGGCACATGTCGATCATGCGGATGAAGATCCACAGCAATCTCACCAAGAAGAGAGTCACCTTCTTAATTATATCAATTTGGGCCATTGCTATTTTCATGGGTGCTGTTCCGACCCTGGGCTGGAACTGCCTCTGTGACATTACTGTCTGCTCATCCCTGGCACCCATTTACAGCAGAAGTTACCTGGTGTTCTGGAGTGTCTTAAACCTGGTCGTCTTCTTCATTATGGTGGTGGTTTACATAAGAATCTACATGTACGTCCAGAGGAAAACCAATGTCTTATCATCACACACCAGCGGGTCCATTAGCCGGAGGAGAACCCCTGTGAAGCTTATGAAGACTGTCATGACTGTCTTAGGTAAGAGGCTACAAACCATGGTGGGCAAGGCTGGCAGTGCCAATGGATTGGTTTGTGTTGGTTTGGCTTAGCTTTTATTTAAAACAAACCAACCAACAAACAAACAAAAAATCCCACAAAAATTGCTCAAACCTCCTAACACAAAAAACCTCACTGAACTTAAAAGTGCTGGAGGCATCTAAACTTCTGTGTACTTTAGACAGTGAAATAGCTGTTGCACTATGCAGAAACATGAGATAGAGGACTGGTCAACACACAGAAGAAAAATGTCTCTGTTGTTAGGCACCTTGTTACAAAACACAAATTGTGAAGGTGTTTTGTTTTTTGGATTTTATTTTTTTTTTTTGAGCAGGAAGATACAAAATCACTTTGGAGAATGGCTTGTGAAGGTTTATAATTACCTAGTAGAACATTTCCAAAATAATGTTCTTTAATATTTGCACAAGGCCATGAGCTCTAATGTTGGACATCAATAGTTTTTTTTGCACATCTTCCTCTTGGCTGTTTCCTGAACATAGAAACTTCTTCCCCCTAGAAATGTACCTTCCCTAGGGAAAGGAGAGGATGCCTGGTGGGTCCATGAATTTGATAGAAGTTTGCTTTTCAAGGGAAAGATTCACCTTCATTTTGTGGACATTGCATGGTGTAAAATATTTTTAGATAATGATGGTGCAGCATAACCTTAGATCTCTGAATCATAACACGAGATTTGACCTGGGTTCTACCCTAAAGACACTGTTGATACTTGAGCAGCTCAGAACACTTCATCAGGTAATTGCGATGTAGTGCACATTAAACTAGAGAGGAACAAAGTGGATGACTGATCCTTGGAACAAATACCAGCTGTAGCAGTCAATTTTCCCCAGAATTACTTGAATCTGGACAAGATGTGTTCTGGAAACCACGTATCATGTGAGCAGGGCTCCAGGTGGAACTGGGGGTAGACTGAGACATTTGTGAAGCTGGGCTCGGGTGGTGGCGGACTCTAAACCCACAACTATGGCTTTACTGAGGTTGGATGAGCCAATGTAGGAAAGTGAAAGCTTTTGGGAAAGCTGGTGGCCATGTATACCTGGGACACAGTTGTGTCATGCTGCACCATGGTAGTACTAGAGAGCTCTGGGAGAAAACTGTAATTTTTCATGGAGGTAGGACTCGCCAGGGTAGGAACTTCACGCTGAGGACACTTGCTTCCCCTTGCAGTTTTTGGATGCTGTTTGAGGAGACTGGTATCTGATTTTATTATTTTTTTCTGAAATATTAGTGCTGTGCTACATAACACCTTTGTCTACCAAATGATGTTTTAAAGTGCTTTAGAAGTTGAAATCCATTAAACTTCACAGTGCCTGACTTGTAAAAGAAAGTGGACAGATAGTTCAAGCATGTACAAGGTTCTCACTTATACTTCTGTGTCTTCTGAAGTTGGCCTGTCCTCTGCCAGAGCCTTGTCTTTCTAAATCCTTCCCTAGCTGTTCTTCTTTCTTTCCCTTTCACTTTATGGTACTTATAGAGTCAATTTGGTGGTTGTGCCTGTCCCCCTGCCCTTGACTTGCAGGGGCAAGATCTGATTTTTTCCCTATCTAAGCTCTCATGCAGTGAAACTTAAACCACCCACCTGGAAGGAGAAAATCCCTGCAGAAAAACTCTGAATTGCTCCAAATATGGTCCTACCCTAATGCATAGGGATCGAGTAGACTGTAGTTAACTGCTGCATTGGAAAGAGACAGAAAACAGAGCACTTTTAGAAAGCAGTTCTCTGAGCATTTCTGTTGAAGGCAGAACTGCTCTCTGGAGCAGATGTGGGAGTTGGAGGGACAGGGATGGTGGCTGACATTTGCTCATCACTTGTAGTCCTTTAGCCTGTGGCAAGCCTTCAGTGTTCTTTGTGACTGTGTGGAAATAAACCCCACTTAAAATCTCATTTAGAACTTAATGTTTCTTTTACTAGGGAGTGGGGCCTTAGGACTATGGGTTGATTTGAAGTTCAGCATTAGCTTTCTCTTACTCACCAGCATATGGCTTTTCAGCCATGAAATTGAACTATAATTCAGGCAAAGCATTTAATGATATTGTGTGCTGGGCCAGGGAAATTTAACTCAGAAAGCCTGAGTGCTACTTCAGAGATTATAATTTTGTATATTACTTTGTCAGTCACAAAGTCAGAAACAAAACCGAAACAGAGCCTGCTTCCAAAGAAGTCGAATTAGTGCTGGTGTTGCTGGGTGTGCAATCTACTTCAAGCTCCTGGGTCAGAGGAAATGTATCTTGGCATGTTCCTTCATATCAGTTCTCCAAATTTTGACTCTGAGAGGCTTTTAATAAACATTTATTTCTAAGAATGAGAACTTATTTTTTTTAACAGTTTGAAATGTGCTTTCCTGGCCACGTCATTCAAGCACTCTGTGCAAAATGTATTAGAAACCACATAGCTTGTTTTCTGGACTTTCTTATTACCACAGGAGTCGCCAAGTGACCAAAAGGATTCTTCCAAAGTCCTGCTTACAACCACTGATGCAAGAGCCTACAGTTACATGCAGCACATGGGTTTTGCCTAAAGCAGTTATTTTTAATGGTTTGTTCCAAAACATCTGAAAATGCTTTGGAGTACATGCCTGATATGGTCTTAACTAAAAGCCTATTCCAAGGTGCTGTGCTGGATAAAGCATAATAAACCCCAGCATCCTTGTTCATGTACTCTGTTGGTTTCATGGGAGATTCAGGACAAAATCCTTCTGATCTGCTGCTGTGTGGAAGGAGGCTGTGTGTAGCTGGGAGCTGCTGGCATGCTGCTCCTCCCAGCTTCCTCCTGCTCCCTCCTCGGTTAGGCTGGGCTGCAGCTGGTTGCCCTTCCAGCAGAACATCCCTGTCCTTTCTGGGTGTTCTTCTGTGGCCCTACAGTTGAGAGCTGGGGAAATTGAGATTTTATGGATTCCATGGATTCATTCACCACAGCTTCAGGTGGCTTTTTGCACCATCCCTTAGGCTTGGAGGGTCGTTCCAGATGCTAGGAGTCAAGTTCCTGTCATCTACATATCCCTGCCATAACCCCTAAAATAGTCCATCATGGCATAGGAGTAAGGCTTTCCTTTTGGCATGCTGAACCACAGGGAGTTATCTAGTTGAAACTGGAAGATGTGAAACCGAGCAAAAGGGGCTAAAATCCCCTTGGACTGACCTTACGGCATAATCCCAGCTCAGCCTGTGACTGTAACCTTGAAAGAAGAGTGGCTGCAGGTGTGCAGGTATGTGATTTTCAGGTGGTTGTGTATGTGGTAGCTCCTCTGAACCTGGCAGTGAGATTCCTGCTGAAATAGCAGCTTTGGGGTGGATGATTTTCAGTTTCAGTGAATTTAGAGTTTAATTGGTGACTTGCTCTTTTAATGCACATGTGGCAAAGGCAGCTGGAACCTACTGTGCTTTTTTTTCTCTCAGTGTTGGCACGCTCAGGGATAGCCTTGATGTGCAAGGGTTTATGAAATTATGCTATTGAAGCATTCATAGTGCTTCCAGCTCCACAGGAATTAATTTTTAAGCAGAGATGATGTAATCTACAAGAAATTCCATAGTTAAATCTAATGGAAAACCCTCAAACTAACCTTTAGGCATTGTGACACCTGATCTCCCATAATCTAGTGCAAAGACTCTGAGTTGTTCTAATGTATGTGGCAGCCAGGCTGTATTTCATGTCACTTGCGTGAATTTTAAAGAGTCCCAGAAGTTAAATTATCTTTGCAGTGTGGCACTTTGTCAGGGAGGGGAGCTCCTATGGGATAAATATTCTGCAAACAAGAAAATTGCCAAAGGGCTGAGACTAAGGTATATTTTTATGCCTAACCATGGTTTCTTCTGAAAGCTTAGTGGTAAAAATAACAAAATCTGAGCAAGGCTGTGAGTCTTAGATGTGCCTCACTTTCATCTTTGTGGTCCTAAGAGCAAAATGTGTTTTTGATGGAGTCAAAACAGCAGGCCTGTGAAAGCATTTTCCAGTAACTCGGACACTGTCACTGCATTGCCTCGTCCTTGTTTTCAGTCATGGGAAATGTGTGGAGACATGCCTGCAGATGTCTTCTCTTCCCTTACTTTTGCAGCTGAAACCTTTAAGGATTTTGCTTGTATAGGCAGACAGGGATATATCCTAGGAGTTCGTGGACTAATCCTGCTTGAAATCTTGCGTTCTGTTTGAAGGAGATATTTTTGTGTCTTTTGTTAAATGTGGCTTTTGGGGTCTCTTTCTTCTCCTTCTGATTTCTATAAAAGCATGGTTGGACCTTGCACACCTTGTGGTACAAGTAGTCAAAATGCTTTCAGCATCTGTTGTAAGGAAGGTTTGTTACCATCTCAGTTTCTGTGTGGACTTGGTGGATTGGCAGCTTTGCCAGTGACCCTTGGTCAGTAGTGAAAGCTCTGTGTCCAAATACTTGCTGAGACACTTAACTAGGCACAGTATTGTCTGGGTGGTTAGGTTCCAGCTCTTGTTAAAACTGTTGGGATTTGCTGGTGAACCCCAGGACAGCAAATCTGTGCAGTGTTTTCTCCACTGTAGATAAGAGAGAGCTGGTGCCCTGCTCACAACTGCTTACTCAGCATGCAGGAGCCAAACCAGTGCGTAAAACAGAGACTGACCAGGGAAAACAAGTGTTGTGGTAGAAGCATGCAGCTCCCGATGCCACTGGGAAATGGAGGAATGTTACTGATGTTAACCAGTATCTCAAAACTAACACCATGAAATTAGTACTTAGCATCACAAAAATCTTGGTACAGCAGAAAATTCAGTTTCTGAAGAAAGTGGTCTCTTGCCTCTCTGTTCAATATTGCCTAGAACAGAGTAAATCACTTGGTTGAATTTTGCCTGTAGTCCAGGAGCTCAAAGTTGCAGCAAGATCCACAATACCTTGTCCTGGACACATTCTCCAGCAATCCTACTGCTTGCTCAATCACACAAATCCACTTAAAATACCATTATGGCCTGCCTGTCATATGGGCAATGCCCACTTCAGTGCTCGGTGGGGAGAAGTGTCAGAGCTGCTGACACCAGCCCGTGTGTGCAGCAGAGCTGCTGGGGTGGCTGGGGTGCTGCTGAGCACTGGCTCTGGCACTGCCTGGCTCCTGCTGTGATCCACTGCTGGCTTCCACAGCTTGGATATGGGAATAGCAGCAGCTTTTAAAAGATGAGGTGGACTTGCTTGTTCTACCAGAAGTGTTGAACAGATACCCACACCCCAGCAGAGCTTTTAGGCATGTAGATGCTATTATTGTTGAATTATTTTTTTCTAAGCTCCAAAATGGGGAAACTCTGCTGTGATAAGTGATTGGAATTTCCTTGGTACATTGTTCAAACTGTGATGGCTGGGCAGAGTTGTAATTTTCTATTTCTGTATGTCAGACAGCAATTGTGGCTTGTGCTAAGTTAGTATTATCATGCATATGGCTACTCCTTCCCTGGGCTCTGGGCAAGGGATCATGGGGTGCAGTGCAGGAGGGAGACCAAGGGGTAGATGGGGCAGTCCAGGGCCCCTCTCCAACTTGTGGCCGAGGCTGCATTTGGTAGTGATATTCCCCCTCCTCATCCTCAGTTATGGTGTGGGTGTGCAGGAACATGGGAAGGTGCAAATGCAATACTGAACTAAGTTTTAAGCTGTGGTTTTAATGCTTTCTTTGTGTCCAGTCTATGATCTCCTCTCCCTTATTCTCCCTTTAATTTTTTTTTTGGCCTCTCTCACAGAGTTTTCTCTTCCCCCACCACTATACGCTTACCTCCTCATATTTATGTGTTCTGATTTTGTTTTCTTTCCTACCCCTTCATTTTTTTGTCCTGACTGCTCCATCCTTCACTTCACCTTCACTAACTCATCTGTTTCCTTCTCTCTTTTCCTGTGTAACTGAATTTTTTCCTGCAGCCAAATCACTGTGTCTCAAGGCTCAGCATGCAGAGCTGGGATGGAGCAGTGGAAGGAGGTGGGCTCAGCTCTGACTGGGGAGCCGACAGTGCTTGTGCATTGTAGGCAGTGGCATGCATGCTACACTAGCTGTGGGTTCCCACCCAGGACACATTTAGATTATGTGACACCTGTCTAATTAATTGGCACTGCAGAGTCAGCTGTAGGGTGGCAGGAGACTTGTCCCTTTAGATCATATTACAGCAGTGGTGGAAGTGAACCACCTGATGTCTTCTCCTCCAGTACATAGGAGAGATGAGCAGAGGAAGTGTGTGTTCAAGTGCCAGTTCTCTGCTTTTAAATGATCCAGAGCTCTTGTTTATTTATCAGCATGGATAAATCACTGTTGTGATGACCTTTTCCCACACGTGTTTGAGTTGATGCTGTCAGCAGTTCAGATTCTTGCTCCCTGCAGTCTTCTGAGGGCTGTCCTGTCTCCTGCTCGGGGCTTGGCAGAGAAGCTGTAGCAGATACAATCTTTCTACTGTCATTAGAATTTTGTCCTCTCCTGCTTTTATAATTTTTGTGTAGAATTTTGATAAACTCAATAATCTTGTAAGATGTTAAACACTCCAAAACCCTAGAAGTTTGAAGTCAGGTTTGGTTTTCTTTTTATTGTCTCCTATATTTCTAGGTGCCTTTGTTGTCTGCTGGACCCCTGGCCTGGTCGTCTTACTGCTTGATGGCCTGAACTGTACTGACTGTGGGATTCAGCATGTTAAAAGGTGGTTTCTTCTCCTGGCCCTGTTGAACTCTGTCATGAATCCAATAATTTATTCCTACAAAGATGATGAGATGTGGGCTACCATGAAAAGGATGATTTGCTGCTCCTCTGAGGATAAGAGCCAGGAGAGACGGTCATCTCGGATCCCCTCAACAGTTCTCTGCAGGAGCACGGATACCTCGGGCCACTACATTGAAGATGGCATTATTCAAGGGACAATTTGTGGAAAAGGAGATCTTGGTGACAAAGGAAACTCTTGAGCTATGCAAGGGACTGACTTGGCTGGAAAAGGAGAGGGGGAAGGGAGAGGTTTTGTAAGAGAAGATTGACTGGCAAAGCTAGTAAACAATATATCCACTTTGTTCCAGAGCCTCAACTCCAGTGTTAACAAAAGTTCTTATAAATAATTGCCTGATGGAAAAACACTTTGTAATGAAGAAAACTTTCTGTGCTGCCATCCTTTTTGACTTTCAAGTACATGAAATTGTTTTTTCATGTGAATGGAATAAATACCTCTCAGAGACTTCTTGTGCATGGAAACAAAGTGTAAGCAACGTAGTGAGACCCTCGTTAAGCTCCCACAGAGAGAAGAAACCTGCCTGCCTGTGCAGGTTTGGAATTTATTGAGTATTTAGGCTTTGAATAGTTTTTGTGCATCTTGAGGAAGATTGTAGGCTTGGTTGGATAGAATTGTGACCTGTTTTCTTGATTTATGAAGTTCATGAAATAGTTCATACTTACCTCTTCTCTTCCTCCTCCTTATCTTGCTTTCAAAATAGGTAGTTTGATAGTTTATTAAAGCTGTGCCAGAAACCTGGCTGTGATGGGAGACCCAGACCAGGCACTGGTGTGTGTGAGTATGTCTGACCATGAATTGTCAGGATCTGAGAGTACAGAAAGCACAAAAGCCATTATTTCTTCCATAGTGGGGTGAATGCTGCAGGGAAAGACGGTGCACTCCGCTGCTGTTGTGTAGGCAGGCATTGAGGGTGGATTAACAGAAAAGCAGTGAGGCTGTGTTCATTATGCTCATTTCTAACTTCCCTAGATAATATCAAATGGGTGTTCTCACTCCTCTTTACCTGCTATGCCACTAAGAGAAATGAAATCCAAAACTCTGGTTTACAAGGGAACTTTTAAGGGAAGTTTAAATACCCACATATCCAGGTTCAATCAAGCTATTTAAAATAGAAATTAATTTACAGGCAAAAAAAGCCTGAAATCAATTTAAATCTCTACAAGAGTACAGTATGCATTGATTGTTGGACCTTTTCTGGACTACATTTAACCTCCAATTTGCAAACCGGTCTTACTGGAACAGGTGCTTGAGGAAGAGACCGTGGAACAGCGAGCAATGGAGGGCTTTCAGCATTGTGACTGATCAAATCTAGCGCTGATGCAGCCACAGCCCAAACAGCTGGAGTTCTGACTTATGGAGTATCCTCCAACAGAGGATCCAGCAATACAGAGCTCTAGGGTAAACTTTTAAAATTTAAACTTTCAGATAAAAAACTGGATTGTAGATTTCTCAGTACTCTAAAAACCTGGCTCACACTGTCTGGTTTCAACAGCAGTGAGCTCCCTGGTGCGATTTAACAGTTTCCTGTGTTGTCTCCTAGAGAAAGTCTGATCCCTAAGGTATTAAGGCAGGTGACCACAACCAGAGGTCACTTTGAAAAAATTCTGAAAGTTTTGCCCACTTGGAATTATCAGAGAACAACACCAAGAGCCAACACCAAGAACGTATTTTATGAAGCTGAAATACAAATATCAGCCATGGTTTGGACGAATTCTTCCTTTGGTGCCACTTGCATGTGGATATCTAGACTATGCTGGTCAAAACAGAACTGGCCCTCAGCTCAAAGGCTGAGTAGGGGTTTTGCAGAATGCACTGGGGGACTTCATAGCAGCCTTTAGTGTAGCTTACAGGCACAACAAGGCCCTGTTCAGAGAGCTTTCCCATAACATGCATTATCTTGTAGGGATGTGGCCCAGTATTCAAGGTAGATGCTCTATTTGAGTAACACTAAAAAGGTTTACACATTTTTTGCTATTATAATGCAATTTTTTAGTGCAAATACTACTTCACTGCTTTGGTGTTCTGAAAAGCGTGTAAAGTGGTGCTGTGTAGAGGCGGTGGTGTGGTGGGTTGAGCCTGGCTGGAGACCAGGTGCCCACCAAAGCTGCTCCATCACTCCTCTCCTCAGCTGGACAGGGGAGAGAAAATAAAACAAAGTGCTCATGGGTCAAGATAAGAATAGAGAGAGATTGATCACCAATTACAGACTTGACATGGAGAAAAATTAAGTTATTACCAATCACATCAGAGTAGGATAATGGGAAATAAACCCAGATCTTAATACTTTCCTCCCACCCTCCATTTTTCCTGGGCTTAGCTTTACTCCTGATTTTCTCTATTCCACAAAGGTGCAGGGGGACAGGGAATGTGGTCAGTTCATCAGTCCTTGCCACTCCTTCCTCCTCATGGTGAGGTTTCGTCACACTCTTCTCCTGCTCCTTTGTGGTGTCCCTCCCACAGGAGACAGTTCTCAAATTTCTCCAACAGCATGGGTTCCCCACGGAGTCACTGGCCAGCAAACCTGCCCCAGCATGGGCTTTCCATGTAGTCACAGCCTTCTTTGGGCATTCCACTTCTCCAGCATGGGATTCTCCACAGGCTGCAGGTGGATCTCTGTACCACAGGTTGCAGGGGGAGGCTCAGCTCCAGCACCTGGAGCACCTCCTGCCCACCTTGGTGCTGGCACAGTTGTTTCTCTCACACATTCTCACTCCTCTCTTCAGCTGCAGTTGCACAGGTTTCTTTCATCCATCTTAAATACATTATCCCAGAGACACTGCCACTGTTGCTGATGGACTCAGTTATGGACAGGGGCGGGTCTGTCTTGGAGCCAGCTGGCATTGGCTCTGTCAGACAGGCTCTTCTTGTGTCTTCTCACAAAAGCCACCCCTGTACCCCCTGCCCCATGCCACTACCAAAACCTTGCCCTGCCAACCCAACCCAGGAGGCATTGCAAAGGCACAGCATGCAAGCACCTGTGTCCCTACAGCTACTGCAGTGCACAGTTTGTCTGAACTAGGCTGAAGCTCTGTATACAAACCTAATAGAAAATAAAATGCTACTTCAAAATGAAATTCTTGTTTTGTTTCCTGTTTGAATGGTGATTGAACAGCATTGATGGGGAAATGTTGTTTCATGTTACTGTTGGTCCAGGGTGGGGGTGGGGGTTGTTCTAATAAAACTTTCTTATTTACTAGCAATACTAGGCAGTGTATTGCTCGGTTGAATCAGGCCCTGAAGAGAGCTTGGATGAAGGTCTTGAGCATCTGCAGCAGTGGAAAAAACATTAGGTCTCTCCTGCAGAGCTTGGGATTCAGGATGCAAAATAACTACCTCTGGATGATATTTCCAGGTAAGCAGGAAAAGGTGGCTTCTGTGAAGGTTAAGGACCTTGTTGCTTTTACAGCACCTCATGCAGTGGACTCTTGGTCTGGGTTAAGGACTGAGAGGTATTACCAATCATTCTGCTACAAGTAAGTGGGAGGGTTTGAGGTCTCTTATCCTTTCTGTTGTCTAATTAAAAAAAAAAAAAAAAAAAGAGAAAAAACCCCCTAAAAGCCTTCATCAAAACAAACCCCAAAAGCCTGCAAACTGGTGCTTGGAGAATGGTACTATTTGCAGTGACATGCCCTTTGTTTTCTGCAGGCTGCTTTCCTTGGAGCTGCTACCTCATGGTCACTGCTATAAATTGCAATGTGATATGACTGGAGCAGGAAACTGATCTTGCATCAAACTTTCCTAGGAACTGCTACAGCACAGGCTGTATAATGTTTCCAGTATCAAACTGTCTAAACATCTACCTACTCACAGAGCAGGGAATTCCTTATTAACTCCATAAACATTTATCAGAATAGTTTGTCCCAAGGAAACCATTAAAGCACTATTTATACATGAGTAGGAAAAAAAATAATTAAAAGAACAAAGGGCAGCTGGTGAAGGCAAGTTCTACAGGGTTCCCTTGTTCCCTTTTTCACTAATATCCCAGAATATCAGTATCAGTTGATGTTGCATGTGCCTGCTCCTATTTATATATGTCAGTGTACATTCTGCTGAGGAAGGCTTTAGGGTGAACACTGGAAGAAACCCCAGGGCATTAGTTCTTAGGAGGCAGAGGAAGGCAAGGGAAGAGTTACCATTAAGACAGATAGTTACGTGATTCTGCGTGTTCCTGGTGGTGCTGGAAGTCTTTCTGCATCTGAGAGCCTTGAGAGCTGCTGTACTGCAGTAAGTAGCAAGCAGATACTTCTAAGACAACAGTTTCATAGCAACTATGGTCTGAAAACCTTTGTGATATTCTCCTCTTTTTTTCTCTCTCCAGCTGCTCCCAAACCAAAGTTGCTTTTCCAGTTGATCATTGGGGCCAGGAAGAAACGCTCCATGGCTTTTCCCAGGGCAAAGACGTATGGTCTGTCCTCCATGATTTGCTCTCCCGTAAAGCCTGTGCGGTCACGATCATTAGAGATGCTTTTCAGAGAACTATTATTAAAAGCTGGGAACAATGAGGTTTTATTTTACATGATAGATCTTTTGAATCTTTCTGGATAAGCAGCTAGACTGATCATTGTTTAATAGCCGTTGCGTGGGAGAGAAGTTTCCCTAGTATCTGTGCTGTCAGTTTGACCTAGGTGGTGTGGGTGATGAGTCCCTCTGGGACAGCAGCCAGATTGCTAAAGCTTGAGTGCCTCTAGAGTATGATCCTTCCACTACTTTGGGGCTGCTTACCCCGACTATTTTTCCCTCTGTATAGGTTTTTTGCAAGCTATTTTTTTTTCAGTAATTCCTACAGACTGGTGAAATACAGCTGTATTTGTGTATATGACAGCTTGTGCACGTATTTGAACTGCAATAATTACTGCAGCTATATGATGGTGCCTTTCTCTGATCAGATCTTTTATACATATTTATGTGTTTTTTCCCCTTAAAACTCTCTTCCAAGTAGCAGTGAACTGTAGGAGCAATACTTCTGATATGATTCTTTCACAGTTTTAGCAAGTTCTGCGTGAGGATTCTAAACTACTGGTTAATGGAAGATGATGGAGGAAGGGTCATTTTAAGCTTGCCATATTTCTTTTGCTTTTTCCCCATCGTTCTGGCTACTGGCCACTATCCAAGCAGATGCAGGGCAGGATCAGCCTTTGGTCTTGCCCAAAGCAATGGCTGCTTGCAAGATTAGAGCCAAAAAATGAAAGTATATGGAAATGTTAAAAAGAAGCAGGCAGGGAAATTCTGTTATTTATCCCAGCCTGTAATTCTAATTAAATCGTTTGAAAGAAGTGATCCCACTTCTCCCCTTGCACCCACTCCTCATGCTGGTGGAGCCATTCATGAGACCATATTGTGAACTGTAGTAGCTCTGAAAAATAACCCTGGATGACACATTTTGCTAGTAACTACAGAAGATATTTTATTTGTCGTGAGCCAGCAGCTGCATTATTTCCTCTACTTCCTATGTGGAGTCACACAGATGATTTGTTTTCTAGAAATCTTTGTAAAACACAATCCTCTTAAATGCTATACTTGCTTTGAGATACATGGAAATAAGGAATTCTTGTTTCTGAGCACAAGTAATTGCTTAGGGGTTTGGTATGTGATCTCCTGAGGATGTGCTTCTTATCTAGACAGTTTCTTTAGTTTTCCTCCTAAAGCTTCTGTGGAAGGTGGGGGGGTACTGGCCTGGGAGAATCGTTGTCTCAGCCGTTTCATATGTGTACTAGTTAAGAATATATATTCTAAATGTTAAGATTCTTTTGATTATGCTAGACTCTCACAGTTCTATAGCACTAATTTTATCCCCAGGTTCCAATTGTATTTATGCAAACAAATGCTTGGTGTGTTGGCTTTACTAAGATTTCTGTTAGGAATATGTTCAGTTGCTAAAGGATGTCAAAATGCACGGAAGTGAAAAGGCTTGATCTTCATCCAGAGATGGAAATGTTATTAATGCCTAAATGATTCTATTCAAATCCCAGTTAACGCATCAGTTGTTATGAATGTTAGTGTACTGGCTTGCGCAGTGCACTCTGTGATACTGGGCTGGGATTTTCCCACAGGTATAAATGAGTTAATTTAATTAGAAACATAAGGGTTTGTGCCTGTAGGGATAAAGGGCTGGTGAATGAAGAACTCGCAGTAGCTCACCCCTGTGCTTTAACTCTGTGCACAGTCACACTGCTCTCAGTGGCCCCCTTTTCTGTGAGAGGAGTCCTGTGTGTGTGGGCAGTTGTGAGGTGAAGACATTTAATGGTGTGGTTTAGATGGTAAGTGTGTGCTATATGGGGAACTGTCACTGCAGCAAGAGGCTGGCTGACAAACACGCCAGCCCCTCTCAGACACAATTACCGATTTTAAAGAGGAAACATTTGTGCCCATAACCACAAATTCACAATATTGGATTATGTCCCAAATTTGACCTACGTTGTTTTGTCCTATTTTCTCCCTTTTTAATCTCTTTGCACAGTCCATGTAATTTTTTGTGTGTTCTGCTTTGTTCTTCAAAGCACAGATTAAATGACACTTCTCTCTAAACAGATAAATTGCAGCAGTACTGGGCCGTAGAGCAACCCTTCAATTTCACAGACCAGAGAGCCACAAGAAGAAATAAAGATGGTTGAGCAGACATTTTTGTCTTGAGTTTTTGCAAGGTCAGAATACCAAAAATAACAAAAATAGTTATGCTTGTATGTATTAGTTAAAGATGTTGGAGAAAAATACTTTGTCAAAAGAATAGGAAACCCCGAGCTTATGACTGATTTTTGCAGTTAAAATGTGAGTTGGGAGTTCTAAACTTTTAATTTGTGAGTTTTCTGGACAACAGAAGCAAAGAATCTATTTTCTGATTGACTTCTCTGACCTGGAGAGAAGCTGCCGTGTGCACTCAGCTCCTTCCCAGCATGAGGGGATCCAGGCAGGAGGGTGATCTCCTGAACCCCTTCTCTCACCTAAGCACACATTTCTGTCTCCATGGGCACCAGGAGCTTTGATGATGTACAGAAATAAAACCAAGCCCAAGGATGGAGGAACTTCTGCAGAACACAGTGTGAGCTCTGGCTGCAGATTTTCTGGTAAGTGCTCATGCCTCCTGTCCCCAGGGGTGGCTGAGATTGCACCACGGTCCTTGCTTCTGTGGAGGCAGGAGCAGACTCTCCTCTACCCAACTGTTTATTTTCCCAAAACCTGTTGGTAAGGCAACACCTTTAGATCTTTGCCTCACAGCCAAGTTTTACTGGAAGTGACTGATGTTTTCAAAAATTTTGAGGTACTAGTCAGGCAGAAAGCAAAACACTGCCCATGCCTCATTCCATTCAGAAATCAGGATAAAAGTGTTTTATGGATGCAATTTTATGCTTGCCTGTGCATAGGTGAGGACTTGCAGGAAGAGGATGAAGGCAATCCCCAGAGTGGCTTCCCAGCAAATCCCCAGCACCCTGATATCTCACCACTGCTGTGCCTCTACCAGGAAAATACCGGAGTCTGCCATCTTAATCCATTTTGTAGTCAGCCAAATTGTTAAAGAATTATTGAGTTGAAGTAGCTTTGACTTCTCCTCTCTGCAGGAGTATGAATATAGCTTCTCCAAGAGGTAGCAGGATGACTTGCAAGGAGCTGTGAGTCCATCTGTAAACACAGATGTGAAGGAAAATCAGGCTCCCTTGGTCACTCACCTTGTGTATGGTCTGCTTACTTTGTGATGCCTGAAGTTCAGAGGTTTTGCAAAGTGACTTGAGGATTTAGTTCTTTGTGAGTTCTGAGACCTTTTTATCTGGTGGGAGTTGTTCAAATGAGCCAGAAATCACAGAGGGATTGACATGAGGGAACCTTGGGGGATGCAGATGGTCAGAGGAGATTCCCAGTGCAGAGGGAAACTCCTCTTATTAACTAAACCTAATGCTACTGACTCTTCATGTACCAGCTGTAGTTGTAAGCCCTTTTTGTCTGAATGGGATTGGGCCATCCTGGTGCTGTGGGTGTTCAGAGGCTCAGCTGTCATGTTCAGGGGCAGCAGGACCAGGTACTGGTGTTCAGTGCCCTGACACAAGGGTAGGAAGCTGAAAGGAATAGCAGGAGGTGACACCTCAGTATCTCAAGGGATTTAAGCCCAAATGACTCAGTAAGGGTTGCTAGACAGGAGTCTCTGGTGGATGACAATTCACTTCTCTCTCTTGGCCTTCTTGTCTTGCCCTCTGTCTCTTCTCACCCTTTGCAACAGCAGTACAAGCTTCAGAGTTGAAGTACAAAGAACTTTCAGCCAGTGAAGCCAAACGTTGATTAGAATAGGTGCCAGGGATGAGATAACACTCAGATTTGGTATGAGCAGTTCATCCTCCCCTGAGGCAGTCAGACCAAATATTTTGACTTACTACTAATAATTTCCTGTGGGCTGATAACCACTGATTCAATACAAATGGTAGTAACAGGCTCCATCAGGAGCTGTCCTGAAGGACTGTTGATTCATTTAATCCCACAATGAAGACTGAGTGAGCTATTATTTCGAAAGGCAAGCTAGATCCAGCATGTATTTGTATCAACATGCCAGACATGACACAACCAGTAACTCACCCCACCCAGCCAAGTGGGTTTTTGCTAATATTTTATTTGGTCTCCATGTTTGGCTGGGAGACAAGCAACGCTCTTTTGATGTGTTGTTTCTATGAACAGTACTAAAAATATTCTCTGTGAGAGGGTGGCACTGCTGTGTCCTGCTCACTTGATTTCTGTGCACCTTCCTTCTGCATAGGTTCTAGTGGGAGTTGTCACTGTGAGAATAAGGACCGAGGGCTTCCTGAGTTGCCACAGTGATTGGGACTGCCAGCCCACCAAATGCAGCTGGGAGCTCCTTACAGTTCCTGCCACATTTTGGAAGCAGCGAGGAGAGCCTGTGGGTGGTCTCACTGAAGGAGTCCTGGTGGCAGTAGCTTGTTCCCACCTGTATGTGGGCTCTTTGCAGGTTCCTCATCACTGCTGTCCTTGGAGAGCCCACAGGCACTCAGGCATCTTTCCAGGTACGGAGTTTTAATTTTTGTCGCTTTAGTTTTTAAGGAACATTTTTGACATTGTCAAAGTTGAAGCAACTGGAGCTTTCTTTGATCCAGGAGTGAAGTTGACTCAGTTCTGCTTTGCTGGTTTTATTTAAAGACCATGACTACTGCTTCTGAAACATTACTCATGAATGCTGTTATTGCATTATCTGCTTTTCCATCTGTTAGGTGCCATGGCCCCAGCAGCACAAATACCATAACAGTAGCAGCTGTCAAAGGTCTATTTAGGCATCTTCAAAAAGTAGTAAAACCTGATAGCACTAAAGATAAGCCAAGTTTTGTAACAATAAAGTTTTCTTTGGGTCTGATTTTAGAAATGTTACTACTTATAGCACCTCATTTTACTTTTGATAGAAGGGAGGTTGTACTCATCTATTATTTTAAGTACAATTATTTGCTTATTCCCGGTTTAAACAATGTTGTGTTACTGTTTATAACCTACATACAAATATATAACCCTCTGTTATATCTGCCCTCAGCATTCTGTTTGGTTGCTCCCCAGCTCTGGGCGTTCACATAGGACAAAAAGGTACCACTTGGGCCAAACCCATGTCTCATCCTCTGGGTAACCCCCATGACTTCATGACAAATCAACAGTCTAATTATAAGCATAGCCTGTGAAGCAGGAGATGCCCTGAACCAAGTCCTGTGTATCACTTAAAAGTGTAAAATGACAATTCTGTAGTGAATAGTGCATTTAAATACGAATGATAATTGGAGAAAAAATGAAATGAAACCTTGTTTATATTAATTGAGTAGATCTGAAGACTCCTTGAAGACAGGTGTCCCATTAATAAGCATTGCCTAATGGACTGCAGCTCCTTCAGAAGCCTCGCAGCCTTGACTGGGCACAAGGAAACAACCAAAGGGTTCTGCAAGGCTGTGGCTCCACGATGCTGCACACAAACAAGCTGTGTGTCTGCAGGAGGCCCAGGCACCCTGTCCCTGGTCCTGGCTGCTCTTACACCCCTGCCCCCATGGGCTCAGCACCTGCTGGTCCTTCAGCCAACCTGGAAAATTACAGGAGAGCCCAGCTCTTCCAGTCACAGCCCAGCAGGTACAGGGGTGATGATGTAATGGCCACCAGCTGCTCTTGGGGTTAGGTCTGCCCCACGAGTAGTCACAGAGGTGAGTGGTGCCCTGTGTCAGCTGCACATTCCCTGAGAGCTGAAAGACACAGTGGCAGCACCAGCAGCTTTCTGGCATTTCATGGGCATCTCCCTGCTCACGACTATGGATGTCTAAACAGTGCATTGGAGAAATGCATGTTTTTAGGGCTAAAACCAGGGATGGGAGGTGGTTGTGCTGGCACCCAGGCTCTTCCTGGTGATAACAACTGCAGCCTGCAATCTGTCAGGTAAGGTGTACTTTTGGTGTGTCTGGTTTTTTCCCTGACAGTGCAGCCTTGGTGCTGCCATGGGGCAGCTGGCAGGAGCCACTCTGGGAGGTGGCACAGCACGTTCCCTGCAAGGTACATGGCACTCCTGGTCCCCTCCTCCCTGTCACCTAGAGCCTGCCAGGACAGCTCAGCACCTCAGTGGCATCATTGTGTAGTGCCTGCTGGCCATGTGCCACCCCAAGGGCTCCCTCATCACCCTGGGGACCTTGCATGCAGAACTGATCCTGCCCAGCCCTTGGAAGCCCCTCACCAGGGACTGGGCAGGGGTGTCACAGGGTGGTTTAGGGAGAGGGCAGGCAGAGGAGTGTAAAGATGGGGTTGTTGATAAGGCTCCAACCACCAAACCGGTCTGGAACTGTGTGATTTGGCACAGTGCAGGGAGCTGTAGCTAACAACACAAAAGATGAATAATTGCAGGTCATGGCATTCATTCTCTGAACTTAAAAAGGATTAAGCTCGCTCTTGGTGAGGGCAGGCAGCTGCAGGTTCGGACTGCCTTTGTCCCCCCAGCCCTGGTTAACATGGCACTGACGCCAGGCACCTGGCTGGCGAGCAGGCACCTCTCCTCCTCCAGCTGTGCCCTTCACCTGGAGCAGGGCTGCTGCAGGGCCTGGCTGTGCCCCTCCTGCCCTGGGTGTTGGAGGGGATTGTGCACGGTATGAATGCCAGGGGTTCTTCTCCTGCTCCTCAGTTCTCCACCCGAATCAGTGGAGGCGATGTAAGCCGTGACAGGGGTAAGTCACAGCCACTGCATGTGCCTGTCTCAAAGAGGTGGAAGTGAAAGGGGCAGGAAGGACAAACATCTGCTCCAAACAGGCACATCCAGCCCGGTGCTCTGCTCTGCTGCTGCCTTGAGTCATATCCTAGGCTACAGAGACAGAGCTTTAGAGGGGTTCATGGGCTAATGGACCTGCCTAAATTGAGTTTAGTTCTGTATTTAAAAATAATGGATATGTTTAATTAAAGTGAAATAGCTAATGACTGGGAGCAGGGAGGTTTTTATAATGTTGGAGGGAAAGTAAAAATAAAAGGGCTGGTTTCCAGTTAGAAAACTGTAACCTATATAAAACTATATCTTATCAGGTTTGTCTTATCTAATTTTACATTGTCTCTCAGTGCTTGAGAAGTACCACATGTACCTTCAAGTGAATGTGTCCTTGGAAAAGGAACAGTAGCTACTGTAAGTCCCTGCAGAGGGCTTGGAGTGAAGTCCCGAGGATACTGGTAGTTAGTGTAAAAATGTTGACTTTGGACTGCTGCTGTCTGTTTTGAGCTAAGAGTCTCTGTGAGTTTTGCCATCAATCTGCAGGTACGATGCTTTGGTACAGTTAATGTGGCACTTCAAAGCCTGAATCCTGTGAGCAGGAGGCTGAAGCTAAAGCAGGAGAAAATGAATCCACCAGTGTTTGCTAAATGGTCCTTTCCTCTGATTGCTGATGGTCGTTTAGTCCCTTCCTTGTTGGAGTCTAAATGTCTACCAGCATTGCTGACCCAGGAAAATTAATTATTTTCTTTTGTCTTCCATTTTTTTTCCCATTTCACTGAGCAACCCTTTGAGAACCCCCTTAAGGTCTTTGTGTCTGCTTTTAATGTGTCTTTTCTGCAAAGCCTGCAGAGGTGCACCCCCCCCAGCTAATTCTCTACGGCAACAAGGGATGGTGCACAGACCTTCAGCACTGTCAGTCATGGGGAAGAGGTGAAGTCTGGGATGGTGAGCAAGGCTTAAATTGCTAGGCCTGGGGGAGAAAATGATGCCTAGTGGAGCAGCAGTTTCAAGTCAAGGGTGAAAGGAATGCATGACAGCAGACTTGGAGGAGGCTGGTGCTTATCTGCCACTTGTTTTTTCTACACATGGGAGAAGTGGGGGATGCATCAAGCAACAGCATCTGTACACAGGCTATCAAAGTGCATTTGACACTGCACAAAACTCATAAGAAAGCTTATTTAAGATGCTCTGTGATGCACACAAGCCTTGAACTAGCTATGAGTTTCGTCTTGAGTGTTCCTCAAGAGAGGAACCTTCTGTATGAGATTATGGCCACAGCTTCCAAGCACTGCTGCTGTTGCAGACTTTTTTGGCTTCCCATGGGGAAAGTTGACTGCAGCTGCATTTCAGTTTACAAAGAAAATAAAGCAAAAGGGAAAGAAAACACCCAAACAAACAAACAAACAAAAAACCCAGAGAAAGAAGCAGGTGCAAAAAACAAAGGGCTATCACAAAAATAAATCATTGAAACATACTGGGTCACAAACCGGATATAAACCATTGGTGTTGGGGTGTTGCAAGTAGAGAAAAAAATACAAGTTTTGTTCTGACATCTGTTAATAGGATGATTGCACCAGCAGCATGGGAGCCTGACAGTGGCAGGTCACATCCAGGACACTGGGCTGACTGCTCTGGACACACTGGGGGCCATCCAGCAGACAGCAACAAACCTGGCAGCTGTAGAAAGTATGACCACTGAGGAAAGTGTGAAATAATCGAGCTGGGCACTAGACCTTTCTCATTAGAGAGGATAAGCACCATTACTGAGTGTTTCAAAAAGAGATGAGTGTGCCTGTTGGAGCCTCAGGAGTGGTTAGGTGCATCTTAAACAGAACAATCTTAGGTTTCATCCAGTACTGTGTTCTGGGGTCTTCCTGTGCTATTGCAGATGCTGAATTTGGGCTACAAAATTTTCACCCTTCTTGTTTTGCAGGATGAAGGGGGAGGAGGGCAGGCTGGCAGCCACAGCACAAGACCTCACAACCTCTGCTCCCAGACCCTACTTCTGGTTCCACCACTGCTCCTGAGCAATGTTATCTGCAGGTAATAATCTTACAACCCCTGGACTTCTTGAAAGGGTTAACAGATAAACTCTTCCCTGAAATGGGCTGAGGTCTCTGTGTGAGCGGAACTAAAGATCTGCAAAGTAATATTGTGTTGCTGTTGAGGCGGCAGGAGGGATAAACTATCCTGGCTCATATATAAATATTTGTACTTGTAAACAGGGGCAGGGGTAACTGAAGAAAAATGTGGAAGACTCATGTTGTTACTGTTGTTTTTTGAAGTTTGCTGTCCTGCAATGAAATACCTTTTAAATAATTCTATGGCAACCACAGCATAACAAACCCCACATCGCCTTCTACTCAGTTACTTTGACCAGCAATAAATGCAGGTTGGTCACGGAATCTTGATGGCTGCTGGTGTTTTAGCCAAAGCACAAGTCTGCAGGAGCTGAGTCCTGCTTCTTTCTTTGACCAGTTTAAGAAAATAAAAATAAAATAAAATAAAATAAGTTATATACCAGGGAGTTACAGCAGGGGAGAATCAGAAATAACCTGTTCTATTACTAAAAGATAGCTCTGAGCATCCGAGTACCAGGCCACTCAGTAATTAAAAATCATCTTAGAACCACAACTGTGGGCAAGCTGTGCCCTACACACTCCCATTTCAGATAAAACAGTTAGAGAAAACAGCTTAAAACTGATACTGAAACCAGCACACATACAGTCAATAACCATAGGGTATATCAGGCACATTAGGGTACATTAGGAAATAAGAGGTTTGCCTGTGTTTATTTGCATTTTTTTTTGGCATAAAGAAATAACATAGTTCACGAGCCTCTCCTCTTTAGGGCTGAGCATGCTGCTGGTGCAAGGCTGAGATGGGAGATCAGCAGAGGTTCATGACTGCCAGTAGAAAATTCTGTGGAAAAAGCAAAGGCAGAGTTGTTAAGAGTCATCTTCTCAGAACCAGGACTGGGAATGGTGAACCCTGCTCTTTTACCAGCTCCTTGTCGGTGGGGGAGATGGAGTGCAATTCAATGAATCTACACAGAACATCCTGGAAGGAGAGGGTACTAGGGCAAGAAACCCCTCCTGCACATCCGGAGAATGTGGCTGCTGGGTAGTGTCTTGGCAGTGCAGAGCTGTCTTCTTGCTGCTCTCCAGGCTCATGGGTGAGGTGGGTCTGGTTTTGCCAGCCAAGGGGAATGCAGCTGCTCTTGGAGATTAAAAAAGGCAGAAGATGACTAGGACCTATGGACCACCACCACCTCTGAGGCAGAACTGTTCCTGGCAGTATATTCCCAAGCATTACTAGATTTAATTATAAATGTCCCTCTCACTGTGATGTTCTCTGCTTCCTCCAGGAGGTTTGGTTCATTAGGTCCATTAATGCAATTAAGGATTCAACACAGCAGGCCACTTGAAAAACAGCAGTCCAAAGGGCACCTCACTGTCAGCTGATGTGGCTTCTTTCTTACTCCACCAGAAAAGCTGCAGGAAAAAAAAAAAAAGAATGTCTGAGTGTGTCCTTTCCCGGAGAAACTTCCATTTGCCATGAAAAAGCAAGGGTGTTCATGTGGTGCTGCAGTCTGATGGCAAAGCAGAGCTTACAAGGCTCTGTGCAGCACCTGGGCTGGGTGGCAGAGCATCCTAGGGTGCAACCACTGTTGTGTCTCCCAGCCCTTGCATCCTGGGAAGACCATCCATGCAGGACGAGCTAGGAAGGTCTCTTATCTGGAAGCAGAACATGAATAGTTGGAGGAATTGCTGATCACATAAAGGGGGTTAGCATGGCCTTGTGTTCCCTAAAATGTGCAACACGCACAGCTGTCTGCTGGAGATGGTGGATGATATCTATCATGAGCCACATCCTACCATGGCTGCTCTTGGAGAGCAGAGGGCCTGGCAGTGAATCAGCAGTCAAGTTTCAGTCCCCCTTATGCATCACTTTTCTTTTTTCGCACCTGGAATGGAGCTGGTCAGGGTGTGGGGCAGTTCTGGCACCACTTCAACCAAGCCAGAATGGAGTTATTTTTTGCGGTGTGCATTTGGAAGAGGCCGATTCTCCACGTTGTCCTGCTAGTAATCTGCTGAATCAGAGGACAGTCAATGCAATGAGAGGCAAATCACTTGCCAGGGAAAGAGTGATGGCATATGCTAAAGCTGTTATGAGAATCTCGCCTGGCTTTGGACAACTAGTTTTTGTTTGATAATGTGGGAGATGATCAAGATCCACTTTTGGATTTCAGTACGGAATAATCTAAGACAGCAACTCTTGATGTCAGTGGGAAATGAGCCTATTTATGCTAGACAGAATTTGGGCATGGCAGACCAGAACAGCCATATGTTGCACGGTATTATGCCACCCTCCCATGTACATTTCTAGTTAGTTCCTAACAATTCAATATGCTCAAAGTAGAAGCAGGCTGGGCTGTGTTTTGGGAACTTGTGCAAGCAGAAAATCCTGTTAGGAGAATAAAGCTGCCTAACCCATGGACTGCTTGTTGCATGCTCAGCACCATCAATCACTGCTGTACCATGGCAGCTGGGGAAGGTGTGAGGGTGCCAGAAGCGTTTTGGCAAAGAGCGATGCCGTCAGGGCTCATGGCCACAGCTCAGCGTGCTGCAGCCACAGCCCCTGGGTGAGCACCTTGCCCCGCCATGGATGAATGTTTTTGTGGGAGATGTGGCTGAAGTGAATGTAAAGCTCTGCCAAGCCACCGCATTTTACAGCTTGGTGTGTTAAGCTAGAGCTTGGCAGGTTTCCTCTTGAGTTGATATGCAGGGCACTCAGCTAGGGCAGCTGTTTGGCTTCCAGGATATTCCCCAGTGTCTGGAATGGCTCCAAGGGCCACAGCTACATCCAGCTGCTGTTCAGCCCACAGTGTGTGCAGGGAATGCACTTTTCAGAAGGCTGTACTTACTCTTTCATTAGTTGAATACTTAGGAATCTTCCAGTGGTTCGAGTATTTTTCTCATCCAAACTTTATTAAATTGCACAAATTCTTCCTGAGATTGTTTGTCCCATCACATTTGCAGTCTATTGAGACTACTGTCAGTCACCACATTCCAGCTTATAAACCTGGCCAAACAACTACTCCTTGCACTCTATATGCACAGTATTACATGGGTTGTCATCCCCTGCCAAAGGCTGTGAACAAGTCAGAGCTGAGGAGAAACAGAAAAAGCCCTTAATTTAACCAAAAAACAAACAAACCAAAGAAAGAAAGAAGAATCAGATCAAGTTTCTACTGCAAAGGCTTGGGCTATAACTAAAATGCAGGTATTGGAACTTTCTAGACAATAAAGACGCCTACAAAGACTTCTTTTATTAAATCTTTAAAAAGCTAAATTGTACAATAACACACTCCCCCAGTCAATTAAGAGGATGTTTATTTTTCTATTTCATTTAGTTAAAAGCCTGCGGTGGAGACTAATTCCTACAGCTGTGTGCATTGTCATCAGCCATGCTCTGCACAGGAGCCAAACATTACAGCCTTCTGACAACTTTTCGGACGGCTGCATCTTGTGTTGCCATGGAAATGGACCTGAGCTCACTGAAAGCTGGCTAATGGGATCTAAAATCATCACTCCTTATATTGAAAAATTGCTGGGGTGACCTTAGGTGGTAGTAGTAGTAATACTAATAATGTCTAAGTTTGTGGAACATTGGCCTCTGTTGGTTTTATTCTGTAGAAGTGTTATGTTCATGATTGTATTTAAATTACCTGGTCAAATACAACCCTTCTGTTTGCATTGCACTGACTGACCACAGTGCTGCAGCAGTCAGATGCTGTTCAGACCCAGCAACAGGGAGAGCATCGCTAAGAGAAAGGAATTGAGGAGGAGGATTGTTTGTTTTAACTAACCAGGCATATGGACACAACTGACCTCTTCTTTTATCATGTCTGCCCTGTTGCACAACCATTTTCCATTAGTCCAGAAGTGTTTGCTTGATCCACTGCCATTACAATATATGATAAAGTTCAATATTACTATGTCCCACATTAACGTCCTTCCACTTTGCTGGGTTCAGCAATCTTCAGCTTTGCCCTAGTTTCACGGTGTTCTTAATTGTACTGAAAACGTTTGCCTCTAGCATCATAGCAACATCTTGCTAATCAAACAATACCAGCAAGGAAAATTTTGCAAAGCAGATAAATTTGACCATGAGAATTTATACTGTAAAAAAAAATTAAAGCTTTTAGAGACAAAATGTGCCTGTAGTCACAGGATGAAATGCAGGGCTACAGATAAAGAAAGTAAGAGTTGGAAGCTATCTTCTCAGCCTATGGTTTTGTGGAAAAACCTTCTACACTTACCAAGAGTCCTGCAAAAACAAAGTGCTTATATGCCAGTCTTAATCTTGAGATATTTTAATAGGTTACTTTCCAGTTATTTACCTTTATTGAATTAGCAGAAGAGTAATTTTTTACTTTCACATTAGCTCTAGAAAAACAGCATTGTCCACCAGCAACTAGCATAGTTTTTTTATTACTGTAGCATATCAAGATATGATGTTGAAATGCTTTTTAAATCTGAATCATATCAATATATTACAGCAAGTTGAGGTATACACTTTTAATTCCTGGAAAAATCTGGCTCCCTTAGATCTGCAAACATCACACATTGAAATACTGCTGAAATTAACAGTGTGTATGTACTCTCCACCTTAATTTGTAATCTCATGGCATGCTTATTTTTATTTACTGATCAGCCGATTTGTGGGTAGATTCATGGCATTTCAGGCTATTTGCTTTCACCATGTGTTGAGCTTGGATGGAGCTTTCACTCCAACAATCATGTCCTTCGCCAATCCTCCGTCAAATTAAAGAGAAAATTCTCAATGTATTTCAATCCATCTCCCAAACCTGACTTGCCTCCTTATGGTGCCTAACAGCACTACCCAGTAGTATTTCCAAGCCTATGCAGAGCTTTCCTGCTGTATCTGTTTAAAAGATGCCTGAACTCAGTCCATTACAGTCAGAAGAGCTCTGTGGCAGAGATGGGGTTTGCACATTTAGAGGGAAGGCTGGTAATGAAGGAAGCTAACACTTCTGCAGTAAAAGTCATTAGGCATGCAGCCAAATTCAGATTTTATAATCTTCCTCGAGGCCATGCTTGTGAGACTCAGGGTTGTTTTAATTATATTGTTTCTTTCAAGTGGATTTTATAGGAAGAGGATTGCACTGTTTTCCTTCAGTGACTACTTTTTTTCAGAGGCTCAGAGGCCAAGTAAAAGATCTCTGGTGGTTAATTAATTTCTGCAGAACCTTCTCACACCCATTATTGTATGGGGTTCATATTTTAGAGTCAGGATTGTGACAGGGAGAGCTGAACTGGTGCAGGCTGCCACTTGCAGAAGAGGAAGTTCTCTGAGCCACTCTCCAATCAGCACTGTCACTTCAACTACTGTTTACAGCCACTGCCAAACTAGCACATGGCCTCTTGATGCTCAGGAGGCACCGAGTGCCTATCCACTGAGGAATGCATAGGGCAAGGGTGATCTCCAGAAGAGACAATCAGTACAGACTTCTAGGAAGGGTATTTCACAAAATTTGTCTTTCTTTCAGCATGATCTGAAAACTGCATCCCCTTTTCACCACATTAGCTCCCAGTTTCAATTTGGATGAAGTCAGGGGCAGATCCCCCACTGACTTCAATGCAGCAAAGTCTTGGCATTTAGAGGAAAATCAATATGAAGAATAATGATGCAATATAAACACTTCTGTTATAAATGCATAATGTAAATAACAGTCTTTTATAGCATTTATTTAAATCCCCAGGCACTGGTGGAAAATAGGTCTCCAAATAACCTAAACAGTTTGGCACATTACACTCTCAGCCTTTACAAATATTGGTAGTGTTTCAAAGAATGCATTTTTAAGTGAGCAATAAAAAGCAATTAGGCATGTAATTGTTGTTTTAGAGATTTAATCCAATTCCCACTGCAGTCAGTGGGAGTCTCTAATCACTTCAATGGGGACTGAGTTTGAGACCTTACACATTTGAAGGCAGGGAGGGAAAAAGAAGGAAATAGGCAAACCTGAACAAAACAAGAATTGGGAATTTCATAAGCCTACATAAAATGCACAAAACAGTTAAGATAGAAGACATCTTTCTGCTGGGCAGAAAGCATCTACTAACCACAACTGAACAAGATTCCCCCCCTCCCCTCCATACAATGCCCATCCTATCACTTGACAACCATATAATTAAATTATAGGATAGTAAACTTTTCTGAACATTTCAAAGAAGGTAACTCAGTTTCTCTCTGTCAGATGTCACACCACCTAATTATAATTAATTGCATTTCTGTATTTGTCAACTAGCACAAATGTTGTTAAGACAATATATAAACCCGAAATGGGCTAAGCACTACAGAACTTACGTTTGACGTATATTTAGGATAGACATGAATGCTCAACACAGGCAGATGGAAAGCTTCAACATATTCTATATTATTACTTCCATTGAAATGAAAACTCTATTTAGTTTTTAAGATGGAAATTGGGAAGATAGATTATTCAGAACATTTACAATTACTTGCGAGAATCATGGATATCATCAATATCTACTCTGCAGAGATCTGAATTCAGGTTTATAAGTATTTTGTCTTCCCCTTGGCTGATGTACAAATCTATTATAACTATGAAGTTACACAACTCAAAACCAAGTTTTCTGTATGAATCTTTAAACTTTTGTCAGTATTATATCTGATGGGAAAAAATACTATGCTTGTTACAAGATGTTAGCTCAATTTTATTGCATTTTTCCCTAGGTATCACAGGATCTCATTTACAGCATTTTGTTTCCTGCAGTACTGAGACTGCAGCCAAATATTTTGCCATTATTGAGTCAGGATTAGATTCATTGGCTTGGCTGAAATCTAAATGGAGTAAACAGAAGATGGATGTAAATGGGCTAGTCAGAGTTCTGGTGGAGTGAACACCCCCTTGCTTTTGGTGCAGGAACAGAGGCAATGGCCATTAACACGACCAGCCTGGTGTGAATGGAAGCTCTACCTCCACAACTTAAAGGTGAGACTCTAAAACCAAATATGGCAAATCACATTATCTTAAAACGCTCTTAATCTAGGAAGAAATGGTATGAAGTTACACAATACATTTTCGTAATATGAACGACGGCTAGTAAGAAGACATGATGCAACTGACTTCAGTGACATGGCAAAATAAGTTTCCAAGGATTTATAGCAACCTAGGTATTACTTCTGGTGATTTATAAAGCTGCACATAGATCTTCCTCTAGACAGCCAGAGGAACCAAACACAGAAGATAGCTGCAATGAAGTATTACTGTTTGTTTGACCTCGTTCATCACAAGAACAGGCCCTTTAGGTCAAATGTGTTCGCACCAAGGCCAGCTCTGCCCTCCCTACAGTTACTTGCCAACTGCAATAGGGCCTTGGAGAATTAACATTTTAACTATTGGACTTTAAAAAAATCTATTCTAATCTTTCTACAACAATGCAAATACCCTCCATTTTCAAGGAAAAGTACTATCTACCACCATTAAAAAAAAAAAAAAAAAAAAAAGCAATATCAAGGACAGACTACGAAGGATATGAGCAGATCACAGTATCCCAGAAAAACCCCAGAGAAGCTGTGCTTTGAATTTGCTGACTGACCACTGGATGCCACTATTATTCCACTGAAATAAAGTGTAGTGTTGTCTTCTTCTGACTGGCTTACTATCCTGAAGAGGGGAGTTCAAATAGCAGTGGTATGTGCAATTTTTTGTAGAAAATTAGCAATTACATTTGAAATTATTAATGCCCTTTAATGTGTTTAGAAATTTCATTTGTTCCCCTGCTCAGAACCACTTCCCTGCAGGAATCACAGCACCAGTCTCTCCCTTTGAAGGGCCTGGCAGGCTACCTCCATGTTTTGACTAAAGAGAAGCAATTCCAAATCCACACTCTCATCATGCAGGATATTTAGGCATTATTCAGGAAAAGAGGAAGACATGAATCACCTAACATTAGCCTCCAAAAATTCAGAGAACTGAACTGGGGAGATGGTCATCGTACCATGGTCCCCAGCTGGCAGAGGCTACAGGGATGCTCAGAGCCTCTGACAGTAATAAGCTCAGTTTTGGATGTCAGAGAGACATTAAGATCAGAAGACAACAATGTTAAAAAATTGTGAAATTTTCTCTACATGAGTGGGTCTGGGTTATCTTGCTTTTAAAATCTTTTTACTGTTTTTAACATTATAAACTGTATATATGTATATATGAAGTCAGACCAGTTCTGCCTCTGTCTGCAGAATCACAGGACATGGATTACTGTATTTCTCACCATCCTCAGGTTTGTGTGTGCAGCTCTTTAAGATCTGTGATCTCTGGAAGCCCACAGGGAAACCCTGCGGCTCTCAGGACATGCAGCAGTGCTGAGGCATTCCCATGAATGCTCTGCAGCCTTCCCTCCTGAAAGGGCTTTTCTTTTACCCGAGAGAAACACAGGGTGTAGCACTGCCCCAAAGCCTCCACACACTTGCATCCCATGACACGGGATCCGTGTACTATCTCATGCTGATGTTTTCCATTATTAAATTCCCACTTGGAGCTGGCACTGAGCCCTGCTCTATTAAAAAGTGTGAGCAACGATGCCACTTGTGAGCCCCTCTGCTCCCAGCATTTCCTCAG
Source organism: Corvus cornix cornix (assembly GCF_000738735.6). NCBI lineage: Eukaryota > Metazoa > Chordata > Aves > Passeriformes > Corvidae > Corvus > Corvus cornix. Next base: position 14,379,455 of record NC_046338.1, on the reverse strand, counting down.
CTGTTTTCCCATGCAAGTTCTCCACACATCAACACCATTCATCCCTCACTGTCTGTGCCATGCAGCCATATTGTGAATTTTTCTCATTTACAGGAGACAACTCTGTCAGGAAGGAATAGACATTCTCCTCTTAACTGCTCTACTTGATATTCCAGAGGCAGTCACCTCCAGCAAGAGGTGAAGACAACAACCGCAGGTAGTAATGTCTTAAATCCTCTGCTCTAAAACTTAGCACTAAATCAGGGAATTATGTTACATGTTGGCACCTCACTGTACCACTTAAAAGAAGTTTTTCCCTTTCCTACAGATAGTGTAAGAGGGAAATATAGTTGGTTTTTTTCCTTATGAAACACATTCCTTCTCTTGGCAATTTCACACACACACACAAAAAATACTGGACGTTTGAAATTAAAATCAAGATTGCTTTATTCTAGCTGAGGAATCCCTAACCTCGTTTTTCAACTGCCTTTCAAAATCCAGCAAGTGTACTTTAGTCACCAGGGAAAGGTAACTGTCAGCTATGTGGGTATGGAGCCGGAAATAACAAGCTAATTTATGACTGAACCTAAAACAAATCACCATGATTTTTTCTTTTGCAGTTTTCAGCAGTTCAAATGATTTTAATATGACAACAAACATTTCCCACCATGCTTTGTGATAATTTTTATTTGAAAAAATGCCCCTTTTATTTGTTGTGATTTCCTTTTATGCTCCAATGTAGATGTTTAAAAAGATTTCTTTGGCTTCATTTCAAAAGGACACTATTTAACTTTTTGTAAATCCAATTGAACGATGCAGAATACCAGTTTTCATTCAAAAGGAATCTGATATAATAATAATAATAATAATCTAAGTGTTCCAGAGCACATCACAGCCTGGACAATGACTGCAGAGGTGCATAAGAGAGTTGTTACCATGCCCACAGCATACAAGATTAGATATTGTTTCTGCAGAAATAACCTAAGCTTATGGAGTGGAATGTTCAGGTATCTTCTGGAATGTAATTTCTGATAACAATTTAAAAAAAAAATACTTCACTTAAGGACATTTTTAAACATCCATTTGTTGGCCTCAATCTGTTTTTTTAAGCAGTTCACTTTATTTCTTCAAATAACAGAAAACCTTTCTTAAAATATTACCCTAGAGACCAGTAAGAACAAGTTACTCATCGTTGTCTTTCCAGTTCTGGACAGAGAGTTATTGTACCAGTGTATTTGTTGTGTTTAAACTGTGTGTGCTGGTGAATGAGAATTTTCTTTGTGCAGGCTTCAGATTAAGAACTAAGGAGAAAACAACTCACATTACCAAGACTTCCTTATTATTTTTAAACATTGAGATTTAAAAATATTTTCTTTGGTTTTGGTTTGGCCTTTGCATTTCTGTTGCAGGCACAGTGTGCAAGAGGCAGGGCACCTGTCTGCAGAGACAGCATGTCTGGGTACAGACATCTGAGAGATACTGCTCCCTTCCATACCATCGTTCTTTAAATTTATTTTGAACCATAAGTATTTGATTATATTTTTAAGATATTAACTTGAACATTGCATTTTTGCTAAATAGTTAAAGAGTTTCCTTTAAGATGGTAATCTGTCTTGAAATTTCCTTTTTTTTCCAAGTGCAGGTGATGGCACTTGTGCACGTGAAGTTGTACATAGGTACTTGAGCATCAGCACTCGCCAGACTGAAGAGTGATAGGCAATCACACGCATAATTTTTTCCTAATTCTTTTGCTGAGCTCATCCTAAAGGAAAAAAGAAAGGATTTTGATTTAAGTATCTTTAACTCACCCTAGCTCAGACTATACTCCAGAGGAGTGACATGAAGCACCTCTCTTGGGAGAGGCATTGTTCAAAACTAGCTGCAGCTGAGAATGCTTAAAAACTGGAGTATCAGCTGTGTTCTGTGTGGACAACTGCATTTTAATGGTTCTGCAAGCTAATCAGAGATCAGCTTAAGAGAGACAGGATTGAAATGATTACGTTATGTTGCTTTTCTAACAGTATTGCTTTGTGGGCATCAGAATGAAAGGACTGTGCTGTGGTCAAATACGATTTTAGAAATTTTATTTTCCTAAATATTGCACTGTATGGTTGATAGTAGGACTGGGTGAAAGCTTTTAATTTGTCTTCTTTTTACAGTCAGTAAATTATGCTACAGTAAATTTTCTCATGGAAGGAGAAGATTTGTATTTGCATGCAGTGTCTTGGTAGCTCTAAGGCCTGTGCTGCTTCATAGGACTGAAGAATGAATGGTAAACTCAGCTGAGAGTGGGGGCATATTTCTATTGAAATGTAATGTTCTAATAATCTGAAATTTGAGCTAAGCAAATAAATTACAGCCCTTGGTCATGGAATGGATTTCCCTAAAGATACACTTAATACTTTGGTGCCTCAGTTGCCACATGTTTAAAATTAACACCACTCCTGCTCCCTTTTCTCTGATAACCCTTCAGAGTTTGGAGTTCAGTGTTTATTTTGGGGTGCTGAACAACAACACAACTTTGTTTATTTGCTGACAGTAAAAAGTCTTGTATTCATGACTGGTGAGAGATCAGATAAACCACACACTGTTTCTGCAGACACCAAACTAACATATTTCATTCATTACTTTCCCCTGAAATGCTATTTTGCTGCTTTTCACAAGCTGTGGGAGCTTCTCTTCATTTCCCTGGTGCTACCTTTGGCTCTTCCTTGTTTACAAACACACTACAACAATTTCAAACACTTTTGAATACCTTAGTGTTTGGTAATGGCATTTGTACAACTATTTCAGCAGCTGCTCTAATGAAGGAGAGCAGTTAGATGCACAAGATTCAGTGACATTTAGCCCTGCCTATAGTGATATTTCACAAGTGTGAGATGCTGAATAAATTTTTGTGAAGCTTCTTCAGATGGGGATTGAAGCAAACATGCAAAATGTTGCACATGTTCTCCAAAGATGATGTATGTGTAGTACAGGACAGGGTGGGAAGGAGAACAGCTGTTTCATGGCATGAGTTGCTATAGCTACTAACATCAAAATTTGTCATGAAGTATCTACATCGCTGAAACTCTTCAACACAGTTGAACTAAATGGCATTGTCTGTGCTGCTCCTTACCTCATGGAAGAGGTCCCTTGAACTACTAATAGTCTGAATGATTTCAGAAGGGAACCTGAGTTTCTGCAGGCATTGTAGCCATTCGATGTTTTATGTTCCTCCAAAGCTCTTTGGGGTAAATTCAGTGAAAGCTTACCTGGTGCCTGCCTCCCAGAATGGAAGGATAGACTGAGTGCCTATGGTACCCATATCATGTGTGGGGATAGCTAAATGAGGTAAATATCTGCTCCCATCTTTAATCAGAAATAAGGTTGCAGAGAGAGAAACATGTGGTTGTAGCTCCCTGAAAGGGATTAGTATCTAATGCCTCACTGACACTAAAATTGGGGAGTCCCATTCTTCTCTCTGTTTTTTCTTTCCCCCCTCTTCTATCCTAGATTGTTTTGTACTTGCTCTAGCGTATTTGGAACACCCTGTGAGCCAATTCACTTGCTAAGCTGCTGGAACTCTATCCCAACCAAAAAAATTAAAATAAATAGAATTAATGAGCTGAACTGACTCAGACAAGAGTACAATGAAAACCAGGGCCTGTGCAAAAGCATAACTGTGTAGACAATTTTGGGGAGGAGCAGCGAAATAGAGGCAGTCCATGTGTTAGCTGACATCTTGTCACTCATTCTGAGGCAATCTTGTTCTAAAGTTTTGGCTGTGCTTCCTTTTCTGTGGATTCAGCATCCTTTTTGTGTTGCACCAGCTTGGATCCCTGAAGCTTAGTTTGCTTTCCGTGGCTTTGGCTCGGCACAAAGACTTGTTACTCTGACAGGTAAGAACACCATTTCATCTGTGGATATTTTTGTGATCCTTGGTGTCCTTGGTCAAACCCCTAGGGAAAGATAGACATCTTTTTCTCTGCTTTTTTAAACCTAACAGGGATTACCCTGAAATCTCACTGTCCAAGTGCAAGAGCAGAGGAAACTTTCAGCCAGAAGTTGAATGTCTTTTAAATAAGTGACTCTCATGTAGTGGGACACTAGGGGAGAGGAGGGACTGGATCACACAGGTGGGTTTAAGAATGTAAAGTGCTGTAACCTGCTGTAGGTATCTGCATCTTTAGAGCCTCCAATGGACTCCAGAGATATCTATTAAGATCACTGCATGACTGGAGCTTCTAATGTGTGAGCTGGAACTGAGAGCAGACCTTAAAGCGCCTACTAGTGCAGAGCACAACCCACAGACTGGCTTATGAGGTTATTTTTATGCATCTCCACAAAGGGACATGAAAGCCCTATGAGCTGGGCTTTGTCGAGACGCAGTTCTTACACTAAGAGACAATAAAGGAGTCACAGGCTGCCACTGGCCTATTGCATAACAGGATCAGACATTTTAATGAGCTTCTGCTAGTCCACGGTTCGTCAGCCCTGCTGATTCGTAATGAAGCAGGACACTGCTATAGAAACCACTCCAGCAAACAGTGGTTTTGAATGTACTTAAGAAGATGAGTCTGAATTGAAATGCAAACAAACTGTAGATCAGTCCATCTCTTTCTGAATTGTAGGAGCTTGTTATCCTACAATGTCACAGTTCAATGCAGCTTGAATTTAAGTTTTTAGAGGTATTTTGTATATTTCATTTCATAAAGCATTTTCCTCTGGTTCTTTAATATTTTTCCCATTATAATTCTTAATCCTGATTTTTAGCAAATCATGACAAAAAAGAAATGATAAATACATCTTCAAAATTTTTCTAATAATTTATTCTGTAAAGTATGTTTATAAAAGAAATTGAGCTAAAATTAATTTTTAGGATAACAGTCTATATGAGAGTGGAACAGCTATGAAATAACACAAGATGTTTGGTCATTTTAAAACTGAATTATAAAGCAAAATAAAAGGAGTCTCCAGATAATTCAGTTGATTAGATTCAAGCAAGCCCAAGTAAAGAAGGAAAAAACTGTTTAAGGAGTTACTCTTGAAATTTGAGTTACTGTCAAAGACCTGACATCCACAGGATATTTATGACATTACTCAAGAGAGTATAGAAAATAGTTGATGTTATCCTTTACTGTATCCCTTAGGATCCCAAACCTCCAAAGACACCACCTCTTCTCAATATCAAAATCCTCCTTACATCACCCTGCTATGAATCACTTTAGAAAGCTGTGTTTTACTCCTCACTGTAGTTTACAAAGACTATGTTATACCAAACTGGTACATTATCAGTGAAGGACTGTGTTGGGCTACAGTTTTTCATATGGTAAAATTTCCTCTGATACTTTTGCCTGAATTCATCCCACAAAGACTTTTCCTTTCCTGGCCATCCTTTTAAAAAAACATAAACCAAACCCGATCCATGATGCACAGCAGAGTGCTTGGGGAGTTCTCCTTTGAATAGCATCAACTTCAGGAACAGCTGCTAAGATCAAATGGACAAAGGGAATTCGGCACCACCCACCCCTGTATTATGTTTTAAAGCTCCAAGAGCTTAATCCTTCCTGTGAACAAGGTCTGTTGTCCCACTTGCTATTACCGCTAACATATTCTGTGCAAGTCTGCTTCCTCCTCGGAGTGCACCTGTGGCAAAGCTGCAGTATAAAGGTCCAAAGTCTCTGCATTAACCCGAGTGATAAAACGAAAGTTTTCTTCTGTACTGCGAGTAATTATTTCCTATGACCTAAATAACACTAAAAAGATTTAGTTATTAAAAATGTTTATTAGTGCTTTTGCAAAGGTACTAAAAGCCAAAACAATAAGCAGTATTTCTGGAAGCTGACAGAATGTCCTTCTGACACAGCAAGAAATAGTCAGTTTACTTGCCCCATATTCTTTTTCAGCTGCCTGGAGAGGTAGTTATGGTCGGCTCATAAATGAGAGAAATAGCTCTATTTCCAATATGTATGATAGGAGTGTATTTTGCCCCGGAAGTCAAATTTTGTTGACTTTTGAAAAGCTGATTTTGACCTTACTCAGCATTTTTCCATTCTGGAGTCGACCTTTGAAAACCAGAAATGCTGAACGAAAGAGAATCTGGAAGCAGGGCAAGCAGTGTGTGAGAAATGTAGGGAGGTTTATCACAGCTGTGTTTGCAGCAGGACAACCTACAAGGCTAATTTTCTTCTGCAGTTCCCTCCCTTGTTGCACACAGGGCGTTGCTATGTCTACTTGAAAATGCTAATGTACTTCTTGTGTCCTATGTTACCACTTTCATATACTGAAAATAGTCAGAAAATAAGCAAAATTTGCAAACTTGGATGGAAAACTGAATTTAAGAAAGAGTATATAACTATAATATATTAAAACCAAATATTTTATATCCTAATTGCTGCTATTTCTCTGTGGTGGTGTCTTTCCAGTCATAATAGTCATTTTGTCTATTGCATTCTAAGCCTCTTTTCTATCAGTAATTTTTATTTTTTTTAAATTCTTGATCTGGACTATAACACCCCAGCTTTTGAAGAAAAAATGGCAAGAATAATCATCAATCTCTTCCTGTCACCGAAAGCCAGGAAATAAAGTCTCCTAATAAATTTACCGGGTTAGAAAGCTGACATTGGTTTATTAGCAGTGCTGGATGCATGTGGATTTCTCCTCAAAGCATTCATGAAGAACAACCTAACAGGCCAGGTTATATCCGTGGAACTAATGCATATTCATAACATGTCCTGAATACATATGTAGATGCTGATTATTTCCGTGAACTTATTTGAATATGAGGTCTTTCGAGGGTCTTTGGTGGTTGTTTGTGTACATCCCATGCCTCAAAATTTCCCTTTTATGGTCCCAGATTTTCTGATGAATCTCCTTTCCTTGAGATCACTTTGTTTAATGCTTGTGATTACTTGCACTGAATCCTCCAACAAAGTAGTCTCCTCAAAGCTAAATGTAAAGAGAATATTGGACCTGTTCTGGTGATCTCATCTTAATTTTAAAAATACCACAACAGATTATGGTTGATAATATCGAAAATTATTGTTTATTATCCTGGAAATACATTAGGATGAAAAATTCAAATTTTTAAAGGCAACACATCACATATTTAGTGGTGTGACGTTGGAACATTTAATTGATGTTCTCTGGGCCAGACTGGGTATCTTGGTGCTCCTCCACCATCACTCCCAGCCACAGTGAAGACTGTCAGGTCTTGCACAGGGAGGCATTTTTGTGGCACGGGACTGGGAGAAGAACCCATTGGGAGCAGCTGTGGAGAAGAACTTGAGGGCTCTCGTGGATAAAAAGCTGGACAGGAGCCAACTCAGAAAGCCAACCCTGTCCCGGGGCTGACAACAGGAAAACCTCAGAAACTGTCTTCCAAGGAACCATGGCCAACAGGTCCAGAGAGGGGATTCTCCCTCTCTGCTCCCGAGAGCCCACCCGGAGCACTGCACCCAGCTCTGGGGTCCTCAGCTCAAGAACCGTGCTGTCCTGTGAGAGCGAGTCCAGAGGGGACCACGGAGATGCTCAGCGAGCTGGAGCATCTCTGCACCTCAGGCTGAGAGAGTTGGGGTTGTTGAGCCTGGAGATGGCTCGGGGAAGACCTCATCACACCTTCCCTTACTGAAGGGAGCTCGTAAAAGAGAGTGACTTTTACACAGGCAGACAGTGACGGCACAAGGGGCCCAGGTTCGAACTGCCACAGGAGCCAGGCCTGCGCCGCCCCGGGGCCGCGGGCAGGCGGCGGAGGCGCGGCAGGTGCCGTTAGAGGTCTCCCGGCAACCGCCCGGCCAATGGCGGCGGGGCGGGGCGGGGCGGGGCGCGGCGCGGGTTTAACCCCGCGGGGCCCGGCCAGGGCCGCACCGGCCGCGGGGCTCGCTGGGGAGCAGCTTCCCTCCTTCTCCTCCTCCCTGCGACCGCAGCAGGTGGGGGGTGTGCGGGCTCCTCCGCCCCGTCACGGGCGGGGCGTTGGGCGCGGCGGGTAACGGCGGGGCGCGGTGGCGGCCGGGGGCGGAGGTACCGGCGGTACCGGCGGTACCGGCGCTGCTGTGCTGGGCTGGGCTGGGCTGGGCTCGGCTGGGCTCCTCTGCCGAGCCCGGGAGTTGCGGTGCTCCCGTGGTCTGGGCTTGCCCCGGGCCGGGGGAGGGCCCCGTGCGGGGGCGCAGGAGTCTCTGGCCCGGGCGGGGTTGTGGGTCCTGACATGTGCTCCCTTCTCTCAGGCTCCCGCTGATCCGCGGGGACGAGGGAGAGCCGCGGCTGGGCTGGGCTTTGCCGGCTGTCCCCCCGGCGCTGTGAGGCCCGGCGTTTGCGGTCTCTGTGAAGCTACAAGCGGCAGATGCTCAGAGGTGAGAGCCGTAAAGCTTTCTACTGAGTCAGGGAATTTGTGACTGCTGGGGTTGAGCTGGCGGCTCACGTGATGTTAAAAGAGTACAGGTTCTGTAAGTGACCGGGGCGTTTTTAAAATACGTTGTTTAGAATTTTATTTCTTTGTAGCAAAGCTACTTTTCAGTTTGAAGATCAAATCGTAATGTGGGACCAGTTTGTAGTGTTACTGCATCCCCAGTTTATGTAGAATGCTCTGCTGCTGGCTGTGCTGACTGAAGTAGTTAAGCAGGACTCCATAGGCTGCCAAGGTATGATAGGAATTTCAGGGCAATGACTTAAAATAAGAGGCATTCGAAGTAAAATGTGAACGTATTCGGTAAATTTTAATAATGAACTTAAAAAAGGAGACCTAGAGAAATGATTTGATACAATTAATGGAGATTTCAGATCACAAGTGTTTATGGGGGAAGATGATGTTTCTAGGGTGTATTGCGGGGGGGGGGAAGGATGGGGTCAGGAAGCTGTGGTACTACCATTAGTTATAATTTGGACTGGAAAGATCACAGGAGAGAGTAACACCAGGCTCATGGGGTTCAATATCATGGTTCTAAAGCTGGCAGCAGATGCTAAGGAAAGGATGTTAAGTATAGTTTGATTGTACAGCAATGCTTTTATCTGTGTATCCTCCCAAGATGCTGCAATCTGGAGCTGAAGGATTTCTGAGTAGAGGCTGTATCTGTCTTTTAAAATGTAATAGCTGCTGATGGATATTTTTTGAAAAACTGGAGACAGTTTATGTATTTAGTATTCACAGCACCTCATGGTGATGCAAGTCCACAGATTAATTGTGTTTTATATGGAAAAAATGTCCTCATTTTCCAGCTTTGACACTGAGTGTTTCATTGCGTTCTTATAACTGTGTTAAAAGAAGCAAAGAATATTTGTTTTCTGTATGTTGGTCCTGTTTCTCCAGCTGTTTCCTCTTCTAGTTGAAAAGCCACAGCTTATTAGTTTCATGTATGAAAGCATTGCTTGTCCTTTCTTGCACCATATTTAGGTATATTCTGTCTTTTTTACAGGGAAGGCTGTACCTGTGCGTGATATTTAAGGTGGAGATGCTTGGTATTCACAGAGAGACATTATGGTCGTCTCTTCTGTCCTCTGCTCCAGCGTTCTGTTACCTGCCTGGGAGCTGTTATTTTCAGGGGACTAATCATAGGGACCTGGGATCTCTTCCTGCATGATAATGCCTAACTAGAGTCTGTTGGTTTAAGTGCATAGTAGAATTGTCTTTTTCATTGCGTTAGTTTGTGTTTATGAGCAAGGAATTTCAGCTGCTGATTTTTATCATCCATTTGTTCAGTGTGAGGACAACTTTCTGCAGTTCATCATTCAATCTATGTTTATTTTTGTGAGTAACTCTGTATAGTACCTGAGTATATCACCTGTTCATTACCTTTTTAAGATTTACTGTGCAACAGAGATGCCTGCACAGACCCCTTTGGGACTCTAATGTTTGTGCCTTTGGGACTTTCAAACACTTTCCTCACCCTTCTATCACTTGTTCCTACTCTTTGCCTTTTCCCGTTTATAATCAGCTGTGAATAAATTCCTTAACGTCTTAGTTTAAGAGCTTTTGGAGGGAACATTGTGAAAAGCTTTTTGAAAATCCAGTTTTACTGTCTTGCCCAGGTGTGTTGGATTATTCCTTCTTCCAGAGCACTGTGGCAGCCTTGTTAGTGTTCCTTCCTTCCACAGAAAGTATGCTGACATTTCACCAGTCCTATTTGTTCGCAGTTGCCAAGTCTGTTCTGTGACAGGTTTTGATTAACAGATGCCAGGAATTTACATGAGAATTATTCCTTGAATTCCCTGGTAATCTCTAGAGAAATTATGTAGTTATCGTCTTGCATTCTGTGCCTGATTTAACTTGCAGGTTATATGCTACTGAAACTTGTAAGTTTCCTTGTTTCTGGTATCTGGAATACTAGTTCTGGCTCTGCCCAGTAAATATCTCACCAACTTTAGGAACTAATAAGTTAGTGGTTGGGTTTTCTTTTAAAAAGTTGTCTGCTTGCAGAGACAGACAGGTATAAAGTTTGGCTAAAGCTGACCTTAGGAAGAAGAGGAGGACATGCAGAAGATAGTTTCTGAGGTCTTCCTCTTGTCTGTGACATAGGGAGATTTGGTAATAGAATGTTCTGCTCCAGCTACATATAGTAAGTGGTTTGTGAATGCAAAGAGAGAAATGCAGTTTTGAAGATTAACAATAGAGTTATTGTTTAGTGATAAGAAAATACTAATGTGAAATCCATTGCATTAGTTAAAAATGGGGTAGGAATGTGGGAGCCAGATAAAATGTTTCCATGTGTTTCAATTTTTTCTGTGATTGAATTAACAGAATTACAGTCATCTGTGTACATAGCATGTAGAGTTGAATCTTGAGGTAGTACATCAGATTATGATCCTTGTAACCTGAGTGCTTGAGGCAAAGACCGTGACAGGACAGTTATTGAACACTGAATTTTATCAGATGTAAGACTATATATTCTTGTGTGATTATATGTGTTGAGAAAATTGAATATTCATTTTCTTAAGACCCCTGGTAATTTAAATTTGTTTTCCTGATTGTTTTTTAAGTAAAATGGAGGGGAGAAATGTAGTTGGGATTTCTGGGTATGATGCATTCAGAATAAACAGAGGCTTCATACCCATAGGCTGGATGGTTTGACTTGCTTTTTTGCATCACTTTTGACAGTACTGGGAAATTCAGCTGAAAATCTGATATTACGTAAAGTTTCCATGGAATGTGGATAAGCTGAGGGATTTCTTCACCTTAATTTGGAAGCTAATAGATTAATGATTAAATTGCCACTATTTTGTAAGCGTGGGAAGAAAAATCTGGGCTCAGATTTAATTGCAAGAGCTGCCATTAAAATTACAATATTAAATAAAGGTCACTAAAACTCTAATAGATTTTTAGATAAATAAATAAATTCTTTTTACTATACCATTATCACTGGATATAATATATATATTAGTGCTAATTATAAACTGTTATTAAGAATTCTGTAGAGAAACAATGTGTCAAAACTCTAGGGAGGAAATGTAGGGGCTTCCATGGCATTACATGAATTAAAGCAAGTCTATGTCCTGACATTATCAAGGATGTATTTGTAAACCTACAATGTCATGTCTGGAGTGTACCCTAAATTTACCTAGACTTTTGTGTCTTTATGTCTATCCGGATAAAAGCCATCTGTGTGACATCTGTGGATTACTAGACAAATGTAAAAGCTTTAAACAGCTTCATAGCTCCCTTTGGGTATTATTTTAGTAGAAAAGAATCACACTGGTCTTTAAGTAAATGCTAAGTATGTACCCCCGCAATTTCACAAGTTGAAACACGCGTGTCACAAGTTGTAGCATTTGAAATATACAGAGAAGGAATGTTAGACCATTTCTGGTTGATGCTGAATCTTCAGACTTTCGTCTGAGACACTGCACCTCTCCAGAGTTGCCTTTCCATGCCCTCCCTTCCTTGGTGGGGGTTAAAAGTTTTCTGGGTTAGCAGATACTGCATTTCCCACTTGTGTCACACCCTGTCTAGGTTAGGGATGACCAGATGGTGCAATATGATCACAGCACTGTGCTGTGACAATTCTCTGCTGATTGATTGAGTGAGTTTTACAAACCCAGTTAACACTGCTCCTTTTCAAGTTTAAATGTGATCTTTAGAAATTTTAAGTATGCTGTATTGTGTTAAATTTATAATTCTACTTCTTGCTGCTTATGATTTTCAAGTTTTTATATGGCCTGAACTCAGGCTTACTTAATTAGATTTCTGTCTTAAATCTTGGCACATTTATTGTCAGTTCCTCTCCTGTCCCCCAAAACACACCCCAGTAATTTTATCAACCACTTCTTTCAGCTCTTTGGGCTTATGAAATATACTATTTTTGAACTTTAATCTTATTCTTGAAAGATGTGCTTATTAGTGAATTATCTAGAAGTTTCTGGGAATATTTCTGTAGTTTTTTGTCCAAAAATTTCCAAGATGGCTTTCAAAGAAGTTCTGGTATGCTATTAAGATGACAATGCTTTTTTTAAAGTTCCTTGGGGATTTTGTACTTCAGTTGTTCCAACTAGCACTTGAATGCCTTGGTTTGATTACTGCTTCCTTGGTGTTGATTAAGCTCTCTGTGATTCTAGTGGGGTGTATGTTGGGGGTTTTTGTTTGATGTAAGATTTCTTTTTGCTCTTACATTCACACTTTTGAAGTTGGGTCCCAGAGGCTCATTTTCAGACAATCCATCGATGTCTTGGCCTCTCCAGGAATTTCTTGCTTGGGAGAGGAAGTGACACTGCCAGTTGGGGCAATTGCATCTAGTAAGCACTGGGTGGTTACAGGTTTTTGGGCAAGTCATTGAACCTGCTAGGGAAGTGACTATAGCAAAGCCCTCTGTACAGGGAATGGGCACAGTAGGAAAATTGTTATGTGGTTACAGCAGTTTTGGCTGCAGTGGTTCTTTTTTCTCTCACCTGCAGTCAGTCAGATTTGATGTTAACATGAGATGCTAGGAAACAGCAAAATTAGATTTTTGCTTCCTGTTGCATGTTTTCCTTATCAGAGCCAAGGGGGAGGAACAAACATGGACACAAAACTTTCTTGCTACTTTATTTGGTTAAAGCCTTTTCTGTTAACTCTGATATCCTAGGAAGATCCCTAAAATACATTTTAATCTTATGTGTTATTTTATTGTTCTTCCATAATTACATGAGATATTGCTTCAGAGTTAGACATTTTCATCCTCTACGTGAATATGTTCCCTGGTATATTAGGGTGGTTAAAGAGAGCATTGTAGTGTACAAAAAGGTGAAGGGTTCCTTCTGAATACACTGTATCTAAATTAATTTCACATCTACTGTCTTCATCAGGAATGCTCATCTTTAGTTCTTGCATACTTCAGAGAGGCTTTATGGAGTTGTGTTGCTCCAGAGAAACTGCCTACACTGGAAAGGAAATGTATCTGATGGATATTAATCACTAGATAGCTTTAGAGGTCATTGCTGAGGTGCTGAACTGGCAGTAGAAGCCATGTGGAACTGTTGAGATGATCTTAGCATGAGACTAAAGGCTTGTTGCATTCTCTTTTGCAGCTGACACTGGATTGTCTTGTTCTTCACATCTGAATTTAATTCAAAATACAGTAAATAAAGATGAATCAAGTACAAAATGCTGACTACTCCCTGCAATGATCACTTCTTCAAAGCTACTGCACTTGTCTGATGTCAAATAATGGTTTGAGATACTTTGGGGTAGTGGTCTAGCAGATGAAGGAAGTTTTTGAGTTTGGTGCTTTTCAAGTCTTGAAATTGCTGAGGGTGGATTTTAGTTTGTTGTATTAAACTGTGCCAATGGACTTCTCAAGACAAAAGGCTCTATAGTTTTCAAGGTTGAGAGGAGAATATGGTTGTATTACCTGGACCTCATTGTAGTTCTTAGATATTTTTCTTTCTCTGTCTTCACTAGGCTTCCCTCTAACTTTGTGTGTTAATTTTCTACGTGTCCTATTATTAATAATGTGTCACTACAGAGAAGTCTTGCTAAAGTGTCTGCTCTGAATGAATCAGCATGTGACTTGCAGGGTGCAAATTTAGAGAATCATTGCATTCCTATACCTGGATTAGTCCTGCTTCCAGTCAGACATTGTTTAGGGTGACAGATGCTGTGTCAGAATAGTATTGTCAGTGCAGAGAGACTTGTGGGTTGATAACACTGTACGTTCAGTGAATGTGGGTGATAAGACCTCAGAGTGGGGATGCAGTCTCTTAAAGAATAAAAGCCAGTTTGTTTGGAAGTAGCAGCGTATCTGAAATGAGATTAGTATTTTTGTGGACTTTCCAACAGTCCTCGATGGAATTTGTCTTGAGGTTCTTAATAATCTTTTGAAATATGTTATTAGAATGCAGGATTGTGATGTCAGGAATGAAAACTTACTTGGACCTTAATTTGCTGCCTTTTTGCCTTATGTGTGTGCATTTATCTATCTGATGCATCCAGCAGAAATGAAAGTAGCATGTAAGAAGTGTGTCCTCTTAATACTTACTGACTTTGAATTCCATTTTAAAAGCACAGTTGTCTAGTTAATTTGTGAACATCTTGATTTTTACGGGGGGAAAAAGTGAAAAATACGCATAATTTAATAAGTGTAGAGAGAAAGCAGAAAAAAGCATTTCTTACACAAGAACAGCAACTAGATTGTTACATTGATTGTGTTTTCTTGCTGCCTTTTGTGTACTTTCTGATCTGAAAGTTTTCAGGAGCTACTAAATTATAACACATGTGAGGAATAACTGTTTACCTTTTTTTCCCATGCACATTTATGAACCTGGAGAAATTTTCATCAAGCTGGGTACTTATTTAGATTTTTTTTTCTAGTGCTGAGCATTCTGTAATGCGACTGTGCACCAGTATGATCTCTTAAGAAATTGGTGTTGCTTTGGACACTGTATTTTGTGCTTTGTCATGTTGATAAGGATTTCTACTGTCTCTGTGTTCTCAGGAGACCTTAGGGATAACAAAACATTTCTCTTCCCCCCTCCCCCCTCCAATGATAGTTTTTTCCACAGTGATAAAAATGCAAGGTTTTGGTGTCAGAAATGTAGAAGTTGCTTATCCAGACTGTGTTTATTGGAACATTAGCAAGGGTTTAGGGAAGAAGATCCCTGTGCTCTAAAAGTCTACTGAATTAATCTAAAACAGACTTTAGACTTTGTTCCCAAGTGTTGCTTGAAACAAAGGGGCCTTCTTTCCTCTCAGGTGGAAAGCTTGTTTCCCCGAAGTATCATTGTTGCCATAACAGTTGATGGCTTGTGCTGTCCAAGTCTTAAGCATCCAGGCTGGATTTAAAGTTTCCAGCAGTGAGAGATAACTAATGCTATTATGTGCCTTCTCACTGTGTGGTGGAGGTGGGGTGAAGGGACAATCTCTTTGCTCTCTCTTAAGAGTGGGTGGCTTCCCTTTGGTTTCCAGAGGGACAGTGCTGTACTGAGCGGCTGTGCCAACAGGGTAAGGCTTCTCCTATTTGTTTCCTTCAACAATTTTGGGCTTTCTGCAAGGGAGCAAGAAACTTGCTAGGGAAAGGCAATATAACTAAATGTGTAAGTTAAATGATTAAATATTTAATAAAAGTTCCTTTGCCCTCTGCCAATATATCTTCTCTAGAGCCTTTGTAATGCATTTCTTTAAGTAACAGTCCCATTTAAACAGCCATATGTTAAAACTTCATGTAAGTTTACTGTAATAAAATTGCTTCCTGCTTATATGGCAGGGAAAAGTACTTGGCTTGCTGCGTTTTCTCTGGTGTACATCAACAGAAACAGCTAGTTATCTACAGCGTGAGTCTTTATTTTCATTTGTGCTTGGCATTTTGGCTTTAGTTAATGGTTTACAAGACAGTTAAGGCTAAATATAGATAGATGCATCATTTTTAAAGTATACTATTTGCTGTGCTTACTGTGTTCCAAATGTAGTGTAAAGAAGTAGAAAAGTTCCACGTGGTTCAAGTTCAACAGTCACTCTCCTGTGCCTGCTTTAACTGTCTAGCTGTATTAGCTGCTTTTGTTAATCTAAAACGCTCTTACTATTTTAGGAGATGCCTACGTAACACACGTTGCCAGCAATTGCACTAAATACTTCACTGCTGAACCAGTTGCTCAGGTACCCAGCCTGTCTCTGTTGCTATGGGAGATTGGAAGACTATTACTGTGCCGGTGCTGTCATCAGGTAAACTGGTATTGTTTTGAATTTAGTCGATTTACTGATTTTTACTAGTGATGTTATAGCAGCTAAAGAAGGAGACTGGAGTTTTGTGCATTACCTATTTGAGTAGGTAAACAGCATGGTAAATAATACATAGTACAAACAGTGCTTTGTCTTTAATTAAGTCCTTACAGAAATGCTAATGTAAAATACTCATACATATATGGAAAGGTTTTAAGAACTTTCAATCGTAATTTGTTTTTTTTATAATCACACCTATCAATGTACCTTGTGTTTTCAAAGATTTCTTTACTTGTTCTATATTCTTTTGCCTCATAAATTGGTTACAATTTGTTAAAGGAGTAAATATTTTCTTGCCCATTTCTGCCTGGTGGAAGAGTAAATTACAGCATATCCTTAATGAGACTAATGATACCATACATTCTATAAGGTTTTACTGAATGCGCATCTCTTGCACCTGTGTTGTAGTAAGTCAATAAAAAGGAAGTGTGGTCAGTTTTTTCTTGATGGATGAGTAAAATTTGAAAGATACGATACTTTAAATGTTACTGAGTCTAAATCTTCAGTGGAAGTTTATCTTTTTTATATATTGTGAATTGTTTAATGTCATTCTAGATGAAATTCTGAGCTCTAGAATCTAAATTTCTGTAAATAATAACTTGAATACATAAGGATTTGATTTTGTGATGTGTTAAAATAATAGCCCTGATTTCTTTCTTAATGTTTAACTTCTAGATAGCAAAAATATACTTTCATATACCTCAGAAAAAAAGATATCTCCTACAAGCATGAACTCACAAGTGCTACGCTTGTCACTGCCTTCGTCCAAAAACATGCACAGCTTTTTGAGTGCCTTCTGCACAGAAGAGAATCTTGAACAGAGTATATCCTATATTGATAGGGTAAGCCAGATCTTCTTGTTTATTGGAGGTTGTGTGCAGGTGACAATCAATTGTGGTAAAAAAAGGATTGACTGGATTAAGAAGACTTCTTCCTCAGTGCTCAGAAGCTGATGTTGGTGGGAAGTAGGATTCAGGTTTTTCCCCTTCATACAGGATTTCACCTGATACTGTCTTTTGGAGAATTGTGGGAGATAGATCCAGTTATTGATCTCATTTTCCCCCCCTCCCCCCTTGTCTTTTACCAGGAATTAACAACATTGGGCTTTCCTTCTATTTATGCGGAGTCCAAAGGAAAAGAATTAAATTTAGTATCTATCATAAATTGTATGAATGAATTGCTTGTACTGCAGCACAAGAACCTTCGAGCTCAGGAAGAAGTAGAAATGCAGCATATGAAACTGGGAAGTGATATGGATCACTTACAGAACTGCTATGCTAAGTTAAAGGTAGAAAACAAAATCATTCCACTAGTATTACATAGCTGTCTACATTAATAGCAAGTCCTTTTCTGTTTGGTTTTTTTTTCTCTCCAGTACAAATTTGCAGTTCTGTTTTGGGGTTTTTTGAAGTATTTTTCTCCAAGTGAAAATGCCTTAAAGTTAATGAAGTTTGAGTTAGTAAGAGAACTTCTAATCACTTAGTTTTAGCCTCCTTTTTCAAGGAAGGGGGAAGAGAGTTTTAATTGAGAGTGTTACTGTACACTTTGGGTGAAAATGTTAAATATTTTGGTTCTTATCTTTTAGTATTGCTTAAAAGGATATGCCCAGCTCTGAAAGATAAATTCCCAATGTAATTGTAACAAGTAAAAGCACAGATAACTCTTCTAGTGCATTACAGGGTTTTTATCAGTCTTTTTCCATGTGTTTTGTTTTGTTGTTGGATTCCTTGAACGTCCAACTACAAAGTCTCTTTGTAAGAATTGTTCAGAAGCTGTTGTCAAACCAGAAGTTACTAAGCTTAATTTTATCACAAGATAAATGCATGTTCAAGGGCAGTCAGTGTGGAGTAGATGATATATTGGAAGTTCATGGGTGCACTTGTATGTGCAGTCATATTAGAAAAGACATGACTTTCTCTAAATTCTGTCAAGAAAATAAAATATAAAAGAAGAAAATTTCAGTGCTTTTTTAGGCTTGCTTTTCACTTGGGCTTGTCACCACTATCTCATTGAGAAATATTACTGTAGATTTTCAAAATCATAGTAGTCCTTCTGCTGAGATTGGTCATTCATGTAGAAGGATTTTTGATGACCTAAAAAGTAATCTGTAACTGCACTGATTTTTATACAAACACTATAAAATGTTAGGTTCTAGAGCACTCCAGTTGCTTTCCCTAGATGAATAGCTTTATGGGGAGAGAGGGAAAACTTGTTTGTACTACATGAATCCTAGGGTATTTAATTTGGTTGTGAGCCTGTGAGGTTTCTCCTGTAGATTCTTTCAGATACCATACAGCAATTCTCTTGTCTTCCACTACTGTGTTACCTGTATTTCACTGTGGTTTGTTTAGAAGTTCTTGTTGCTTAAATGTATCTACACATTCGTACTTCACTACACATATGAAGGAAAAGCTTATATATAGTATTTGGCTGTCATTTAAGCTGCCAATTTCAGGTCTGAGTCTCATTTGCAGACAAAACTTTCTAAAATGCTAGTTTTGCATTGTCTGTTATAATGAGATCATCTGTCTAGCCTTCTCTGTATATGTGAAATGTTCCATTTGCATTGCTATGGTCACAGTCTGTATATTTGTGTCAATTGTACCCTTGATGATTCAACAGAAATGTTCCAGTAAAACTGTAGTTCCAAATTCATGCAGGTTGCTTAGTATCCACCTCACTCTCACAGTACAGATATGCTTACAGAATCCTGACTTAATGGAAAAGTCCTAACTGAAAAAGATAATACCTGTTAAACACCAAGCCATATCTCAGGTGAAGTGGTTTTGCAGTTTGGTTAACATGGCTTGTTTGTTTTGGTTGGTTGGGTTTGTTTAAAACCTTATGCTATTAATTCTTATTGATGCTGAACTATCAACACTTTTTCTAGGAACAGTTGGAATTATCTAAAAGGGAAATAGTTGGGCTTCAGGAAAGAGACAGACAACTGCAAAGCAAGAACAGAAATTTGCACCAGTTACTTAAAAATGAAAAGGATGAAGTGAGTTGTTTTGTACATTAACACAAATCATTACATAGATATTGAAGATTTTTTTTCTTTTTTTTTGCACGGCGTCTTCTAATTGCTCACTTTGAATGTGTATTTTTTGTTGGTAAATGTTGTCTTTCAAGGTGACTGGCATGTTGCATATGGATAAATAGGTCCTGTAAGGGATAGGTCCATCCAAGTTACAACAGTAGTAGAGAGTACTGCAGAAATGCAGATGTGAAAATTCTGAGATTTTCTGTACATCTTTATCTTAGAATGTTCAGAAATACCAAAAAGTAGGAGGGGCAACAGGATGCAGTCACTTATTCAAACATTTATGTATAGAGGCTTTTGGGGTTTGGGTTTTTTTATTATAGAGGGGAGCAAAAGACTGAAGAGAAGGGAGGTGGGGGGAAACCCAGCTCAAAACCACAATCTCATTAAACTTAAATATGTTGAAACAATCAAGATCAGAAAACACTTTGACATTCATGTTTGGGATTTCGTTTTGACTTCTTAGTTTGGGATTTGTTTCCTGTATGCTCCTTCCCTAGCATTGTACTTCACATGGTTCCTATGTTTTTGTGAATGTGGCTCCTAAGTTTCTGTGAATGTTCTGTGTTCATAAACATATTCATACAGTTGGGAATCACAGCACTAACTGTATATAGTGGACTTCCTAAAGTTCCAACTTAAGATATTGAATGTGCTGCATGTTTGTAAGGTTAAATCAGAAAACTAAAAAAAAACCCGAACAAGACAACCTAGGAATTGATAGTACATGTCAAAAATTTGCTTTATGATGTTTTAATGTTCTTTTAGACCAAATGGAATAGTATTTTTCAATGTGGTGCTGCCCCAAGGAGGAGGAGTTCATTTTTTCTAGTGTGAGACTAACAAGCATGCCACAGAATTGGAGTAAACCTAGATCCTGAACATGAATTACTGAAAGTAAAGATACATCCCATCTCTGTTCAATAAAGGCTGTAAAGGTTATGTGACTTCTCAGAACATGAGTTCAGTTGTACTTCAGAGGAATTATAGTATTATAATCTGCTGTTTATGATGTGAGTTTCTCCTGAAAAGAAACTACTTTTCCTGAGATAAGTTTGAGATCAGAATCCATTGGTTGGGAGAGCAGAAGTACAGTTTAATGGAAGTGTTGTTTTGCCTCATGTATTTTGGTTTTCTGAAGAAATTTGTGGTTATACTTTAGTTGAAGAAACAGTTTTTTTGTGGCATTGCTTTTAGGTTCAGAAGTTACAGAACATAATTTCAAGTAGAGCTACACAGTACAATCATGATATGAAGAGGAAAGAGAGAGAATACAACAAGTTAAAGGAACGCTTACATCAGTTAGTCATGAATAAAAAAGACAAAAAGATAGGTAAGTAGCTCTTTGACTTTTACCACAGCAAAATTAGCATATTCTGTATGTTAACCAGAGCCAATTTTAAGTATTTTTATCATTAAAGGCAATGCATCCCTCCTGCAGTTTTTTATGTGTATGTTAGAATGTTAAAGAAAAGATGTAATATTTCATGTTAACTGTGTAAGTCTTTTCAATATTGTGTTGCATGAGATCACTTACAAGCACAAACCAAATGCTGATCTTTATGAAATGAGGTGGGGGTGTTCTGTTTGGTTTTTGTTCCTTACTAAGGAAAACTTATTTGGGATAAATTCCTATGCTAGAGCCATCTCTGCTCTATTTTCTTGCTACTGTTGCTATCACAAGATTTTGGATAATGTCATAAACACTGTATTGTTCCAAGCAGTTGCCATCAGGAAGGCACACTGCATGAGCTTTTTACACTGGAGATACTACACTCTGCTTGTGGTTAGCACAAGTAATGAGAAGTTTTAGAGAGGAAATAACACAAGGCAGATGAACCATCCAGTACTATGTGACATGAGGAGAAATCTGAGTCTTTGTATGTCGTACTGCCCAAAAATTGTGTTCAAGATGTTCATCAGTGCTATTTACCATAAATAATACAGTTTTCTGTCAAAAATGGCTGAAAATGGGTATTGTAGTTAGGTATTAAAAAAATGTACCTTTTGGTTCATATATCTTGCCTTAAACTATTTATATAATGTATCTCCAGTGGAAGGGAAGTCCTGCTCTTGTCCACCTGCCACCCCCAAACTCAGCTGTTTGCCAGCTGTAGGGCATGTTTTAGTAAGCTGATTTAGTTCAATAAACCAGAAGAAAACTATTCATGTTGTTTCCAAGATGGTTCTCTGCTGATTTAGTTTTCTGAAAGTCCTCATGGGGAAGCCAAACCAGGTTAGAACAAAGTAGGAGGAACGCTTATTTTGGCTGCAGAAACTCTTGGAATCAGTTCAGTAAGCTCTAGAAACTTCACCCTGAGGTCAGCAAAACTTAAGCATTCTTCACTTCAGGTGGCTACTAGTACTAGTTCAAATATCAGTGAGGTGAAAATAGCAGTGTTTTAAAACTAGTTACTAGCATGGGTCACTAATCTGTAGTCATATATTGGGTTTGGGTTTTTGTTGGTGGTGTGGTTGGGGGTTTTTGATTTTATTTTTATTCAAATGTGAACAGAGAAATTTCTTTGTTTTGAGGAATATCTCATGAAACATTAATAAGTTCCTTACCCTAAACAGGAGATAAAACAAGTGCTATTGCCAGAATGAGCATAGAGTTGATACATTGATATAAAGGTTGAAATAGGGATGAAGGTGTCATTAAGAAATGCATATAAAAGATAAGACAGGATGAAAATACATCCTCCTGAATTTCCAAATGCAAAAACTTATCTCTTTTTCTTTGGTTATGTTATTTTTGCTTTAAGCAGGGCAATGTGGTTTCATATGGGTCTGAAGACTGAGGGAGCTATTTGAGTAATGTGATCTCTTTATAACAACTACATATAAATGCGATGTCATCTAAATCTTTATATATTTGCATATTGTTTCACACTTTGAAATATCCTTTTCATTTGTAGCTATGGAAATTCTAAATTGTGTTGGTAGAGCTGATGGGAAGAGAGGTGCATGGAGGACTGATAAGACAGAAGCCAGGTAGTTGTCTTAGAACAATCTTACTTGAAGCATGTATTAGGGCTGTTATGTTGTTACTGTAAGATTATTTCTTCCAGAAACGAAGAAGAAATGTACAAAGTTCTGTTAAGTGATTATGAACAACGCCAAAAACAGCTTTTACTGGAAAATGCTGAGCTAAAGAAAGTTCTTCAGCAAATGAAGAAAGATATTATTTCACTTCTTCCACCACAGAAACAAAAGCCTAAAGAAAAGTCTGAAGATGGGCTGGTAAGTATTCTTCAGTTAAAATTAAATCTCCATGGTAGTTTGGTATAGTGCTGGAGTAATTTGATAGTTATTAAAAAAAAAAGTAAACCTCTTATGAGACTTGCAGTGGATTGCACATCATGTGCTTTGCTTAAAATTCATCCTAGATAAATGTCTGTTCTCTGTGAACAACACACAGTGTATTCTTTCTAGTCAGTCAATGAAAAGCTTGAAAATATTCTTTGAATGAGTTTTAGATGTAGTAGCTACTGGTATGTAATTCTATATTGCAGTGCATATTGGATTTTGCCTGCCTGGGGGTTTTTGTTTGTTTGTTTCCAGATTTTAAGTATTTCTTTACACAGGATATATTTCTGGAACAGTTTACTGCCATGGCTGTGTAGAAAAGCACTAGATTCTCTCTGTCCACTTCTTTGTACGGTGTGAATAAACTCTTTTTAACTTGACTGGATTACTTGCCCCTGTACTGAGGCAGCTGCTGCTGAAGTCTGACACCAGAACTCAACAGTCTGAACCTGTCTAGCTTGAAGATGTGAGAGTGAGTGAGTCTTGCTAGCTGACCCACTGTCTGTGGTGGGGTTCTGGCCTGGATGGAAAAATGTTTCCTTTATTGTAAGGGTTTTCCTTCTCTTCAGTAAATTTAATCTATGCACATATTTGGAAGGGTGAAGTGGTTTGCAGCTTCTTATTTCTGTTTCTACAGGTGCTGTCAGACCAGGAAGAAGATATTGGAGAGTTAAATAAAGAGAATATGTGGGAATTATCTTGTGAAACTGTGCGAGAACAGCTTACCAACAGCATTAGAAAACAGTGGCGAATGTTGAAAAATCACGTTGAAAAGCTGGATAACCAAGGTTGATGTTTAACTGCATTATGTGCTCATATAAAATATGTTTTTTAAAAAGTAATGCAGATGTGGAGCTTTGAAATAATTGGATGCAAAATACGTAATTCCCTCTCAGGAGTCTTGTCTTGCCGCATCTTCTGAGACCTCTTGTGGCATTCTAAAACAAACTGACTGATGGTATGGTGCTGGACTCTCCTCATTTCCAGCTGTTAAACAGCATTAAGACAGCTAAAAATATATAAAATTCTTTCCTAGTATTATTTTCCCATGCAAGTAAATGCAGCCATTACCACAGGGATGTTTGCTGTCAAGAATAAGATTGAGAAGGTCAGGCGTGCAATTGCAAATAAAGGAGCAGATGGCCTTTGAGAGTATCTTTACACACTAGAAAGGATTTCAGGAATGCTTGTGTAATACTTTATTTGGTGTAACTAACTGAAAAATAAGCATTGGGAAAAATGTTACAATTATTTGCTCTTTTGGAGTCATCTTCTAGGCTTTTACCATTTATAAGGATGACCATAGTATAGCCCTTTAGGATTCTGTTTTGTGTTCAAATACTGGCATCAGGGGATCAAAACTTGGCTTATTACAATCATTGTGATTTAGCTATGCATTAAATTAAATAAACCAGTATGTAATTTTACAAAATACAACCATGCCTGTAATTCATTCCCTTACTGGAATGAAAACATGCATCTAATGTTTGTTAGCTCTGTTTCTCCTTCACAGGACTTGAAGGAAAAGGCTTTCTTTTTATATCTGTGATAAATATAGTTACTGTCATATTTTTATGAACACATAAGCCTTTCAAAAATGGTCTCAGGAGAATGGGCTAACAGCATGTCAGTGAAAAAAGTCTTAAGTTGTCTTGAGTTTTCTTTTAAATGACTGCTGCAACAAGCGAGGATTTTGTGTAACACTTATTGCAATGTAGATGGTTGATTTACCTTGGGGGACATGAAACATTCATGTTTTCATTGCTGGTGTTTTTTCTGAACTGGATTTGATGGATAATTACATGTGTAGCACCAATTTTGGATCTCTTGTCTCTGATAGAAATGCTGTGGAGTATACTGTGTGTCTGTCTTTCAGGATGAAGAAAATAGTCTAAAACTTTTTGCTCTTCCTGGGAGTCTCTGATATGAGGTGTTGGGGCTTTTTAAAATCTGTTTTTAATATGCTTCTTTCCCCTTTAGTGTCGCGTGGTCATTCAGGAGCTTTGAATGAAAAAGATGTCATTTCAAGAGAAGACCATGAGCTAGAAACTGAAAAGCTAGAGTTAGAGATTCAGCACTGTAAAGAAATGATCAAAACTCAGCAACAGCTCTTACAGGTAGTAGGCTTTATTTTTTCTTATTTTTCTCATTGAATCCAAGTGTGTTTTACTTAATGTGACACTTTTGTTGCCTCTGAGCCTTTCTCCATTTCTTGATAATGCTTTTAAATTAAAATTACTTAGTGGGTTATATGAGTATAGGTGTGCTAGTGGCTTGGTTGATAATTTTGTGAATTTTTAATCCTGGTAGGAATAATTTTGGGGGCTAAACAAAGGTGAGGCAGCCTGAACAGGCACATTTTAACTGCTATCTGAAATTTGCCCCCACTCTCCACCAACTTGATATTTACTGCATTGTTTCCATATTAAACTTCAACCATTTTTCTGATAAATCTGAACCTGTGGAGATAGTGTACCTCTTCAGTCACTCCCCAATTAACATTTGTCCTTTGTTGCTTTATGTCTACAGCAACAGCTTACATGTGATGATGACACCACTCTGTTACTACAAGACTGCTATTTGTTGGAAGAAAGAGAGCGTCTTCAGGAAGAATGGAGATTATTTCGAGAACAAAAAAAGAATTTTGAGAAGGAACGAAAAAGTTTTACAGAAGCTGCCATTAGATTAGGACTTGAGGTATTAGAAAAGGGAGCTCCTATGGAAGATGAATTACAAGTTTTTTTTATACATGCTGAAGTGCAGCCATGCAACAATATCTGTTTCTGATGACTGTAGAGAAGGGTCATTGCCATACTGGATAAAACATATCTTTGGTCGTTCTGGAAGATCATTCTCTTGGCAATTCAAAAAGGTTTTTGTGTGTGTTGGAAAATACAGTTTCTGCAGCTGGAGCTGAACCATCTTTGTTTCAGGTTTTGAAATATCTTAAGTACTTCCAAAATCAGTAATTTATTAAATAAATCCCTTAGATACTGCTTGAGTTTCATTTCCTACAAAAGTAAGGCCTATGCAAATTTCAGACAAATTTGGTTGAATTTCAAAAGGCATTTGTTTTCTAAACTTTTTTGAAAACCAGTGACTTCTGCAAAAACACCAAGTAATTGCTATGTTTTCCTTAGTAGGGTCATTATCTGTTCTGTTTTTGTAGTTAAGCTGGCCAGTAAGCACAGATACTGGCAGTCAGGATAGATGTGTCTGTAAATGAGCTCTAGCAAATGTGTTTTGGTCTAGCCCATAGTTAGGGTCAAAAATGTGAAGGGGCTTACAAGTTTGGCAGGGAAAGGTCATGATGATATGACTGTGAAACCAGGATGGTACAGATATGACAGGAAAAAAGCCATTGAAGGAAAAAAGAAATGGACTTTATTTCTTACAGAACTGCTTGCTTTGATGTGCAGAGCAGAAAGTTGGAGTGGGATGTGATTAAAATTTATAAAGCTGTGGATTCAGTTTGAGCAGACAAAAGCACTACTGTTGTTCACCAAATCCCTCAAGGTTTAGAGGGAACTCTTAATTTTGAAATTAAGTCATAAACATATGCAAAAAGGTACCCTTTTTTTCAGTTAGGTAGTTGACTTCTGGATTTTTTTCAAAGGAGAGTGTAAAGGCAATGAATACCATCAAGTTCAAAAAGCAGTTGCCTGAGCTTATGGGCAACACAGTCACAGATAATAAAAGTGGGGCACAAAGGGTGTCTTTCAGCATCTGTAATCAAATGGTTTTTGGGACTGGGAACTTGTGAGGGAATGCACTGCAGAAAGAGGCCTTGTTCATAAATAGCATCTCTTGCAGCCACTGGTGGAGACAGGATACGGAGCTAGCTGGACAACCTGTCGTGACCCAGAATATAAAATACTCTAGGTTTTACTTAGGATACTGGGATAGTAGTAGTTCACATGGTAACAAATACTGACCCTGATTTACTTAATTTTATTTGCATTTTAATGAGTTAGTTGATTTCATGTTGCACATTGAATTCTGCTTTAAAAGTCATGAGTGATAATAAACAATAATTGTTTGTCTGGAAATGTTTAGGACCACATTGCAGCATAAGCGTAACTGCTCATGCTTCAGCTTGTCAAAAGGCTGAAGTATGGAATGAGAAGCAATGCTGTAAGCTTTGTAGGTGTTTGTGAAAGTTTGCGTTGGAGTTCGGCTTCCTCTGTTTTTCTACTGACATAGAATAGGAGCATCCTGTTTCACTGATGGTGTTTGGAGATGAAGCAGCTTGTTGCTGGATTCCAGAGCCGTTGGATCTCTTGGAAGCTGTCTACTTGGCATTATTTTCCTTTCCTGTCCTCACAGGGGCTGGGAAGTGAAACAAGCTTTTTTTTTTTTTTTTTTTTTTTTTTTTTTTCCCCAGTTTTAATCAGAAGCAATCAGTGCTATTTTCAATGTAATTTTTCCTATTTAGAAGGTTTAAGCAGTAATCATTCCTGGCAGCTGCCTTGGATGAGGGCTGCCTCCAGCAGGTAGTGCTGCACTGAGGGGGGAAGGGGAGCATAGGAGGTGGTGTCGCTGGAGTGTAGAGCAGTAAAGTGAAAGGATTACTTAGGCCTCTGTGGCACAAACCATGGGACTTGGCTTGTAAGTGCCTCCTCAGCCAATCCTTGTTGAGCTCAAAAGCTGGCTTACAGACAGTCTTTTCTGTGTTAAGCTGCTGGCTCTCCTTAGTGACATGGACCTGTTACAGCTTTGGCTTTCTGAAACACAACAGCATCAGTTTAATGTGGGCTAGGCTTGTTCCTGTGGTCACAAGTGTAAACTGTCATTTCTTTTCTTAGAGAAAGGCATTTGAAGAAGATAGAGGAGCATGGCTGAAACACCAGTTCTTAACTATGACTGCTGATTGCAACAATCCAAATGCGACAACTCCAAGTGCCTTCTTAAGAAGTGAGTATTTGGTTCAAACTAATGTTCTTGCACAATTTCTTTTTCTTCCTTTCAGCTAGAAGTTGCAACTATGAACAAAACCAAAGCATCTCACGGAAAACTTTACCATGTATCTGTATGCCCCGACATGTCAGGGCAACGGATGGTTCAGAATTTCCTTTTTAAAAGGGAATTGTAACTCTCTTCCTGATAATTAATTATGTGGTGAATTTATATTTGTGAAACAGTCTGGTGAATATCAAATACCTGACAGCACAGCAGGTAACTTTCAGGTGCTTTCATAAATACTGTAGAACATGTAATCATTCTGGTATTCCACTTCATATGAAAACTTTGAAATCTAAATGTGAGAAGGGCTTGTTCTGGCCCTGCTAAGTTTGCCATGTCTTTCCATTGACTTGAGTGATGGTTAAGTTCATGTAAACGATAAGACATTTAACTTCATTTTGATTTTGTTTTCTATATTCTGACAAGTTTGGAGGTTTTCATGTTGGTGTTAGTTACTGGCTGTGCATGCTGGAGAAGTCTTTACTTAAGGAATAAAAAAGCTTTATCAATTGTAAAGTGAGAAGCTACATTTGAGTGACTTCATATGATTACTTGCAGTGGTGGCTGTCTATGCAAATGCTGCATTTTCAAATTTAGAGTCCTAATTTTAACATAACTTCATGCAATGGCATTACATAGACTTCTAAAATTTTATCCCAGGTCTGTAACAATAAGATTTGTTATTATAACTCTGCCTTAAGGTATTTGTGTATTTTTTTTTTTTAAAAGCAGAAGACACAAACATTTGAAGGACTTGCTTGTTTCCAGTGGACTGCAGTTTAACTGTTGATGTGTCTCTCTTAGGTTCTGAGCCAGACACTCGTTTAGTAAAGTCTGCATCTCGGCAAAGAAAACCTCCCTCTGTGTTGAGTGCTCCTGTTTCAGCAGAACCTTGCCAGACATTTCAGTATATTGCACAAAACAGGTTTGTGAAACAATGTTGTAGATGGTTTCTAGAGTGCTGAATTCTACGTAGAGCAGAGCGTAATCTAAAGTTTACAGTTGGTATATAACAAAGGATATTAATCATATCATAAAAAGAGTACCCTGTTTCCTTTCAAAGCATTATTTATTGGCATTGTAACTTCTTTTTTCTGCTTCCAGTGTTGCATCAGAAAAACCTGCTGCAGATAACATGCCAAATCTGTGGGTGGAAAGTGATGACAAAGAAGAAACTGAAGAATGCACAAAGTCATGGGAAGACTCTGGAGTTGGCACTCTGCTATGTAGAAACTTGCACATGGAACAGCTGCCTTAGACTTCCTAGGGTGGCCTGCTGGGTTTTTTTGTTAAAGACTTGTTCATAAACATATCATTCTAAATGAAACAGAATGCTGTGAGTTTGATCATTCTTCTAGAGGATTATGTGGTGATCTGAATTGTGGTGTGTTTCTATGTGTGTGCACATGGCTTTTATTTTTTAGACCATTTTTTGCCTCTTTCTTGCAACTCTTGGGAAAAAAATTAAAAATATATAAAAGCTTTGATATTTTTCTAGTAACAGAAGCTCTAATTCTGGAATAAAGCAATGGTCTGAAACTTTGACTGTAATGAAATACTGGATCTTAATGTGACCTTTCATCACAGGCAGAGATAGCACTTTTAGAAATTGTTTAATTATTGGAAACATTCATTTATGTCTCAAGTGTAACTGGCATTAAATCCTCTTTTGCCTCGACTTGAATGTACAGTATACTGTAGATTTTTAACAAAACAGGTTCTATATTTATTGTGTGATTTGAAAATACCTCTTTGATATCTCAATGATTTAAAGTGCAAAATCTTTATATATTTGTAAATAGAACAACTGGTTATGCTGAGAAACCATGAAATGAAACACGTGCATACATAAATATTATTTTACATGCCATTTTAAATTGTTTTATAGTGATATTCAGTTTACAGATCCATTAGGACTTTCAATGGTTCAGCCAGGAACCAAAGTATTTCAAATGTGAACAATAAACGTGTAATTCTATTCTAAAAACCTCTGGTTGAATGATTTGTATGCAGTAAACTATTAAGCAACTATGGTTATAGGGCTGTATACAATGTCTACAACTCTGGTGCTGGTTTTGTATTTTGTTAGGTTTTTTTGTTTTAATTGACTCCAGAATTTTATTTTTTGTGTAGCCTTGGGGCTGTCTCTTTCGTTTATAATGTAATAAAAATAGCCAGGTTAGAGGTAAGATGTTTCAATGTCCCCTTTACACCTTACTCAGTGCATGGAATTTTCCTTGCCCCATACAAATCCATCTTCTCTGTTGGGTTTTTGTGCACATGTGATTATATTTACCTCTGCATATGTGATCACTTGTGTAGCTCTGATCCTTGTGTAATTGACCTTTTGGAAGAGTCTAAGCATAAACTGCCTTTCTTGGGGTCATAGGTGGGAAATTAACTCAAGTTTAGAATACTTCACTGAAAATCCATTGCTGCTCTGCCCATTTTCTTCCGAATTGGATGGAGTGTAGTGATTGGACTACCTGGAAAAATAGTGGTAGGATAATATAGGGAAGAGAAAAACCTGCGGTTCTCCAAGAAGCTAAGGCAGAAAGCTGCAGTTTCTGCTGCTGAGTTCAGTACAGTGAGTTAGAGCTTAAGATGAAGTAGTAGCCAATGTAAACTGCAGAGGATACTTGTGTGGTTTTCACATAGTACCCTAAAGGGAGCAGAAGTAGATATAATGATAATAGTACTAGTGTCTTGGTTGTCTTTTTGCTGCATGGATAGTCAGGTTGGAAAGACATTTCTGTTTCTCCTGTTCTTCCCCAATAAAGGGGTGTTCATAGTCACATCATTTGCCGCAGCTTTTTAGCAGTGTACAGTTCCTGTTGGGTTTCACCTTTCCTAAGAGCTGCTCTTGGGCAGCTCTTGCCTGAATTTTAGTTGTGGAGGAATAAATACACATTCAAAAAACTTAAGTAAAGTGAAAATTTAGTATATTAAGTGGGAGACTAGAACTCTGCACATAGGACTATCTTCAAGCCAGTAGTGACTGCAGCCCTCCATGGCTGAGGCAGCATCTGGATGCCACCAGGGGCTGCTGCTGCTCCAATGTGTGCTCGTGGGTGCCCCACTGGGACTGTTACACGCGTTTGCTTTACTTGGGCCCTCCTCCTTCAGCCTAGTGTTCTTCATGAAAGCTGCTTTTAGGATAATAATGCCTTGAAGAATAAAATAATTTACCT
Source organism: Corvus cornix cornix (assembly GCF_000738735.6). NCBI lineage: Eukaryota > Metazoa > Chordata > Aves > Passeriformes > Corvidae > Corvus > Corvus cornix. The sequence goes on along the minus strand of NC_046338.1, from coordinate 14,348,815 downwards.
GTTTAAACTCTTGTTTATTGAGTGATTAGAAATTCATAAACATTTTGTACTAATTTTTTGCTTTAGAATTCTGTAACCCATCCTAGAGAAATGGAAATGTGTTTGAATGCCTCCGTGGAAGAACTCACTGTGCTAGAATGGTGTATGCAGTTGAGTCCTGAGCTGGGGTCAGACCTGGTCTGGAAGTCTGGAGTACAGATTCAGTCCTATCCCTGTAAAAAAGTAAAATGTACCTAGAGTTTTTGGCTTTCTCTATACACAGTGCCTGGGAAGATTTTGAATCTGAAGCTACAGCTAATAATGGTATGAATTCTGCAGAGGGTGACATGGTGGTACTTAGAGCTGTTGGAAACAACTGCAGGATCTTTCTTACTCAAGAGTCTGCTGAAGAGCAAAGGGGGAGATTTCTTGCAGGAGTGTGATACAGGTGTGTCACTTCACATAGGTGTATATTTGAAATAGTATAGTGAGTGCTCTTCTCAAGGAACACGAAGTAGACTGGCAGCAAGTGATTACAGTACAGCTATTGTTAGCTACCCATGCATGGTATTGAAAAGATGTGTGGTTCTCTAAAACAGTGGTGTTTCACAAAAATCTTTAAATACAATATTCATTGCTTCTTTTTCAGTCTGTGATAAGAGTGCTTTTACCATAAAAATCAGTCTGATTAGGTATGAGTACTTGCTTTCCAGGATTATATTGGAACTATTTGGTTTTTTCCTTTCATCTCCAGTGGTTGATGCCTATACAATATAGCTCCTGCAATACAGACTGTATAGCAAAAAACTTACTAAATGGAAATTTTCTTTGAGAGAACCTTCTCCCTACAAAACAGCTTTTTTCTTAGTTTGAAGAAGTGCTTCCAACCAGATACTGCAGGCATGTTCTATTTCAGTTGCAGCAGGACAAAAGAAAAATCAGACCATATTGTAGATTTTTTTTCTTCCTGTGCTTATTCTGTGTCTGGGTACATTTCAACCAGGTCAAGGTAACTGATACATCTAGATAATATCAATAAAAACAGGTTATTCTCGAAAGGAAAAGGGAAGGATATGCAGTATAATGGCAATGCTGTGCATGTTGAATTAGCTCAGTTTTTACTTGTGCAGCTTTTTTTTACTTGCAGTTATCACAAAGCTTTTGTCTGTGAAGCCTTGTAAGACATCTTGGTTTTAGATTTTTTCTGATTTGCAAGAGAATTTGATGAGAAGATATGAAATGTTGACCTCAAAAGAAGTGTTCAGATTATCTGATGATTTTTTTTTTTTTCAGACAATACATCTGGTATCTAATGTTCACTATGTCCTACAGTGTTTCACTGTAGTAAAAACCTGAACTCCCATGGTATATATTTTGTTGTAGTTTTCACACTGACATTGTTCATGGTTCTTTATTCAAGTTTTGAGTTGTACAAGATGTATACCTAACTGGAATGCACAACAGGTAAGTTTGTTTTAAATATTTAACAATAAAAAAATTACTACTTTATAAAAGAGCTTGTCCCTTGAGTCACAAAACATGCTTGTTCCCTTGAACACTATAGATAGGTATCATGAAAAAGGAGACATTTCTAGCAAGTGTCCACCCCTCCCCCTCAAATGTCTTCTGCAGGGAGCTGGGTAGTAGTTCCCAAAATAGTTTGCACAACCTAAGGTAGATTTACAGTCCACATGGAATCTGTTTGACAAAGTCAAAACCTATGGGACTGACAACCCAGGAAGAGCAGTTGCTAAAGGACAACTGTAGAAACTGCTGAAACAGGAAATAAATGTTCATTTGTGGGTGTTAAAATAGCATTTGCCACAAAGCACGTTCCTGTGGTTAATCATGTAACTATGGGAGTTGTGGGAGTAGAAATAAAGTGTCTGATTAACCAGTATGTCATAGATGCTGAATTTGAATGAGATTCATGGTTTTTGTGTGGTTTGAAGCCTACAGTTTTTTGTGTTGCCTGAAGTTGCTCCTCCAGAAACCTCCTCCAACTTGGAAGCCCCTGTGCATTTTTCTTGCCTTTTATTGTTGATCCAGATGACACCCAGCTCTCTTTGGAAGGCTGTGTCACTTGTTTGGGAGGAATGAGTCTGGTCAATCCCCCAATCTCTTACATGCTCAAACAGGCCAAGCATGTTTTGTGTGTCTCCACTTTCCTCTATGGCCCCGAGGTTTTCAGAAGAGAACACTTGTGTGAATGTGTTCCTGGGCTCTCACTGTAAATCGATGGTGAAGCTGGCTGCAAGCCTGCATCTGCTCAGGTAATTCAGCTGCATTTTGTGATTGACTCCTTAGGAAATGCAAAAGTTCTAGCTGACCTGCACTCCCATTCCCTCTGCTTTGCTGGGAGGAGTGTCTGTGGTTTTTAATTGTTCAGATTTGGCTGTCATTTACCTTGAAAGATAAAATATTTACTGATGGCTTATGAAATCTTTGTTCATTTAAAAAATATTCCTGGTCATTGTGACCAGAGCTGAAAGGACACACTGATCCTCTGATTTATTTGAATAAATATATATATATTCCATATAGATAGGTTTTCTTTAGAATGTGCTTTGGTGCACATAGGAATATAATAGCAATGGGATATCTGTCCTTGTCTGCTGTCTGCAGGGTTAGCTGTAACCAATGCCGAGGGAAGAGGAAGAGCACTGTCAGTGTGTGATACGTACTCTTAATTGGGCTGCTATCAGCGAGATAACAGTTTGGGTCAGGTGCCAGGTCAGCATAACCTGGGCAAAATCAACCTAATCTATAGCAGGACCAAGTATCAGCAGCCAGTTGTGACACAACCTAGGAAATGAAGTAATATGTTCATTGTAAAATTATTATAAATTATCTAGTAAAATTTACTAGGATAAGTGGAAACTTTTAAATAATTCAGCAAACGGCTTATAAGATAATCAGGTAGATGCCAAGGTATGACTAGATTTCCATTATTCCATCTGAAGAGAAAGTAAGATTGCAAAAAGGGAAGTGTTTACATAAACTGATAAAAAACTTGAGAATTCAGCAGAACACAGCCACGTGTTCCCGAGCTTTCTTCCATAAAAGTCTCACCATGTCTGGCAGAGCCCCATTCGCCTTCACTATGAGGGGGATCATACTTGCACTAGTGCTCACTCTTGTAGGTAAGGCTACATACCCCTCCTTCAACTTTCTTTCCCAAATTTTCCTTAAGTTCAGTGGCAGTGATTGGATCTAGAATGAACACTACTTACCTGTGTTTTCATCTCTTTTTGCAGGTAGTCAGAAGTTTGACATTGGTAAGTAAATTTCCTTCCATAATCTTTTTCCAGTGACTTTGCTGTTATTTCTATTTATTAGAATGTGCTTGCAAGTATGGTGAAAATGGCTGTTACTTCCCACAGACCCTGGATTCAGTATCAGAAAGAGCTACTTGTACAGTTATGAAGGCTGGGTGTTGAATGGGCTTCAGGAAAAGAATTTAGCCAAAGCCGGAGTGCGCCTGAGCAGCAAACTAGAGATCAGTGGGCTGTCGGAGAACATCTACCTCCTCAAGGTACTGTGTCTCCTAAATGTGCCAACAGTAAGCTAAAATCACATCTGTTATTGCATCCGGCTGGTCTGGCATGTAGGAAAGCTGCAGGAAACACAACCAGAGACTTACCACTGTAGATATCAGAGAATGATCTGCAAGCTGCAGTTTCAGAGGTGATGAGTCACTTACCTGTGTTTGATGTGGAAGTTGTTTGTAGCAGGTGTTCCTCAAGACTTTGTACTGGAAATACAATTTCTGGGGGTTCTGTTAGAAAATGGCAAACTAACTCGATACATTTAAGCCTGCTCTAAGATTTGATTCTAGCCTTAGCACACATTTCTAACTTCTGTGGGAAGGCAGGACTTGGGTGTGTAAAATCCTCGTCATGAAGGCAACTGATAAACATAGACTTAAAAAGTGATAAAAGCTAAAGATAAAAAGTGGTACATGATAAAGGTAAGATTAAAAAATGAAAATAATCAAAAAGGAGCATGTAATAATGTTTGAATAATGCAGTAAAACATCTGTATGTGTGAAATCATGACTCTGCTGACACCAGCAGTGATAGGACTTAATTCAAAATAAATATGCTTCAGAAATGTATTTTTGTGCCTTTAATTCAGTTACAAATCAGAGGTTCTTTTTGGAATACTGAATTCAGTGACAGCTTTTACCAGTTGTATTGAACTGTAGATCTTTCAAAATTTGGAGCTAGGGGTTGCATTTCACACTATAGCCTTTGTCCTGAAATTCTTGTATGGTGTGCACCAGCCTGTGCTCTGAGGCACCTAAGCTGGCAGTAACTTTGCCACAGTTATTGAAATTTCTTCTTACTTACATAGTGTCTCAGTCTTTATAAATATATTGTTAACTGTTGAAATATTTTGTTGATTTAAACAATTCACAAATATGAAGCAAATATAGAAATTAATTTTAAATAAATAAAAAAATTGTGTAAGAATGAGGTAAAATGAAGTGTTCTAAAACTGCAGTTTTTTACATTTAGAATTATATAAGCTTTTTAAATGCTAAATTTTGTCTAAAGCAGAATATTTATTTTGAGGCTGACAAAAAGGGAGACTTTTATTTGATGTGTTAACTGCTTCTGTAAGATAAAATAGTACTGTTGAGCCGACAGGGTTTGCACTGGTTTTACAATAGTGTAACCATGAGACAAAACAATAAATTGTTGTATGACTTTCTAAGCCTACCTTTGGAAGGAAAGAGTATCTAACTATTGCTTCTGTTAATTTCTTCCAATCTGTTTGCATATTTAGTACCAAAGCAATTTTATTCACTTAAGTTTCTTAATTTCCTCCCAGATCCGCTCCCCACAGTTCGAGGAATACAATGGCATCTGGCCCAGGGACCCATTCACTCGATCTTCCAAAATCACTCAGATGGTTTCCTCATGCCTTACCCGGTCCTTCAAGTTTGAATACAACAGTGGACGGATTGGAAACATCTATGGCCCAGAAAACTGCCCTGATATTTGCATTAACATAGTGAGAGGAATACTGAACATGATACAGATAACCATTAAAAAGTCGCAGAATGTGTATGAGTTGCAAGAGGTGTGTTTACATTCTAAAAGTATTTTGCTGAAAGGTTGTGTTTATTCTCTTTAGTTACTTTTCCTTTGAGTTTGCATCTACTTTTGAATGTTTGTAGTAAGAAAAGGGTGATTTTTATTCATATAGAAGAAAACGTGTGTATGTGTGTTGAACAAATTATCTGGGCTGAATTCTTTCTTAGACATCTGTCTTTAAGTCTTAACATACAGTTCTTCAGAGAAAAAAATTATTAGCTATGAATTTATTTGTTATATGGCTTCCATAATGCAGCTATTTGATACATTTTATTTGCTAATTGTTGATACTCATTAATTGATTACTTTTTAATTTTAAACTCCATCCCCTGACTGAGTATTGTTCACATGCCTATTTTTTAGTTCAGTAGGAATAATTGTATGTAATAGTAACAGGTTCATTGATAATCTTCATGAAGTAAAACTTCTCACACTGTGAAATCCTGATGTAATTGGGAAGTCTCATCATCTGTATTCATCTGCCAGGCTGGAATTGGAGGTGTTTGCCATACAAGATATGTCATCCAGGAAGACAGGAAGAACAGCCGAGTCTCTGTTACCAAAACTGTAGACCAAAACAATTGCCAGGAAAAAGTGGTGAAGAGTCTTGGAATGGCTTACATCTATCCCTGCCCTGTTGACGTGATGGTACGTGAGATGTGAAAAGATCTTCCTAATTACAAGCATGGCCATGCTGTTCCCATTCACTCTTTGGGTCTCTCTCCTCCTACAGAAAGAAAGGATTGTCAAAGGGACTGCAGCTTTCTCCTACAAACTGAAGCAGTCAGACAGTGGTACCCTGATCACAGAGGTGGTGTCTCAGCAGGTGTATCAGATCTCACCATTCAGTGAACCCACCGGTGTCGCTGTCACGGAAGCAAAGTAGGTGGGACATGGGCTTGCTTCACAAAGTGAGAATAATTATAGGTTCTATCAGTCCCCTTCACCCCTAGCTGAAGTGACATGAGAATTGAGCTCCACAGCAGTTGGATAGAGGTAATCACACTTGGGACTTCCACAGTCCTAAAAGATCAGCAAAGCATTCTTTATTTTGTACCCTGGTCAAACTTACTGGCATTTCAATTACATGGAAGAAAAGTAGAAAAGCTTTTTTGCTCACTTATACCATAAGAATGCAACATTACTGCTCTGTTTGTCCTGAAAAGGGGCTAATTTATAGTGTCAGGAGGAAGATGGTGCACATAGAAATAAGATCATTCATTACACAGAGTCAGTATCTCTCATTCAGCAGACAGTAATTTTGCTTCTCCTCAGAAACAATTTCTTTGTAGATAACTCCAATACCATTTTGTTCCAGACAGAAGGCTTTATTGATTAGCAAAAGGCTTTATTTTGATAAGAAAAATTATCATAGAGTAAAACTGATACCTTCACAGTATCACTGAACCAACAAACAAGGTGCATGGGTGAAGAGAGATAATGCCTTTCTCCTGCGACATTTGTCTCTTGACAGACAACAACTCACCTTGCTTGAAGTGAGGAGTGAACGGGGGAGCTCCCCTGACATCTCCATGGAGAACTATGGAGGCCTTCGTTACCAGTTCCCAGCAGTACTGCCACAGATGTCAGTGCAGCTCATCAAGACAAAAAACCCTGAACAACGGGTAGAGGATTTTTTTCCAAATTGCTTTTCTAATTTAAAAAAAAAATAGTGATCATAAATTCCAAAGAATGTAATTATGTATGCCCTCTCTCTTGTCTTTTGTAACAGATAATTGAAACACTGCAACACATAGTCCTGAATAACCAACAAGATTTCCACGATGATCTTCCATACCGTTTCCTGGAGCTTGTCCAGCTCTGCCGCACAGCAAGCGCTGACACCCTGGAGTCCATCTGGAGACAGTGTTCAGATAAACCCCGCTACAGGTATTTCATTGTATCAACCCTGAAGAAACTTTTCTGGTTTTGTGACAACTGGGAGCTAAAATGAAGGATTTTTTGAAAATCTCTTTGCAGGCGATGGCTGCTGAGTGGAGTTTCTGCGACAGGCACCACAGAAGCACTCAAATTCATTAAGAGCAGAATCCGCGGTGATGACCTTAGCTACCTTCAGGCTCTTCTAAGTGTTCCCTTTGCTCTCCATTTAACAAAAGCTGATGAACACACTGTTCCAATAGCAGCAGTGAGTAAAGCCATGTGAATCTTTCCTGTCTCACTACGAAAGGAATGATAGTCAATGACCTGTGATTAAGTACATTAAAGACTGCATTCTCCTCTAGTGTACACTAGTTTTGTGCAAATATTGACCCATGAATTTCTTTTGTCATAACATTTATTAGAGGAGGGTTCTGTGTCTTCATTTCTCTGTATTGATATAAAGCCCTTCTCTTATAGGAGCTTCTGTGATTAATTCCCATTTTAGTTTGCTGGGAATTAGTTTAATTTAGTTTGCTCTGTCATGCCTTCTACAGACAAAACTTCATCCCCTTTAATCTCTTACTTCTGAAACAAATGATGATTGGTGTGTTATGTCACTTGAGCAGCTCTTTCAATTGCAAGCTAGTCCATGAACTGGGAAGTGCTGCAGGAAAAGTATTAGTGCAAACATCAAATATGTTGATACAATAATGAATCATTTATTCTGAACAGAATTTTTGCCATCTCTAGTCAATATTCTTCTTAAACAGGAAAAGAGGATATGATGTATCATTAATATAATTGGGGTGCACAATTTTCTAGAGATATTCCATTGATGTTTATCCATAATCTTAATGTTTTCAGTGTTATGTTCAGTTGAGGAAAATCAAAATGTGGCTCTGTAACCTAACATATTTATAAACTAGTGGGGAATTAAGCTCCTAAGTGAAGCTTCCAAACATAATGTCTACAACCTACTTTCATTTGTTTGGATGAGAACAGTAATCATTCTGAAATTGATCCCTTCAAATAAGATCTGATGGTTTTCCTGCACTGAAAGCTTCGTGAAGCACTGTATTAAATAACTAATTAATTTTTTTCTTCTTCACAGGATTTAGTGACAAGTTCTCGAATCCAGAAAAATCCCGTGCTTCAACAACTTGCCAGCTTGGGATACAGTTCTGTGGTGAATAGATACTGTTCTCAGACCTCAGCTTGTCCTAAAGAAGCTCTCCAGGTGAGTGGATTTTTGCCAAGTTTTTTTTTTTTTAATAGCTTAATAGAGTTCATTATATTAGCTTAATTCTTTTAAGATACAGTATAAAAATGGTGACTGGAAATATAAATACACATTTTGTAGGTTTTCTTCAGAACAAAGGCATCAAATCACTTTATCAATGTAGTTATTTGCTTCATCATTGAAATCATAGTTTTCACATTGCAACGGTAAAATCCTGAGAGAAATCACCACTGAGTGACTTTATTAAAACCAGTTGCTATATTGTGATAGGCTTTTCAGTGGGTAAGGGGGACACTGTGGACAGTCTATACACTACAATGAGAAGATTGAACTGTGCTTTGTTTACAGCCCATCCATGACCTGGCAGATGAAGCAATCAGCAGAGGCCGTGAGGACAAAATGAAATTAGCTCTGAAGTGCATTGGCAACGTGGGAGAGCCAGCCAGCATCAAGCGCATCCTGAAGTTCCTTCCCATATTTTCCTCCAGTGCTTCTGATATCCCCATCCACATTCAGATTGATGCCATAATGGCCTTGAGAAAAATCGCTTGGAAGGACCGCAGAACAGTAAGTAGGATGCGGTAGGTTTTCCCTACTCAATGAATTAGAATATATGCCATAAGGGGAATGATTTTAATGGTGTCGTGTGTATAGATTCAGCATACTTTTTTAAAAAAAGATTATTTTTAAGAACAATACTGTACAGTTTTACATTTAGCTGATGGTTTCTGCTAAGCTGGAACAATAATTAGTCAGTAGGAAGCTTCCAGAAGGATATCAGCTGTGTTGCTTTTGTCATCTGTCGTAACCAGCTAAGTCCTGTGCTAGTTATATGTAGTGGACACTTAGACACCTAAAAGTCAGATATGTAATTTAAATTGTCTCTATAGTCAGGAGGAGAGACACTTTCTGTTAAACTCCGAGGCCAAATGTCGGCATTACTCTGCCTCTTTTAGACCCCTGCCTTGAGGCTGGATGAGTCACCACTGACCCCACACTGAGGTTGCTGTCACAGAAAGTGTAGGCGAGACTCCTGCCTTTCAGGTGGGTTAGGCAGAGGACCTATATGAGAAACCATTCACTCAGACTGCCTTTGGTGAACTGCTGAACCCTTTTAAAACTGGTCTAAAACAGTGAAGCATACTCACTGAGTCAGTTGAGTTTCTTCAAAGAATGAATCTGTCTTATTATCTACACTTTTTTCTTCCAAAGATATTCACTGATACTTGAATGTCAGTAGCACACAAAGCAACGCTGATGCCTTTTTGATTGTCATGGGGTGACTCAATACATCAATAGATGGACGTTTATTTCGGGTTCAGTGCCTCCGTGGGGCTGTTCCACTGTGGCCCCTTCAGCCATATTAATAAAGTTACATGGAACCCTGCAGTAAAAAAGATCAGGAAACCTTTCTACAGGGATAATGATCCCCTCTCCCATATTGCCCGTGGGTTAGGTGTGGATCCAGTTTGCAAAATGGTTTCAGTTACTGGTAATTCCAGACACTGTTTTGTCTCTGCAGGTGCAGGGATATCTCATCCAGATCCTCGCTGACGAGTCGCTTTCCCCCGAAGTGCGGATGATGTCTTGTGCTGTTATATTTGAGACAAGGCCTGCCCTTCCCTTAATAACAACCATTGCCAATGTGGCCATGAAGGAGAGCAATTTGCAAGTGGCCAGTTTTGTGTATTCCCACATGAAGGCTTTGTCCAAGAGCAGATTGCCGTACACATACAACATGTGAGTAGAGACAGAACAAAGCAGGTGCTCTTCTGCAAATAATGATCTTCTGCATGTGCTGACAACTGAAGTCAGTTTATTTACTGACAGGGTGCAGCTTATTTCTGAATACTATTACCTTTCTCATTTTGTTTAGATCTTCAGCTTGCAATATTGCCCTTAAGCTGCTGGCCCCCAAATTGGACAGGCTGAGCTATCGCTACAGCAAGGTCATACGTATTGGTGGTTACTTTGGTAAGTGCTTCAGTGATCAGGAAACTTTCACTTCAGAAATCCACTCTTAAAATATTAAGTCCTTTGGAGAAATATGGCATTCTTTGTTTCAGTGAGAAATTTAATTAAATGTGAGACTCACATGTTTAGAGTAGCCATTTAATGATTTCTGCCTAAACAGTTAGATTTTATGTAATGACAGATCTTACAGCTCGCAGTGGAAAAAGCTGCAGAAATATGATCTTGAATGATAAGCATAATGGTGACAAAAAAGATGTCTCTTGTTTCCTTCTGCCATAGATAACTATAAAGTTGGTGCTGCTGGAGATGTCTTTGTTATGAACAGCCCAGGAACAATGTTCCCATCAGCAATAATTTCCAAGCTGATGGCATATTCTGCAGGGTCGGTGGCTGATTTGGTGGAGGTAAATATTTACCTGAGACAATAATAAATCAAATTAAAGTTAAAACTGCTCACAAAGTTTCCTCTCTGTAAGCATGTTGCAGACTGCTCCTTCTCATGCTGTTTTGGTAGGCTGGTGTCCGTGTGGAAGGCCTCACAGATGTCATCGTGAAACGAAATATCCCGTTTGCTGAATATTCCACATACAAAAAGATAAAGGAGATTGGAAAAGCTGTAGGTATTTTCAGTAATACAACATGTGTGTTATGTGAAGGGGCATTTAGTGATGCTTCTCACTCCAGTTAAGCCCTGTCTCAGGAGGTGAACTCCTCTCCTGGGAGTCAGCTCAAGTATTTCTGTGAAGGACAGACATGCAGTGGGGACTGCAGGGGACATCTGCCATGGCTGCAGTAGCTTCTGCCAGTTGTTGCTCTGGCTTTACTTCCTCCCCACCTCAAAGACAGCTCCAGGAGGAGCACAGGAGGGGAAGGGAGCAGCAGGCATTGCAGCATGGTGTGTCACATGCCTGGCAGGCTTACTACTCCCTCGCTTCATCTATCTCACCTAGTTTACAAGAATATGCCTTTGTCTTCAGGGGAAAAGATTATTTTTTTGCTGTGCTTTCAAACTGGGTTTGGTGGTACTAACAGCCCAGACCCTGTGTGTGAATGTTATTGTATTGGATTACCAAACATTTGCAGGCATCTCAATGGTGGAAGAAAGTCTGAATTAGTGCATTCACACTATTACAATTGGAAATTTTAGAAAGGAAAAGGGCAACTTGGCCAGTGATGGGTTTAGTCACCTGGATGAATTATCATTTGTGAAGGGCTGCACTAAGAAACTTTGCTTGTTTCTTTATCTGTTCCTCAGCTGCTGGGATGGAAGGAGCTGCCAACAGAAACTCCCCTGATATCAGCCTACTTTAAACTCTTTGGCCAAGAGCTGGCCTACATCAACATCAATAAGGAAGTCCTACAACAGGCTGTGAAGGTACCAGGAACCCCTACTTTTCTTTGCAATATTGGACAGCGTTACACTTTCATATCCCAACCTCCTGGATCTCTGTTCTATTGCAGACTGTTCTAGAACCTGCTGACAGGAGCACGGTGCTGAAGAGACTGGCTGGCCAACTGCGCAGTGGCATTGCGGGACAGTGGACACAGCCGGTGTGGCTGGGAGAGCTGCGATACATCGTCCCCACCTGCACGGGCCTGCCTCTGGAATACAGCTCCTACATCACTGCTCTGGCCAGGGCTGCAGTCAGCGGTGAGCTGGGAAGTGGGAGATCAGCTGTACAAGCTCTGAGCAGGGGGTGAGAGGGACAGGGGCTGAGGGAGGCTGGAGAAGGAAGTGGAAAGCCAGGAAGTAAAAAAAAGAACTAGTTTTTGTATTGGAGAGTGGGGCAGTGAAGATGTTTGAAGAGAAGCTGGATGCAGTGATTTGTGCATTGTCTTTGAATGGATTGAAGACAGAAAAGGTGAGATGAGAACTTGGGAAGCCAGAGAGAGAGAGGTCACAACATTCAAGGCCAAAAAAACCCAAGAGCTGCCTGAGGAGCTGATGCAAACATGGGCAGAAGGGGGTGACTCCTGAGAGATGCACACAAGCTAAGCAGGATTCAATGTTGATTTAAACAGAGCAGAAAATAGAAGACAATAAAAAGAAAACTGTTAGTAAAGTTAAGACAGGGAGAGAAGAGGGCCTGTGAAAAGAGGTGGGAGTTCTATTTTAAAGGAATAAATATGCAAGTGCTAATCCTCATCAAGAAGTTAATTCAGTGATCACACTGTGTGCTGTGCAGCAGATATAAATTAGGCAAAATTTTCCCTTGTATCTGCTGACACCACGTAAGGAATACTTGTGCTCTCCCATGTATCCACTCTTTGCTGCTCTTGGTTTTTGGTTTGTTAGTTTACTTTAGTAATATCTTTGCAGCTCTGCCCCTTCTGTGTGTTTTCTGTGTATTTTTTTTTTTAAATGACAACCTTGTAGCCAAGTTGGGGACGTATGTACTGGATGGATGGGCTACAAACTGCATGAAGGTTGTCTGGACTGCTGATCTTCAAGGGTAATCAACAGCTGAAAATATAATTGGTGACTTGTTCGAGAAACGTTCCTCTGCCGTTGGCACTTGTTCATTGCCTTTTTTAAAAATTTGAGTTTTAGAAAAGAAGGCACCCTCAGCAAATCTGTGTAAATATTGACACTGAGTTAGTGGGAGCAGTTGCTGCACTGGGGGATCAGGCTGCCACTGACAGGCAGCCTGACATGCTGGAGAGGATGGCCTGACAGAAGTGTGGTGAAATTTGGCAAAGGCAATGCAAGGTCCTTCATGTGGGATGGAGTAACCCATGCAAGTGTACAGGCTGGGCATCACCTGGACAGAGAGCAGTTTTGTAGGAAGGCCAGGACAAGCTGGTACGATAAACCAGCAGTGTGCTCATGTGGTGATGAAGGCCAACTGCATTATGGGCTGCAGAAGCAAGAGCAGAACCAGTGTGACAATGATTTCCTTCTCTATTTGGCACATTTGCAGCTGCATCTGGAGTACAATGTCTGGTTTTGGGTCCACAGTACAAGAAAGATGTTCACACTTGATGTGAAGAAAGATTGGAGAGCAGAGGTTGTTTAGCCAGGTTCCCTTCATTTACTCTGTCTTCTGATTCCCCATGTTTCTAACATTTTAATGTTACACTAATTACAAAACTTTCAATTTGGGCCAGCTCTTCCTTTTCTAAGTATATTTTTATTTCCATTTTCAATATGTTGCAACAGAACCTTTGCCTACAGAACAATCTGCCTATATATTTTCAGTATTCTTCAGACTCATAAAAGGTCTCATGTACCCCAAAGTCTGTCTTGTTTTCCAGTCATATTTGTTGTACTAACAAAATTACTACCTCCTGCTGAAAACTGCATTTGCTTATGTTCAACTCCTTTCATTTTTACCATGTTTAAATATTGCTCTTGCATTTGCAGTTGATGGAAAGATAACACCCCCTTTAACTGGAGATTTCAGACCTTCACAGTTGCTTGAATCCACTGTGCAGATTCGTTCTGATATAAGTCCCAGGTATGGCAGGTTTCTAAGGCTTTACATGTGAAGGAGGTTTTTAAGAGAAGGCACAACCACGTGGGTAAAAAGAGCGCCTTTCTTAACACCTGACTGCTGCACTCTGTTTCAGCTTATACATACAGAAATTTGCAACAATGGGTGTCAACACAGAATACTTCCAACAAGCTGTGGAAATTCAAGGCAAGGTACTGACAAGAGTCCCAACGAAGTTTGAAGCCAAGATAGACATGAAGCTGAAAAATATTAAGATTGAAACGAATCCATGCAAGGAGGAAACTGAGATAGTGGTTGGAAGGTATGGCCCCGTTACTTCAGAATATTTCACGTTGCTGAAACCTGACAAAGCTCACTATTGACTGACCTCCCACAGAGGTTTCTAGATAGGCAGAGTGACTTTTCAGCATGTAGCAGAACCTTTGGGATAAAGCATGAGGAAGAAAAGTACAGTAGCTAAAAATCAAAAGATACCTAAATTATTTAGCAGTGTAATTTTTATATTAAATTGTTTATTTTTTTGTGTTCTTACTATTTTTATTATTTTTGTCTTTTAGGGATTTTGATTTTTATGTTTGAAGGAATATTTTTGTTGTTTTGGAAATTTTGTTTAAATTTATCCAGATTTTGAAAACTTCCTGCAAATAAGAAAATTTATATTTGTAATGAACTCTTATTTGTTTTCAATAATATTTATATTTCTAAATTCACATACAATCCCTGTGTTCAAATATCCTATCTCTGTGCTGTCACGTGATACTGACAGGGATGTATTTCATTTAATCCAAAGACAAAGGTTCAGAATAATTCACCATTTTTTTGCACGTATCTCAACAGACATCAGGCTTTTGCCGTATCAAGAAATTTAGGAGAGCTAGGTGTTGAAAAGAGAACCTCAATTCTCCCAGAACATGCTTCATCAAATATTTTGGAAGAACCTTTCAAATCATCAGATAGAGCTTCTGGTGAAGATTTCACAAAGGTAACCTATTTCTTTTTGCTTATGTAGTAAAACTTACCCTCTCTGTAATGGGTGTCTGTAGTTTTACTCTTGCCTATGACACACTCCCAGTGGTGTTCACATACTCATCTCTAATGCAGCAAGAAGCTGACAGCACATCAAGGAAACGTGCCTATAGCTCTCAAGAGGATCTTCGCCACATCACAGGAAGAAAAGCTCACAAACGAGACATTTGCGTCAAACTGCGTCATCTTGGGTGTCAGCTCTGCTTTTCCAGAAAGTCACGAGATGCCAGTTTCCTAAAAAATACATATTTGCACAGATTCATTGGAGAACATGAAGCTAAAATAGTCTTGACCCCAGGTAAAAAATACTTGATCCCAGGTAAAAGCATCTTAGGCTTGGCAGTGCTATTTGAAACACTATAACCTTCTAACGCGTGCAATTGGTGTGTAGTTGAAACAGATGCTGATATTGACAAAATTCAGCTGGAGGTTCAGGCAGGATCCAGAGCAGCTTCCAAAATAATTCATGAAGTAAACTCAGCGTCTGAGGAAGAGGGTGAATCATCTCTGTATGAGGACATTCAAGCTAAACTGAAGAAGATTCTAGGCATTGAAAATGTGTTCAAGGCAAGTGACTTCAAGCATGACAGTGGGGAGCATTTTCCCCTAAACGAGGGCAAGAATTTGAAGTTCAGTGTGGAAAGCTGGTGTGGCAAAGAAAGGATGGGGCTGGTTTGAAAGGTGCCAGTGCCCCATGCTGAGGGATTGCTCCTATGGGGTGCATCCAGCAAGGTGGTATGTGCTGGGCTGGATTTCAGCTGGGTAGAGTGGATCTGAGGGAATTCTGCAGCTTCTGCAGTGAGTGAAGCAGGGAGGTGGTTTTTCTTTGAAAGGCTGGTGTGAGAACCCAGCCTTGTCTGACAGCCACAGAAGTTTTTACTTTGTAAACACAGGACCAGACGTATTCTTTCTTTTGCACCTCTTGGACTGTTTTTGCAGGTTGCAAATAAAACACGACACCAGAAGAAGCAACCCTCAAAGAAAGAAAACACTATGCTAACAGAGCTTGGGGCAGACCCCGATATAAAACATCCCTCCAGCTCATCTTCTGCCTCCTCAGCTGTCTCCTCTTCCTCATCATCTGCTGTTTCTCCTCGTCGTAAAGAGGCTGGTGATGAAAATGAGAATGATCAAGAAAAGCAAGCGACAAACAAAGATGAAAGCAGCAAGAGCAGCAGCAGTAGTGGCATAAGTAGCAAGAGTAGCAGCAGTAGTGGCAGAAGTAGCAAGAGCAGCAGCAGTAGTAGCAGAAGTAGCAAGAGTAGCAGCAGTAGTGGCAGAAGCAGCAAGAGCAGTAGCAGCAGCAGTAGCAGTGGCAGAAGTAGCAGCAGTAGTGGCAAAAGCAGCAAGAGCAGTAGCAGCAGCAGTAGCAGTGGCAGAAGTAGCAGCAGTAGTGGCAAAAGCAGCAAGAGCAGTAGCAGCAGCAGTAGTAGTAGCAGCAGAAGTAGCAAGAGCAGTAGCAGTAGCAGCAGTAGTGACAGAAGTAGCAAGAGCAGTGGGAGCAGTAGCAGCAGCAGTAGCAGCAGCAGGAGCAGCAGCAGGAGCAGTCACAGCAGAAGTAGCAGCAGTGGGAGCAGAAGCAGTAGGAGCAGCAGCAGCAGCAGTGGGAGCAGCAGCAGCAGCAGCAGTGGGAGCAGCAGCAGCAGCAGTGGGAGTAGCAGTAGCAGCAGTAGCAGCAGAAGCAGTAGCAGAAGCAGTAGCAGCAGCAGCAGGAAGTCATCAAGTCATCATAGCCATGGGCATCACTCAAAGTATGTGAATGGCAGCAGCAGCAGCAGCAGTGAGTCACTGAGCCGCCATAGCCATGAGCATCATTCAGGGCATCTGGAAGGTGGCAGCAGCAGCAGCACATATTCCAAAATCTGGGTAATTTTGTCAGTAAATCGACTGATGCTGCTAATGTTTGTGAATCATGTTCCTGATGGTGGGTGGCCTTGCATGACAATTCAGGGCATTATGGGTTGACCAGTAAATTTTAGCAATATAAAATTGCAAAATTTATTCTACAAACACACCTGCAATCATTGGCACAGATGTCTACCTCATCTCAAAAGTTTCCAGTTATTTGTTGAAACTTTTGTTACTGCCAGGAAATGGGTTTTTTTGACAATTTACTGCCCATAAACATTGCATATTTCTGTCTTAATTTTGTGGTAGAAACATTAATGCTTTATATGAACTAATTTATCTTGCATTATGTTCTTGCGTCTAAGCATACAGAACTATGTATGAATGATAATTAGTAGTACAGAACTATGTATGAATGATAATTAGTAAATTTCTTATTTAATTCCCAGTGCTTAGATTTCAATATAATTGCAGCATTTCTTTTCATCTGAGGCTTCTAATCTTCTTGGTTTTGTCATTTTCAAAGGAGGCTCATGAGATTTATCAGTACCGCTTTAAATCAGCACATAGACAAGAGGTGAGTTTTTCTTTCCTCAGTAAAAGAAGTATGGAATCTGTCAAGAGTCAAATGGAGACTTTAAAGGCAACTTGTTATCTTTGTTGAAGAAAATTACAGCACTGATAACATTAGAACCGTGCTGGTTCTTCTGAAATGCATATAGGCAGAGAGCTGTGCTCCTTTTTGTGCTGTGTCCATGAAGCCACTTGTGGCTCTGCAAAGGAGATGCAAAGTCTCTGCCAAAACAATGAAAAAGACTGGAGCTGCACACTTTGGAGGAACCATCAGAAGCTTGGCTCATTTGACTGGCTTTGATCACTTGGTTGGGATCACTGCAGGTACACAACGAGGATAGTGATGTGGACAAATGTGGGAGGATACCTTATAGTATTTTGGTTGAGCAGATTCTTACTAGGGCATGAGCCAGCCAGAGCAGTGTACTTGATATCCGTGTTCCTCAAAAAGTAGCATTTCAGCAGTGCCTGTCCATTCAGATGCTCCTTTCCATTCAGTTTATCCTCCAGTTGATCAGGCTGGTGCAGAATTTCTGGTCTTTCATATTGAAGTGAGAAGCTGATTTAATTATACTTTCTCTGGTCCACTGTTTTTTCATATGGGGAAGTCTCATTTAGACATGGTCCTTACGGACTGTGAGGAGTCAGATGTGTTTGGGCAAACAAGATTTTTCTGAGTTAGATCCTACATACTAAGCAGGAAAAAGCCTATTGCAAGTCACTGAGCTACTCAGGGTTGGAATACAAGCTTAGCAACTCCAAGTGCCATGAGAGAGAGCATTGTTCAGCACTGCCTTGTGCAATTTCTTCAAGCATGCTTTAAAGTTACCCTCTTAAGCATATTGTGGTTTTGTTTTGTTTTGGTTTGGGTTTTTTTTGCAGTTCCCAAAAAGAAAACTCCCAGATGACCGAACTAGCAGCTCACATTCCTCTGCCAGATCCAGTCGTGCCTCATCTCGAGCTTCATGGGTTAGTTGCATCGTTTTTAGGGGGTTTTGACAGCTTGGAATGATGGCAGAGTGGCTGTGCACTCACAGCGATTGTGTATTTAGGATAATGGGGAGGGAGAAATGCCAGCCTCTCGAGTCTCAGGTATCAGTCAAGACATGCACCATAGTTCCCACATGCTCTTTCCTCTCCACCGAGGATCCTTCTTACTTGCAGTACAACCCTTCCCTCAGGGGAATCCCACCCAACAGATGCCTGCAGAGACTGATCTTGTGACCTCTGCAGCCTGGATGGAGGTTGAGGTGCTGCAGTGCCAGTGCAAGGACATTGGCGATGGCAGCCAAGGCTCCGAGCAGCCTCAGACAAAGGCAAGTTCCAGAGGGGACATGGAGAACCTGGGTTCCTCTCTATCACCCAGCTGGATGTGTACAGGCTTGAGAATGATGGAGTGAAGATACTGAAGGTCATAGTGCACTTAAGGCTGTGCTCCAGGGGAAGAGGTTCTTGATGTTGAAGAAAATGTCCTGGATTATATTGTGTGCTGGGTTGCTGTGCAAACAAAAAACCTGATTGTCCCACAGAACTCCCAGCTGAAGCGTGAGGAGAAAGCCAACATAAGATCCAGACGGATAAACAAGAGGAGACAAACTGGAGGATGTTATTGCTGTGGGAGTGAGTGACGCATGCAACTGACAGCTGATGTTGTTCAAACTGAACCGCTTTCTTTTATTCACAGGCTGGATACTAACAATGAAGCCCAAATCATATAGTCAATACTGTGTTTTAATTATATTAATATTTCCATGGTATCAGCTGTAGCTCAGGAAATGGCACAAATTTTGGCTCATATAAACACAGTGATAAAATCCATCTGGCATGCAGAGGCACGTGCACGTTAAAGTCATACGCACGAGGTTTTATAGGCATGTATATATGTGTGACACATATGCTGGTATATATTTGTGGCTCAGTTGTTTATTTTTCATTTATCCATCTAGATCTTGCATCTAAAATGCTCCATGGTAACTCTTCTATAATTACATGCTTTGCATACTTTCTCCCCTTTCTTCTTAGCCAAAGTTTTTGGGAGATGTTAAAACTCCAGTATTAGCTGTTCTTCTTCATGGCATCCGTGATGATAAGAAGATAGGAGGCCTCCAAGTTGTGGTATATGCTGATATTGACTCAGTCAGGCCCCGGATGCAGGTATTTGTGTCAAACCTCACAGATTCAAGCAAGTGGAAGCTCTGTGCTGATGCTTCAGTCCTCAATGCTCACAAGGCAGTGGTAAGGCTCAAAACTAGCTTGTACAGCTATATATGGATCACAGGAAAACCATGCTCCAGGCATTAAAAAATGGACCATTTATCCCTGCATTACAGGCTTACCTGAAATGGGGACGGAATTGCCAGGACTACAAGGTTTCTTCTGAGCTGGTAACCGGGCGGTTTGCTGCCCACCCTGCTGTACAAGTGAAACTGGAGTGGCCTAAAGTTCCTTCCAGTATCAAATCCACAGCAGAATGGTGAGGATTTAGTCTTTTGTGACACTTGTTCACAATAGTGGTCAACTGGGAAAAATCAGCATCCGCACACAAGGTTCTAGTGGCTTAAGTGCTTGCTGATATTTTATTCTCTGGTCTGTCCAAGTACTGCCTTTGGACGTAAAAGCTGAATGAGATTACATCTTATTTTAATGTACATTAATTCTTTATCCTGGACATAATTACTGAAAACCGAGGAACAGATCCTTCCTTTCGCTGAACACTTGAACAGTAGTGCAGAGAGTGGGTGTGAGGACATAACCAGGGATCCTGAAGACTTGTGCTACTTACACACAGATGTGAGACAATCTGGTTGGGATGTGTGCAGACATTTGTTTCTCTATCTCACCAGATCTCTCTGATTTGAACTTTTGAAGGTTTTACAAGTTTGTCCCTGGGGCTGCATTTATGCTGGGGTTCTCTGAAAAAACGGACAAGAACCCTTCTCGACAAGCCAGGGTGATCGTGGCTCTAACTTCTCCGAGGACCTGTGATGTTGTTATCAAACTTCCTGATGTAATTATGAAATATTTTTATCACTCTTCTATTTTTTTCCTAGTAGAAAAGTGTGACTGTTAATTACAGTGGGCCAATTCTGAGAAAGAAAAATTAAATTAGTATCAGTTTGGGTGCAAATGATGAAAACTACTTTTATTTATTTCCAACCTTTTAATATTTCATAAAAGGACATTTATATAGTGGTATTGTTCATAGAGAGAGAGGTGGGTACTCATAAGGACATGAGTTTCCATCTGTAGTATCTGAATAAGTGATCACCTCATCACCTTTGAAAGGCAGTAATTAATTCTCTCCCAAATAATACTTGAATGATTTCTCTCACACTGTGAGAGAAAACTGAGCAAAAGGAAAAACCTCATGGACAATGAGTCAGATGAGTTGTGTTCACATAAAGTCTTTGCAACAGAAGTAGAAGAAATAGGAAAAAATCTTACCTGTTTGCTGGCACGGGTGCATTTTGAATGTGCTTTTAAATTCCTTTTCAGATTACCCTCTATGAAAAAGCCATGAGGCTTCCCCTGTCACTTCCTGTAGGTCCAAGGATACCAGCTTCAGAGCTGCAGCCTCCCATCTGGAATGTCTTTGCTGAAGCTCCTTCTGCAGTGCTCGAGAATTTGAAAGGTCAGAGTTTAATGGGGTTCAGAAGCATGACAACTTCAGTCTCACGATTTACTTGGACACCTTCTTGATTTTGCTGGCATTGTTTATCTCCATTTAATTAGGAAATGTTCTGTAATAATGTGAGGGTGGTTCAGCTGGGAGAAAATATTGTGCGTATAGTACAGAAATCATCAACATTTCAGGGATCAAGATACCAATTATCTGAAGTGATAACATTTAAAGTTTCTGGCAATTATTTTTCGTTAGATAGAGAAGCATATTTTATATGAATTTTTAAGAATTTATGGGTGCTTAGTAGCCAAAAGTTGCTGTAAAGCATATGAAAATATCACGTAGTGGAAAAAATACAAAGCTAAAATAATACGTCACCAAAAATAATAATAAAAAAAACATTAAATGGCCTTCTCTCACGGAAAAGCAAATACTCAGTGGCATTTTTTTTTAACCAGCTCAATGCTCAGTTTCCTACAACAAGATCACAACCTTTAATGAAGTTCAGTTCAACTACACAATGCCAGAAAACTGCTACCACATCTTGGCTCAGGATTGCAGCTCTGACCTGAAGTTCGTGGTGATGATGAGGAATGTAGAAGAAGCTGTGAACCTGAAAGCAATCAACATCAAGCTTGGCAATCAGTAAGTAACTTCTGCAGGATGCTGGGAGCATGAAGGACCTCATTGTCCACATTTAGCATGAGAGGAGCTCTGATCTGAGCTTTACTGCCATGGTGAGCAGCCCATGGGGCTTCAGCACTCCCCTTATTTATTTTCCATGCATATTGAACGTAATGCTGAACCTCTTATCCTGCATCTCGGGTGACAAGAATACCCCTGATGTAATTTAAGCATTTGAAATGTGCTTGTGCTCTGACCATTGATATTTAGTGAGCAGGAAAATGCCTCTGTGATTGTATGTGTGTGAATGTGGCCCAGCCTGGCTGTGAACACTCTTGTCCTTGACAGTGAAGTCGATATGTTCCCTGTGAACGGATGGGTGAAGCTGCTGGTGGATGGCGCTGAGAGCCCGACAAATGTTTCATTTACATCTGCTGGTAAGTGATACAGCATATGCTGTTTAATTTTCACATATGTTTTAGGAGAAAGAAGGAAAGAGAAGGAATCTGTGAAGGAGATTTGATCAGTTTGTATTCAATAAGTGTTTCTTTGGTTTTAAGGTAATATTTATTTAAGAGCATGTATTTTACTCACTTGCACTGGAACATTTAGAAAGACTGATTAGAGTGTGAAGCTCTTGAAGTAGCCTAAATAATCAAGATATAATTAACATGAAGATCCCTCCTTTTTGTACATCACTACTATAGTTCCAAATTGGAGAAGCGTTTTGGTTATACGATCAAATTTTTCTTGATTAAAACTTTTTGAAGTAGAGCTTTTCTAAAATTCACCACACATGACTTGTATATGGATGTTACTCCCAATTCGATTTGTAGGTATAAATTTGGCTTGCATTGTGCTGGGGATAGGTATGGAGAAGTGGTGAAACAACCTGCTTGATTCTCTGAAAACAGGGATTGTTTGTTTCTGTGAAAGGTACAGGAAGACCTTGTTTCATCCTGTGCTGTGTAGTCAGGGGCTATATACAGTGTGGGTATTCTGACAGAAGAGCTGCAATATATGCATTGGGCTAAATCTTGCTGAAATTGGGTTAGCATATACCAGTGCTGAGCTCTGTCCTATTTGTTATGTGCTTGGGAAGTGATAATTGTGCTAGAAATGGCTCCAGTGACAGTCACGGTGTTCCTCATATTTCCATACTCCAATACCATGTACTCAGAGCCTTGTCAATCTGCACAACTACACAGATACTATAGACAGCTCAGTAATAACTTCTAGACATAAATGTGAATATGTTAATAACCCAAAGAAAAAAGAATACATCTGTGATCATTGTCTTCTAACCTTTAGCAAACACCTAGTTTCTATATACGCACATTTCTACCTTGCTTTGTTCTATGTTTTGTTTCTTGAGTAGGGTAACTGAGGAATTTTGAAGAAAATAAAATTTCAGAAACATGACAGTTGCTCTTTTTCTTGCTTAAAGAAGCTAAGTTTGGTCTGGTTTTTTTTGTTTTGTTTTTTTCTTCTAGGTGCTTCTCTGTGGATCCACAGTGAAAAGCAAGGGCTTGTACTTCTCGCCCCAGCCTATGGCATTGATAAATTGTACTTTGATGGCTACACATTCAGGGTATCATTCTTCCTCTTCATAAGATTAGGTGTTAAGAAATTCCCGTAGGATTCCCTTAAATCTGTGTGTATGAATGCAAGAGTGTACACTGGCAAAGGGAAGTGTGTGCAGAGCACAAAAAAACCTCAAAGGGAAGACGATGCTACAGGATTGCACAGTCCTACTCTTTATTTCTGAGTGTGAGAAATGAGAATCTTTGATCAACAAAAGTACATTGTTCTTGCAGTACAGGTGTATATTGGGAAGCGGGTCTGTGAGTGTACACACGCTGAGTCAGCAGTGCCTTTGCAAGAAAAATGAGTTTTCAGCCCCTGAGCACTGTTCTTACAGCTGTATAATTCTTCAAAACAGCAAAAATTCAGCCATTCTTTTTAGATAAATGAGTAGTTTAAAGTCTGCACTAAAATTAATATGAAGCTGGAACATAAAAGGTCAATAAACTGTACCTGTACTATCAAAACAGCCACCAGAAAAAAGCTTCAGCATATTAATAGTCCAGAGCATTAATAGCTTAACAACCTAGACTGGCACAGTAGGTTATAAAGACTGTAGCAGTTATAGATGCTGCAGCCCACCAGGAGTTTGGCATCTCTGTCAGACTGTCAGACCCTTTTGAATTTTTATCAAAGAGATTTTAAATGTATGTGCATTACCTTACACTGGAAGGGACCTGCATAGCAAAAATGTGCTCCACAGGTATTATTTTTCTTTAACTTGAAATACTTCTCACTTCTTTTTCCTCCAAGATTCAAGTTGCTTTATGGATGGCAGGGAAAATGTGTGGACTGTGTGGAAAATATGATGCAGAATGTGAACAGGAATATCGGATGCCCAATGGATATGTAGCTAAAGATGCAGTGAGCTTTGGGCATTCTTGGATTTTGGAAGAAAAGCCTTGTAGAGGAGGTATGCTAACTCTAATAAATTTAACATAATATTACTGCAGTTGTTCAGAAAATATAGAATCTGTTCAGAAAATTTTAAATCTGTATATATTTTGGAAATAAAATCATATTAGAAGATTCATTATTAAGTTATATAGTAATTATTAAAATTACTTGCAAGTTGAGAAAGAAATAAGAAATCACAGGTTAAACAAGCCAAAATATACAACTTAGTTGAAGTTCAAAAACAAGATGAATCAAAATCTTGTTTCAGTTTTGAAGTATTTTCGAAGAAGATCAGAAAGAGGATAAAATTCGCATGGAATGCTTTGATTTAAGTACAACAGCATTTTCCAGACATCAATTTTCAGCAATTGGCCCATCAAAAAATCAGATGGGGATTAGTAGTTATTACCATGGCTGACCACCTGGTTTTTGAACCAGTGCAACCTGTCAAGCAAAGCATTCAAGTACATGAACAGTTCCAGGGACTTAATTACATGGTTGAAATAAAACCCCTGCATTTTAAGACTTTCAGCAGATTAGGATCTTATGGTGTGCTGGCGCTCTCAGCTGAGGTTATGATGCAACATCACACCACGGTGCTCGAGAACAGGCACGTTGCATGTGTAGAGACTTGCCCTGTGGGAAGGACATCCTCAGTCCCTGGAGATGGCTTGTACATGTCTATCTCTACATTAACTGTTATTCTTCCACGTTTTTGTCACAAATTCTGGGCAACAAACTTGCTTTACATACCCATACACAATAATATTCCTGTGGCTGGTAGTGACCACATTCTGTTTCCTTTTAACATATGGTGGAAACTGCTGAAATTTGAAGATATAAAACTTATAGCTAGGAATAAGTTGTGGTCTGTTTAGCTTCTCACTTGTAACTGTTTGTCCTGGGAATCCAAAATGAGATTGATGTTACTTGCTGGCAGCAATGACTGTTTGCTCTCTATCTGCACCAGTTCTGTGTCTGAATGACATTGGTAATAATGCAATTCTTTGGGGATTAATTTTATTTGGCCAGACATCTTGCCTTTAGTTCCACTGCTGAATATCCAACATTTTAAAATGTGGTTTGACAGCTATTCTGTAAGCAAGTTTACTTTGAAAAATGTTTATTAGAAAGTACCTCAGACTATGTTTCTACATCCTGATCTAGAAACAGACCAGTTGCATTTGAAATTAGCTTTCCAGGACTCCATATCTAACAAGCTGATTTGAAAGGTTTATCAGACTGTAGAGCTGCTTCATTTATGATCAAAACACTGTTTTCACAGAGGGGAAGTTGTTTGCAAATTGGCGGTGTTGGCAGATGGGTCCTTCTGGGGAGGTGTGGAGCTTTTGACTGTAAGCACTTAAGCTGTCCCCAATGATTGTTGCAGCCTGCAAGCTGCGGCGCTCCTTTGTGAAGCTCGAGAAGACGGTTCAGCTCACCGGGGTCGAGTCCAAGTGCTATTCCACGGAGCCTGTGCTGCGCTGCCTGAAGGGGTGCTCTCCCACCAAGACTACTCCAGTCACTGTCGGCTTCCACTGTCTCCCTGCTGGTAAGTCAACAAAAATCCTACTGATAGGAGCTGAGCAAAAGTATAAATAGATTGTGACTTGACTCAATCATTCCACTTGAAAAGTGTGAATAATATAACATAGACATAAGTAGGTGTGGACTTAGTGCCCTATTGACTGAAGCCCTTTCCCTGTTTTATTAATAGGCAAGTATTCCTTCAGTGAGAGAGATGATTTTCTGTTGTACATTTACTTGTTTTCCTTGTACTGGAATTTAAAATCTAAACTGAATTCACCTTCATGGTGCTTAGGGCTGTCAAGGTAAGGGCAGGATAACAGCACAGTCAACAAGGTGATTCAACTGAAAAGTTTTTACTGCAGCCTGTGGAGATTGAGCCATACATGACCAAGTGCAGCACCCTGAAACGGGCATCCTTGCCTTGCATTTTTCAGATATCACTGCCTTTGGATGTGATCCTATTTCACTGAGCTGATTTAGGCACTAGAAGTACAGGTGTGGACAGGATTCTTGCACACAGGCCCAGTGATATAGGAGGATTTATTTTCTATAGGTATAGTATGGATGATAAGAGATTAGATAAAGTCGATATAGGTTATATAGAGCATAGAACTGTATCTGTTTTCCAAGTTTTTTTTCTTAAAGATCATAATGCCCTTTCCTAAATGTATCATTAATAAAATTCTGCATGGAAGCAGTAGCTTTCAAGGTAGAACTGGCTTATTAATGAAGTGGGTTTCCTGGAACATCTCTGTGTGACTGAGACAAATATAAATATGTAAATCAGTGAGGAACAGCCAAGCCTGCTGTAATTAATGACTAGTGTATGGTAAATGCTGTACCTTGCAGAACTATTTGTGAAGTAAGCTGTTTACTTTTCATTTCTTGCTCCCCATCAGATTCAGCTACCAGCCTGACAGACAAGCAGACGAAGTTTGACCAGAAGTCAGAGGATATGCAGGACACTGTTGATGCACACACAGCATGTTCTTGTGAGAACGAAGACTGCAGTGCATGAAGCTGTACATTTGCAGCATAGGAGAAAACAGAAATACTTTCATGTTTTTATTGTGTGGTGTAAAAAACCTTGTCTTAAGGAATAATAGAGATGCTAAATTAAGTACTTGAGGATGTGTGGAATCTTCCCAAGTAATTTAAAGTATTAAACTTTATTATTGTAGAAACTGTTATGATTGCCCGTAAATATCTGATTTCATAATAAATCCATGCATGGAAAAAATTGTGAAGGCTTCCTTATTTCACTGGTAATGGAAAGAGGAGGTCTGCATAGGTTCTTCTAATCCCCCATTTCTTAGACTTCCTGAGTTTGTGACCATCTTCTGTGCCTCAGGGTCACACTGGGAATTGGGGTGGATAGCTATAGTACTACTACTCCTGATTGTTCTCTTAATGCTTCCTTCCCTGGTCCTGGGACCCTGTGCACCTGCAGCAGGAACTGATCACCTCGGTGTGATGCTGCACCCTCTACAGCAGCCATGCAGCCATGGTGCTTGGCAAGAACTCTGTGATGGGCCAGAGCTGCTGTAGGGAGCAGCAGGCTCAGGGAATAAGCCTGAATCTCATGTCCCTGGGCAAGGCTGCTCTCAGGGAGCCAAGAACATGTTGAGTTTCGGGTGCACCACATGCAGAAGCTATGGTGAACCAGGGTCTCTGAGCAGGACAGGGTGGGGTTACCCAAGCACATCACCTGCCAAAGGGTCTGAAGCAGAGCCAGACCTCTGCATTTTGGGTGAGATGTCCCAACCTCTGTGCCCAGCAAGAGTCATCACTGCAGCCACCAACTGGTGGGCTCTGCCTCCTGCCCCCCACCACAGGTCTGTGTGGGCATGACTCATCTGCCCTGAGCACTGGAGCCCAAAGGATTCCAGCAGATCTGGAAGCTGTTTTCTGCTTGCCCTTAACGCTGTGTTTGCAGGCTGATTATGCACGCTGGGTGAATGGGATTTCAAAAACACTTGAGAACATTCTGTAAAAATTGGGTTGTTTCGCTTTCCCCAGCAGCTTTTGCACCTTCAATGGATGCATATACCTGAGTTTTCTTGTTTGGATATCAGTTCAGAAAGGTAAAGTCCTTAGTACCAAAAGAAATATGTTTGAAAGGCCTAAGTATACGGTTCTGTGCAGTTTAAATGCTGCCATGGTAACCTGCACTGCAGAGTGAAGGGGAACTGGCAGCAGCAGTAAAGCCATGAGCTGGTGGGTTTGCTCCTTGCCTGGAACTCACATGGAGCAGTGATGGAAAGCACAGATTTTCAGGTAACCTCAGGCTGAATCCAGCAGAATCCAGGGCTTTATGTGGCCCCCAGAGCCTGGCTCTGCTGGCAATGCTGGCATGAATTCCCAGCTCCAGTGGGGGCAGCCCATGGGGCTCTTCTCTTCCCAACGTGCCAAAGCTGGAACACAGTTTTGGGGGGTTTTTGTCTTCCAGCCTCAGCATTCAGATGTGATGAGCTCAGCAGCACCACCCTGGCAGGAGACCCTGGGTGAGCATCAACCAACCACCAAGGCAGCCAGCGCACCTGTGGGACTGCAGGAGGATGTGGGCTGTAGGTGTCCACCTCATGAAGGCTGTGGAGAGCCCTCAGCCTCTGCTCCTCTCCCCCACTGCCACTGTGGAGGGAGCTGAGCACAGTTTGAGGGAAATGCTGTCCAGGCCAGGTCCTGGACTCAGCAAAATTTTTTGTGACCATCATAATTTTCTTAGGTTTTGGGGCTTTTCCTTTCTCTTTTTAATTCAGGTTATGTCCTTTCTAAAAGGGCTGAGAGTATATGGGGGCAAAGGCTTGGAGCTGATCTTGAGGTACTGAAGAAATGACCTAGAAAAAGAGAGGTTTCAGTTTTATTTAAAAATTGCTGAAGACAAAACCCTTGCCAGCAGGTTTAGGTGACCCTTGAAGCAGAAGAACAGATGACCCTGCCCCATGGCAGCAGCATGGCTGGGGTGACTGGGGATGCAGCATCTGCTGCCCAAAGGGAGGGATGGGGTGGGATGGGAGCAAGGTTCTGCAGCCCCAGGCTGCAGTGCTGGCAGTTTTTGGGGGACCCTGCCCTTGCAGCTGGGTGCAGCCTGTACAGCACCCAGTGAAGACCCTTATCTTGAGGACTGTTGTTTGACCCTTATTTTGAGGAGTCACTGTTATAGTGTGATATTTCAGTGATACATTGTTATAATTTTGAGAATACAAGCATTGTTGCATTTAATATTGCCATCACAGCAGCTCTCTGCTTGTACTGCCACTGACCTCAAGTCCTTGCTACTTGCAAGCTGGGGGTTTTTTTGGAAAAACCCAAACCTGTGCAGCTGCACATAGCTATGCCATAATAGCTTTTGGGCCTCAAGTGCTAGTGGCCAGTAGCTGTATACTCAAATACTTTAATTACATTTACCAAATCTCCAAAGCCATGACACAACTCTCTAGCAAATAGCTTGGCTTTCTATCATGTGCTACCAGTTTTACAAGGGAAAGGGTTAAAAAATCAGGACTTGAATATAGGGCCAGTAAAAACATGGTGAAGGGTTTGTCACACTTTAAAAATAATTTTTTTTGCCCTACAGATGCAATCTTTGATCTAGGAACAAAATCCACTGTTTGTCAGACATTACAAATTATATCCCAACTGCTAATTATAAACAAACATCACCTAAACAGCATTACAAAAACTAAGCTGTCTTGGATAGGAGCCACTGGTCAGTTGATGAGAAACTGAATCCAGTTCCTTCCCACAGTGAGCTGGGCAGCAGCAGCTCTGGTTCCCCACCCACAGAGGAGAAGGTTGGTAGGCAAATAGTAGCCACACAGTGCCAGTGTGAATCCCCCCCAGTCCTGGGGCTGCCTTTGCCCTCCTTTTGCCGGTTCCTAATGGAGCAGCTCCATGACCTGACCGGAGGGAACGGGGGACTTGGGAACAAGGCCAAACCCTGGAGCCAAGAGCAGCCTGAGAGACCTGTGGGGTTGCCTCCAAAAGGACAGGGAAAATGCCCACTGGTGAGAGAAGGGGCCTCCACCATGGGCTAAGGAGGCCACCCCTTGTTTTATGATGTGAAAAGAGTTTGGGTGGTCTGCATGTTGTCCACCTTTGTTAAACCAAGGGGTTTTGTGTCTGCAACACCTGTCAGCCTCACCCCTTCCCCCTTGCCAGGCAACCCTCATCAACACCCCTCTTTTCACCCCTCTGTGAAAGGGGCTGGCACATCAGCCGTGGAAGAGAAGCCAGGTGAGGGCAGCATGGACGTCAGCAGCACCTTTGTGACCGTGACGGGAGGTTTGTGTTACTGGGTGAAGTCCCCGTCCCCAGAGAGCAGTGCCATACTGACAGCCTGTCCCACTCACAGCAGGGCAGGGGTGGGTACAGTGTCACAGGAGGGCTGCCCAGGGTTTTGCACAATCCTGCTGAGGCACTATCAGTTAGATAAGCTCTGTGTCTTATGGTCAGGTCAGGATAACCTGGACAAAGTCAGCACAGACTGCAATAGCACTGGGTCCTTTCAGGGAGTAAGGGTAATTAGTAGTTTTACTTACATAATAATGAATTTTGGCTTGAATTATGTTTTAATACTTTTACGCACTTGTTTCTAAAGGTACTTTCAAGGCATTCAGTTGGCGAAGTGAGAATAACAGCACTTGTGATGGTTTTGATTCAGCAAAAACACCCATTGCCCTGACCCCCACCCCCTTTCCCTCAAAGGGTTTGTTGGGTGGTTGATAAGAAGTTGATAACTCAACAAAATTCACTGTGCCTGTTAATAATTCTTCTATAAAAGCCACAGATTTTCCCCTGTGGGCTTCAGTCACTTTTAACATGAAGGGACTCATCCTGGCCCTGGCGTTCACCCTCGTGGGTAAGTTGAAGCTTTACCAGCACTGCCGAGCTGTAACAGCCACTGTGATCCTGAGCAAATTGCATCTCCTTGGGGCTTTTCAGGGATATTTACAGCTTCATTTGCCGAAGCCCTTTTATAGCTTCAGCTGTAAACCATTAGATTTCTGTGCTAAGCTCAGCAGCAGGAGAAAAGCCAAGCAAGCAGCAGCTAGTGAGCAGGGTTGGCATGGGCTCAGTGTCCTGGGGTGTAGGGTGAGCCCCATTACTGGTGATTTGCCAACTATTAGCACGCTGACTTAATGAATAATACATGAAAGGATCTATAGAAATGGGTTTTTTTCATGAGCACTTTTCTTTCCTTCCTCACAGGGGGCCAGAAGCAGGACCTCGGTAAGTGGCTCCCCTGCCAGCAGCTCCCTTGCTGCCTTCCCTTACAGCCTTGCCTTGCCCACTGCTTGCACTTGTTTTTTGGCAGTGGCAGCTTCACCTTTCTTTGCTGGGCTGGTTCAAGTAACATCACAACAGTCACAGCCAAGAAGATGTTTCTGTTATATTTTTTTCCTAACAGAGCCTGTTTTTCATATGGGCAAGACCTACCTGTATAGCTATGAGAGTATCATTGTGCATGGGTCCCCTGACAGAAGCCTAGCCATGGCAGGGGTGAGGCTGACCAGCCAGGTGGAGATCAGCCGTGTGTCTCACAGTGACCACCTTCTGCAGGTAAATCACTGTGGGCATAGGAGCCCACCTATCCACTCACACACCTACTCACCCACCCTTATCACGCAGTTATAGAAGCTCAGTTCACACCTCCAGGCTGGCAAAATAAGTGGCAAAAAGAAGTAGAGCTCACACAAAAGCTATGGGCCCTACCCACTGCTGGATGACCCTCTAAGCCCAGTGTCAGTCCATGCAGTTTCCCCCAGGCAGTGGTGATTCCCCAGTGGGGGCAGAGGTGTGGACATGGGCACTGAGCTCTGTACCCTGTACATGCAAGACATGATGGGGAGAGCTGAGGGCACTGCTGAAGGGTCTGCAGCTGCATCCAGAATGTTTTGGATTACTGGCAGGGACTTACAGGGAGCACAGGCTTACTCACAGCCTGCTCCTCTGCAGGAAGGAGATGGAGCTGCTCCAGCTCTGCTGCCATCAGTATCTGAGCCCCTTGACTAAAGCTACCTCAGGTTCATCTCCCTACAAAAATATGGCAGGCAGCTGCATTAAAGAAATGTCCTTAAGATAGTTTTACTAAGGTAACACTAAGCCTGAGTATGAAAGTGGGCATTCTAGAATGAAAGATCCATGTTTTTTATCCTGGTCCATAGCCTAAAAAAGCTCAGCACTGGAATTCAGATATCACATGAGAAAGACCCAACTGTCTCCATTATCCCCCTTTTGATATTCTTCACATAGGCATTAATTCAAATGTGAAGAATTCTAATGGTAATGCCTGTGTTTAGCATAATGATATCAGATTTGGAAGCACTGTTACTCATCAAAAAGATTAAAACAAACAGCTTAAAATACTGGCATGGCACGAAAGACCACAGACAAGGGATTAAGAAGACAGCAAGTGGGGGAAAAGCTGTAAGAGGTGCACTTAGCACTCGCCCTAGGAGTTTTCTCAGTCTCTCATCCTGCACATATATTAGGGAAACAGTGTGAAGGAATACTTATTGTCAAACTTCAAACACTGCTGCAACTGCAGGCTCTGTGTAACCTCGATGGAGTCGCTATAATATTAGCAGTTGCAGACAACAGTCTTGAGTAGGATTTAATTTGAGAAAATGTGACAAGAGGCGAGCCACCCTTTCAGCATGGCTGATGAATGCCTAAAATAAAACAGAGCACAGAGCCCACACCTTTTCTCTCTACGCAGGAACATGTACTTTTATGCACGAGGGTGGGAGGTGTGTTTAAGTATGGGACTGGATAGGTCTGTGCATGCGGGCACATGCTTCCCACTAGGTAGCAGTCAAGGACTTGTGAACAAGCTTTACAGCCTGGGGAGCTCAGAGGGATGTCAGCCACTTCCAAAGGTGTGAGCTCCTGTGGTCACCTCTGCTCCCCCATCAGCTGTGCCACGGCCTTAGTGCTCGGGGATGTGCTGGACCTGGAGCAGCAGCCAGAACAGTCCCTGTGTGTTTAGGCAGGCAGCTTTGGCAATCATGGCTTGGCTGCCTTGCAGACTGAAAGGAGATCTCACTTGTCATCTGTGGGAAAGGAGTGAGTATCCTGTCTGTACTGATTGCTGGTAGCTGGTGTTTCACTCACCCTATAATCTTCATGACTTGCTGAACTTTTGGATCCTGCTCACATAATCTTATTTTTCTGGCAGAAATCCTTCATGGAAGTTTGTATTTTCAAGGATGCTTCCTAGGCCAAGCACAGAAGTCTGAGTTGGAAACTGTTTCCTGCAATGTTGGACAAGTGACTTTTTTGCCATGGATAAGAAGTGTCCGGTTCCCCTATTATAGCACTGTTTCAAACTGATGGGGAACAGTATGATTGTTTTCCTGTTTTTGTTCACAGATTGGATCACCAAAGCTGGAGGAACACAATGGCTTCTGGCCCACTGACCCCTTCATTCCATCTTCAAGGCTCTCAGAAACTATTGCTGCATGTCTCAGCCAGCCCTTTAAGTTTGAATACACTGAAGGAAGGGTTGGAAGTATTTTTGCCCCTGGGGGCTGTCCCATTCTGTGCATCAACCTAGTGAGAGGGATTCTAAACATGATGCAGATAACCATCAAAAAGTCACAAAATGTGTATGAACTACAGGAGGTTTGTTTTTTCCATTCTGATTTTACTTTTATTCACATTTTATCATTAAAGAGTAAGTTATACTTCCCAGACTGCTTTCTTTGACCTTTTTATTGCTGTTTCAAGTGGGAAGTTCACTGTGTTTAACCAATGCTTGCAGGCTGGGATTGAAGGCATCTGCCAAACCAGATACGTTATCCAGGACGACAGCAAGAATAACCGTGCCACCATTTCCAAAAGCAAGGACCTGACAGACTGCCAGGAGAAAGCAGTGGAGAACCTGGGAATGGCATACATCCGGCCCTGCCCGACCTGCCCCCTGGTACGAGAAGCACGGAGCCACCGCTGCCCTGCTCGGCCATGAGCCACTGCTCAGCCCTCACGTTGCACTGATGCTCGTAGGTGGCTTGGCTTGCCTGGGCTGACCAGCCCGTTCCTGTTTCTGAGTGCGTCTCTTTGCACTTCTAGAAAGAAAAAAACATTAAGGGCACAGTGACGTTCATCTACCAGATGAAGTATGGTGACAGCGGGGCATCGTTGACATCTGCTATGTCGGACCAGGTGTACCAAATCTCTCCTTTCAATGAACCCAACGGGGCAGCAGTCGTGGAGGCAAGGTAGGAACTGTGCATGTCCTCACATTATCATAACCAGGAGGAGATGCCTAAAACATACTTACTGTTGATTCTTGAGATAACCAGAAGCATCTGGCCTGTGGCTGCCAAGGGCCAAAACACTGTACAGCCTGTGGGATGCCCACCCCAGATGCCCAGGATGTTTCAGGTGGCATGTGCCCTACTGTTTAGGTCCCCTGAAACACCTGTCCAACCTCTCAGAGAATGTAGCAAACTCTCACAAAGGCTTTTGCAGTCATATGGCTTTTCCAGATAATCGTGAGCAATGGATGAACAGAGAAGTGCACGATCCATTTGCAGTCCCTCTGGGTACCCCTCAGTCTGCTCCAATGCTGTACAAGTCCTCCATGCACAGAGTGTGGTTACAGGCTACTGATGTATTTCCCTCTTTCCCTTGAAGACAACAGCTGTCTCTGGTCGACGTTAAAAGGTCTCCTATCAGTGCACCAACATCTCAGCTGCACAACCAGGGGAATCTTCATTACAATTTCTCAGGAGAACTACCCCAGATGCCAATTCCTCTAGTAAGAATTAAAAATCCAGATTTACAGGTATTAGAGCCTTACTTTCA
The DNA here is from genome assembly GCF_000738735.6 of Corvus cornix cornix. Classification (NCBI taxonomy): domain Eukaryota; kingdom Metazoa; phylum Chordata; class Aves; order Passeriformes; family Corvidae; genus Corvus; species Corvus cornix. The sequence continues at coordinate 14,314,669 of NC_046338.1, read as the reverse complement.
CACACTTCCATTATTTATAAAGTTAACAGATCATCACATAATTACTTTAGACACGGATCCTTCCAACTGTTTTTTCCACAGTTAACAGAAACGCTGCGGCAATTAGTTCAGAATAATGAGAAAGGAGCCACTAAAGAAGCTTCAGCCAAGTTCTTACAGATGATCCAGCTTTTTCGTGTAGCAACCCTCGATCAAATCGAGTCTTTGTGGCTGCAGTTTGTCAATGAACTCCCCTACAGGTAACTGTTGCCTTCAGCCAGGGTTTCTGATCAGAGGCACACTGGGCAATGAGGAGACTGAATCCTCCTCTCCCTGGCAGGCCCTGGTTCCTGAGCGCCATCTGTGCTGCTGGAACTACTGACACATTCAGATTCCTGAAGCAAAAAATCCATGATGAGAAGCTGAGCATCTGGGAAGCAGCTGCAACTCTCCCTCTCGCCTTCCATTTTGTTACACCAAACAAACAAACCCTGGAAATTGCCTCAGTGAGTACAGATCCTTCTTCCATCTATTTTCCCTCTCACTCATTTTTAAAGGTGAATTCATAGGATTATAAGTGAAAGATACAGCATATCTACTTCTAAATTTGTAAAATGCAAGGTATTAACAGAAATGGGGAATTCCTCAGAAAATACTCCCAAATACTTGTTGCCAAAAGTTTGTAATTATATTTGATGTTAAACACCACAAATTATAAGAAAACTGCTCTTGATTCTTTTTGCCAAATCAGAAGCGGGAAAAAAAAAAAAAAGGACAAATTCTAGAAAATAATACAATGTAACCAATATCTAATGTGCATACAGCATTACTGGAGCAAGTCTACGAAATTTTCTTGTAGCTGAATATCTAGTACTTGATTTAATTCCTGAAATTATTTAGAAAAAGCACAAATCAATTTTATCTATTTCTCAAATGCACTTACTGATAAATATAGCTCTAATCAGTAGAAACAGTAAATAATGATACTTCTTCCTTCTGCAGACTTTTCTGACCTGTCCCCAAATCCAGAAAATAGTGTTGCATAGGATAATTGTTTACCTAGGATATGGTAGCATTGTGAATAAATACTGTGCTCAGGCTGTACTATGTCCAAATGAACCTCTACAGGTACGTGACTCTCATTTCTTATTATAAAAGGTGAAGAAATTTTTAAAATGTCATTAATTTAGCTCTTACAATGCTGGCAATTAGGTAACTCACTCTTTGCATGCCTCACTCTTAGCAGTGCAAAGACAGAACGAAACACTGAGCTGATTCCTTTGAAAAATCAGATTGTAACAGTCCAGAATTTCAAATGTAGGGCTAAAAGCCCAGGGGGATAACGGATCCTGTAACCAGCCTTAAACTGAGTTTAGGTGTGACAAAATTTGGATTAAAGCAAAATAATTATGATTCTATGATTCTACTTTTACATTAGGTAAAGTGTACTTAAGAGATGTATTAAAAAAGCAGTGAAGTGTGAATATATGCAAAGCTCTGGATATGTCATAGGTTAGGGCTTCCAAGGAGGCCCTGCTACACAATTGCATTTCACTGTCAGAAATATTCAGGACATTGTCCTTGGACTATGCAGCTCCAGCTCCTTGCTCAGCAGGGCCACTGAGAAGGCCTTGCTGCTGTTTGACAAGTTTTTAAATCTTCTAAGAGTGAAATAAAGCCAAGCCACCAGAATGGTAATGTTCTTCTCAGAACAACAAACCTGTTCAAGTAAACTTGAAATTGCTATCAGAAGTGAAAAATATGCGAGTGCAATTTGGCAGGGCTGGCAGAGGTGGCCCAGGGAACAACTGAACCTGGCATCAGCTCAGCGCTGCCTTTGAACTTGCAACAGACTCTCTGGTGCAGGCACCCACCTGGGATTGTCTCCTACACTCAGGCTCAGGCACAATTCAAAATCAATTACAACACTGTGCAAGGAGAAAATCAAGTTTATTTGTGTGGCCCGTGTTTGGCATCCTGATAATGATGGTGAGATTTTTCCTGGGAGAAAAGTCTGAACAGCTCTGTTCTGGGATTTGCAGCAGTAGTTGTTTTGCTTTCCATGGCAATGCACATTTTTATGCATTATTACAAGATCATTACCTGGTAAGATTAACATGGTCTGCTTCATTTTCAGCCACTCCACCATCTTGCTACTGAAGCCACCAACAAAGGTGATGCCAAAGACATGTCCTTGGCCCTGAAAGCCATTGGCAATGCAGGAGAGCCAGCCAGTATCAAACGCATCCTGAAGTTTTTGCCAACATTTTCCTCAGCTGCAGCTTCATTACCAAACAGAATTCATGCTGATGCTCTGTTGGCCTTAAGGAAAATTTCAAGAAAAGACCCTGTAAAAGTAACTGAAATTATCACTTAAACAAATATCTTAAAGGGTATGGGTTTGCTTAGTGATTCAGGAATAATAAAACCATCAGGTAAAGTTAGCAACTCCAGGTAGGTTTCTCGGTTACTGGTCTTCCTCTTGCCCACGCTGCAAACTCCTGACATCACCCCATCCTTGCTGATATCCTGGGAAAGAGTTTGCTTTAGTCACTGTAATACTGGGCCCATTCCTAATGGGTGTTTCTCCCTGGGTTCATGGTGCACCCAGCAATATCTTCCTTTTCAGTGACAGGACTTGTGCTCACGTCTCTTGTTTAGGGTTCTGTTCTCCATTCACTGCAGAGCACATATGCACTGCTTAGGAAATACCGCTCACTGGGAAGTTATGGGCTACTCAGAGGTTGTATCTTCCTCCTGTAGGTCAGGGAAATCACTCTCCAGGTCTTTATGGACAGCACGCTTGCTCCAAATGTCCGAATGGTGGCTTGTGTTGTCCTCTTCGAAACCAAGCCTGCTCTTCCAACAGTAGCAGCTCTGGCCAGCTCACTGCTGACAGAGCCCAGCCTGCAAGTAGCCAGTTTTGCATATTCACACATGAAGACTTTGGCAGCAGGCAGGATCCCACAGCTCTATAAACTGTAAGTAGATGAAGAAGTACATTTTTAGTAGCAAATGGAGATGTTTTTCTTGCAGTTTTCTAAGAATTTGGTCACAGCCGGCTCTCTTCATATGGTTTTAACTCTATTATTCAGGTCTGCTGCTTGCAACGTTGCCATTAAACTCCTGGGCCCCAGACTTGACAGGCTGAGCTATCGTTACAGCAAGGTCATTCAGATCAGCGACTATTCCTGTGAGTACCATCTGCCCTGTGCACTTCCAAAGCTTAGGTACCCAAATACCTCTATTGTGTTCTATGATTTTCATCCAAAATCCAGCCATGAGCTGTGAGTTTAGTGCACTCTTGAAATAGAAAAAGCAGAAGAGCGTCCTAACATGCACATTAAATCAGCACACGCGCAAAATTCCCTGAGGCTCTTTTTCAAATCTCTGGTATCTGCTGAGGAAAGTGGTGCTTGCAAATGGGTTTAGGCCTCCTTCTTCAGTCTCTGGGATTGTGCTGGCTCTGCCTTAGGACAAAGTCCTCCTATTGAGGTTGCAAACTTGAGGACCTGTGGGACTGAATCCTGACAGAACCCCTTGTTATCTGCTACAGCACATACCTGAGGTGGCTTATGTGCACCAGACACCTCAGAGAACCTAATTTCTGCTGCTTTTTATTCCTGTGGCAGCTCAATATCAGGCTGGTGCCATTTGGAGGGTCTATCTAATGAACAGTCCCAGTACCATGTTTCCATCTGATATAATCACAAAAGTAAGAGGATATTATGCAAACACTGCAACGGATATTATTGAGGTAAGTATTGCATTAAGGCAGCCAGCTTCTGGACTGTGATGCAGTGTTTAACTCCATTTCTGGCTGTGAGGGTGGATGTGGAAGGGAAAATTTAGATAATGATTATGATTTTACTTAGGCTTCTTCTTTTATCTGGGCTTCTTGACATATACATTCATCAATGAACACACCCAGTATAGGCATGTAAATCTAGAAGCAGAGGAAAGCTTACACAGCAGAACATCCATCTGCCCACCTAAAGTCACATGGGATCCAGGGTATTTTGCATAAGTACAGGGAAATTAAATTTCAGCCAGCAGTACAGCCAGGGCAGCACAAAGCTCCATGTAACAGCATGCAGAAATTTACACAGCTTCTTGGGCAAGCTTTGCAGCCTGGGCTGTGTTCTGCACTACCCTAAAATTATCCCTGTTAACTAATTTAAGGCTGGCTGGCTCAGCACGTCCTCAGCATCTGCAGCCATAGCCTGCAGTCATCCGCCAGGTAGACATGTCCTTGTAATGCAATGGCTTCATGAAACAAGTATTTCGTGTGGCCTCGGTGCGTTAATACCAGGCACAAGGGTTTTCCTGAGCTCTCTTGTACTTGGGCTGTGATACCTGACTCTGTTTCCTACAGGTGGCTTTCCGGTCACAAAGCCTAATCCAGCTTATCAGGAAGCAGAACATCCCCTTTGCTGAGTATGAAACGTACAAGACCCTGAAGGAGCTGGGTAAATTGGTATGTCTGGGCACCCTTCCCACTTGTCTGCAACAGACAGCTCCTGACAGCACCAGGGTTGCATCACCCACCCACTGAGGCATCCCTTCCATGTTTCTGGAAGAAAGGAGTCAGCCATCCTGTTCAGTCATGGAAAGCTCTACTTACATTGTACTTACTCTTTCAACAGATGCCACCTTTTCACTCAACGTGTCACCTCTTAATGTATAGTACAAAAGATGAGGATGCTGCTGGGAGCCAAAATGCTTTAAAGTGTATGTTAGAACACACTAAGTGGTTGTTCTTCTCTTTTAAAAGGGTTATTGAATAAGGTTTTCCTTCATGAGTCCTTAGGTGTCACCTACTACTTACAGCAGCAGAAATTACCAAGCCCTTACCTCACCCTTACATAGGGAAACTCTCTCTGAAATCAGATATGCAATATAAGAAAATCCACATCGGTTCAGACCTGTAAGATGTCTATTAGGTTTTTGGCTAAGGAAACACAGTTCTCATCCTTCAGATGGGATCTACTCTTTGCTAATACATTACTCCATTTAAGTGACATTTTCTGCTTCTTCGCTTTCTTCCCATCTCTCCTTAACACCACAGCTTCTGGGTTGGAAAGAACTGCCACCTGAAGACCCCCTGATATCTGCTTACATCAAAATATTGGGTCAAGATATCGCCTTTGTTGACGTTGACAAAGATGCCATTCAACAGATGATGATGGTACTGACAAGGCTGTTGAATTTTTTGTCTGCAATGCTGAATGATTTCCCTTCTGTGTCTCCTCTTACCTAACCTACTTCTCTGTTTCCAGAGTCTAACTGGATCATCAAACTGGCAGCCAGTGGTGAAAAAAGTGGTGGAAGAGGTCCAGAGAGGCATTTCAGGCCGATGGGCCCTGCCGGTGATGGTGGGTGAGATGCGGCACATCGTCCCCACCATCGTCGGCCTGCCCCTGGAGCTCGGGCTGTGCGGGGCCGTGGTGGCCCAGGCTGCGGCTGACGGTGAGCTTGGGCTGCCAAACTGAGCAGCTGCCCCACAATAACTGTGGGTCAAATCCCTCTGCTGAAATTCAATCCTGCTATATTCTTGAAAAATATGCCAGTAATGTCAAAACATTAGTGACCAGCTACCTCCAAAGGGTTTGAGGAGTCATTAGCATATTTCACCTGAGATGTATTTGTATAACTCTAATTTGGATTAGCAAACTTGAAATAACCATGTAAAGTATTTCAAAATGTAAAAGCATTGCCTTTGCATTAACTACTATGCTTATTGAAAGCATTATATCCCCAGAATTTATTGTTTCTCTGTTCATGTAATTTCTGTCTGTCTTTTTCAGTGGATGTAAAGGTATCACCACCAGTATCTGAGAATTTTAGACCCTCACAGTTGTGGGAAGCCAAGGTGGATATTCATGCTGACATCAGGCCAAAGTAAAAATTACATTTATCTTCACATACACAAGCATTTATATTTAGAGTTATATTTGACATAGATATGTGGTGGCATGTAGCTATACAGGGATCTTACTTGTCCCATACTTTGGACAAATGTGCTAGTCCAGAGCAGCAAAGTTATGAGAAAGTAACACAATCCCCTGATGCTTTACAACCCTGCAAATCCAGCAGTGTGCATGGTATCCCACAGGTCATTGTGCTGTTCTGCCATTGCTAAAAATGCTCACATTTGTCGTTTCCAATGACTAAAGATACTAATATCTGAAAATATGTCATCTTAGGTATTAAGTTTTTTATAATTTCAGCATAGAATCACATCATCACCTGGCAAAAACCAGAAGGATTTCAGGGGGGAAAGGGGAATGCTTCTGGATCTGCAAAAGCAACAGTAATGATAATAGTAATAACGATAATAATGATAACATTAACAGCAATGATAATAATAAAAGTAGTGATAATATTTAAAAAATTGACAGAATCTGAAGCTACAAAAGTCTGGAGTTAGCTTGTCCTCAAGCAATGTATCAGTGACAATGCAGTAAGAAGGCCCATGTTAGCTTTGCTTTTCAGACAAATCACTTCACCTTTTCAGCTTTTTGCTTATCCTGTTGTGATAAATCTCTTCATCCATCCGTAGTGGGTCTTACAATAAACAGAACAGCATGAAAATGTAATTTTTCATTTCAAAGTTAAATTTATGCATAAAATTATGTAATTATGACTGGTTTTATTTCCACTCTTTCAGAGCATATTTTCATACGATTGCAATGATGGGGATTAATACGCAATACTTTCAGAGTGGTCTTGAATTTCGTGCAGAGTTCAGTGCCAACACTACAATGAAATTTGATGCCAGGATAAATATGAAAGAGAAAAATTTGAAGATTGAAACCCTTCCCTGCCATCAGGAGGCTGAGCTTGCAGCTGTGAGGTACAGAAGAGCTTTTTGCATTTTGCTTGCTCTGTGTTACTGATTGTGAGTTCCCTGTTATAAAATCACACATATACAACTGGTTGTTAAGGTCTGCCATACCTGGCAGCCACATAAAGCTTAGTACTGCCTTTTTTGCACCAGCAAAAAAGGGTAGAGTGAAATCAGAAGGTGTTACTTGTGTGCCATTTATCACCTTCACAGGAGTGAAGTTTATGCTATTTCAAGGAACATGGAAGAAGAAGATTCTGAAAAGAAATCCCAACTTCTCCCCAAAGGAGAAATACCAAGTATCTCTGACCACCTACTGCAGTCAAAAGAAGGATCTTCAAGACCTGGTAGCTGGAAGGTAAGGGAGCCTCTCACCATTTGTACTGCAGACAGGCAGCTCGTCAGAAGGGCTGGGCACCCCTGACACAGACGTTGTCATAAACCAGATCACAAACACAGGAATGGTGAGATTCAACAGGGCCCTGATATTTCTCAAACCAAGCCTAAGGCCCAATGGGTTCATGACATGATCATCCACAGTCCACTCATTTTCTTCATTGCACGCAGGCAGGGCTGCTTTGACGGCATGTCTTCATATTTCTTTGCAGCCATGAGACAGTGCCTGAAATTTACATCCTTTGTACAATATCTGGTTTTTTCCTGAATCAGAATAATGTGAAAAATTATGAAAATGGTGTGAAAAATAGGGCAGGATGTAGATTTTTCTTCCCAAATCCTGAGATAATCCCTGCAGTGGATTGCAGAAAAACTTTTTTTTATGTGCTCTTCAGCTTCTGAGGCTGGCGTGGGAGGGCTACACTGGCTTGCAGCAGGAGGGCTAGAATCCTTAAATGCAGAGGAACAGCCCCTCCAAAGAGCCCTGCAGGTTCTCATTGGGAAGTGTGTTTGTGAAGCACTGCCTGAGAAAGGGGGGCAGGAGAGCTGCCCTCTTCCACAGAGCACTTTGCAGGAAACCCCACTGCTTCCAATTCCTGATCTCTAATTTTAAGTGTTGCTTCCTTCTTTAAGCAGGACTGTCATCATTCTCTTCATTAATGGGAGGAATTATTTTAAGAGCTGGGACAATATTTTTTTGCTGGAAAATGACTTTATCTGCCATATTTTTGTTTAATGCAGCAAAGCAGTATTCTTAATGTGATATCCAAAGGATACCAGCAAGGTTCAGAAGAGGCACATCACAACAGTGCAGGAAGAAGATTTTACTCACGCAGGTTCTGTAGAAAATTTGAAAGTTTGGGATGCTCTACTTGTCTCAGCATTAAATCACGAAATTCTGCTTTCTTAAGAAATACATATCTGCACAAATTATTTGGAGAATTTGAAGCCAAAATAATTTTAAAGCCAGGTACAGTCATAATAACAAGTTTTTCTGTCAATCACAGTGAATAATGCTCAAGCAGCACAATCCTGGAATGCTTTTGCCTTTAGTTCGTACAGATGCTGATATTGAAAAAATACAGCTGGAGGTTCAAGCAGGATCCAAAGCAGCTTCCAAAATCATTGAGGTATCAAGCTCAGGGTCAAAGGAGGAGGGAGAGGCATCTCCATATGAGGACATTCAAGTTAAACTGAAGAAGATTCTAGGCATTGAAAATGTGTTCACGGTAAGAGACTTTGAGCATCAGAGAGGGAAATATTTCCTATAAATGAAACCAAGGGTTTCCATTGTGGAAAGGTGGCGTGGGAAAGCAAGGAATTGGGCTGGGAGGAATGGGCCCAAGTAGTTCTGGTACAGCTTCTGCAGTGTGTGGGGACAGGAAGTACTATTTCCTTGGAAGCCTGTGGTGAGCATCTTGTCTGACAGCCAGGGAAATGTTACAGAACAAGCTATAAATTCATGATGCTTTCAACTGTTTTTGGAGGCTGCAAATAAAACACGGCGCCGCACAAAACGGATTAACCGAGAGTACAAGAATGCAGATACCGGCCTCTGGGCAGAGCCCAGTGCATCCCACCTCTCCAGTTCATCCTCTTCTTCTGCTGCTTCCTCTGCTGATGGTAAAGAGCCCGGAAAGCATCATAGGACAAATGAAATAAGGCAATCTGGGAAGAAGCATGGCAGCAAGAGCAGCAGCAGGAGCAGCAGTGGCAGCTTTGCTAGCAGCAAAGCATGCAGCAGCAGCAGCCAAGACCACTCTGGGGACAGGCACTGCAGTGGGGACAGTGAATATTCCAACCAACAGGTAATTCACTCTGGCTGGATCTTTTTACACTTCTTATAGTAATTTGTTCTCTGAAGCATTTCGGATCAGAATTTTGACATTTCAGAATATTTCACTGTAAAATGTTTAAAAAACTCAATTTTGTTTTGCTTTGTTTTCCATATTCAGTATGGAAATTTTTAATGCATTTATCAAAAGTTAGTTCCTTATTTTCTCTTGGGTCTTCTTACACACTATCTATTTTCACAGGCAAACACACCTGTTTACCAGCTTTTGTTTAAGCCAGCGGATGAACAGGTACATTTACTGCATATAGTGGGACCAGGGTGTACAACTACTCTTTCTGTCTTTGCTGCAATTAGACCCTAGTTCTCTGAGAGTAAAAATATGATAAATTGATTCTGCAACAACTTCCAGCGGTAGGCACCTGCTTCAAGGTGATTCTCTGTTGTTGCAGGACCCAGGAGGGGAAATCCTGAACATCAGCATCAGCTCTTCCTCTTCTTCAGCTAGTGATGAAGGCATCTCTAGAGCCACGTCTCAGGTGAGTGTCTTAATCTGCAAGAAATCAAAATATTTACTTTGCATTTCCAGCTGTTGTATATAACAGAATAGGAAAAATACAGTGATTTAGCATATTAGGTATACAGAAAGAAACGGAACTGTTTCTTGTTTTATAAAGGTGAGCACATTGGATGGTCATTGAATGTTATTTAATATTCACTCAATACAGGCTATTTTTGAATGAAACTGGAATGTATTGCTGTATATGTTGAAATTTGTCTTACTCAGTAAATAATTCACTATAAAAATAAGAACAATTTAGAAGTGCTGACCTGCTTGATCAGAATCTGGTTTCAGGTATATTTTTATTGTGTATCTTTCTGTAAAAGTTTAGGACTTGACTCTGCTGCTCATTTGTTCATTAGGTTCTCACTGAAGAGTCCTTCTGCTCATGTTAGCAGGACCGTAACAGGCCTTTGAAAAAGCCTTGAGTAGGAGCATGGCTCCAACTCTGAGAGCAATCCAGGTGTTTATTCAGGAATGTGTGCAGGGAACATAGTTAATAGTACCTGGTCCTTCTACAAGAACTGAGGGAATCTGGAGTGGATTTTAACAAAGAAAAATTTCACACATTTCAGGCAATGACCTACCTGCCTACAACATAATAAGCCTTACTTTGCTGGGGCATCCCTTCTGCAGCAGCAGCTCCCAGTGGTTAGTGCAAGTAGCTTGGGGAAAAAAAGAAACCAGGTCAACCTTCTCCCCCACCATTTCTGTGCAGCTTAAATTCACCTCTCTTGTCCATCTTTTCACCATGTTACTACTTCCCTGAACTCTTTCTCAGCCACAGCCTTGTTCTTTCCCCACTTCCCACTAAACCCCATCCAGCTCTGTCTCACCCAATCCTTTGGTGTGTCTCTGTCACTCAGACCTGGCAGCACAGGGAGGACCTGCTGCCCCACAGCAAATTCCCCCTGCAGCTGTCCCCTGGCCAGGCGGGGACTCTGCCCACAGCTCAGGTAGGACACTCAGGCAGGTGCTGCTGCTGGGCACAAGGGCCCAGCGTTGAACAGGGCCATGTGCTGCTCCTCGTGCAAGTACCACACTTAGGACTGCACTGAACAGATCCCCCTGACAATACAAACTATCATGGTTTTAAACAGGTGGTCAAGCTAGTTTTATCAAAAAGCTATTAGTTTGACTGAATTTGGGTAAGAGAGCAGTGCTGAGCTGGGTCATATCAGTTCTTTATCCAGTACCATGCTTTTTTTGTTGCATTGAAAGTACTTTGCAAAAAAATTCCCAATACAGTTCTACTTGCCTAGGTCATACCAGTGGTTGTACTATTGTAATTCTAACGCTTTGCTTATGTCTTTGACCTCTACTTCCTCTCTGCTCATCTAAGCCTAAATTCTTGGGAGACAGCAAGCCACCGATACTGGCTGCAGTTCTTCGTGCCATCCACAGAAACAAGCAGCCAACAGGATTGCAGCTTGTCCTGTACACTGATACACAGCCCAAGAGGTGGAGAATACAGATGTTTGGTTCAAGCATCACAGGACCAAGTAGATGGAAACTCTGTGCTGATGCTTCAGTAATAAATTACCGAAGAGTATCAGTAAGTTTAAAATATCAATCAGCTCAAATATAAATGAAGCATAAGGATCCTACTGTGTTTTATGCAAAAATTTATGTATTTCCCTCTGCTAGGGCTCTCTTAAATGGGGTAAAGATTGCCAGGACTACCACATTGCTACTCGGATTGCAACAGGACAATTTGCTGCTTATCCAGCTATGCAGATGAAGCTGGAGTGGCTAAAAGTGCCTTCAATAATCCGAACAACTGCAAGATGGTGAGATTTCATTTTAGTTTTTGAAAAATGTATGTCAATGCTCCAAATAATTACAGGTTCAGTTCTGCAATTTCCAAGCTGGAAAAATTCCCCTTAATCAGTAAGATATTATGAAATCAGATTACATGTGTTTGCTTTCTCTGCATTCATTCCCTCAAAGCATACTGCATTTTAGTTTGCAAGAAAACCACCTGGGATGATGGGATTCACCTAATCTATTGTAGACTTGTAATTTAAAGTGCCTGATTTAGGAGATTGGTCTCCTGATGCTTCCTGATTTATGGAGGCTCAGAGCAGAAGCCTGACATTGGTTCTCTGAAGAAGTCAGGCTCTTACTTAATTTCCTAATGCAGGCACCTTGCCTCTGGCTTCTGAAGCAGGTGATACAAAAACTTCCTATAAGGCATATGCACATTAAATAAAAAATGTTTTATGACATTTAGTGTGAGAAAACTGTAGATGCTGGATTCTGTTCACGTGTGTCTCCATATACATGAAATACCTGTCACATTCATTCATTCCTTGTATCCCTCCATGCATTTGCCTGCAATAACATATAGACCCACACCAAAGCCTATTTTTTGTCATAGTACTACCAAAATACAGACATGTACTGAAACTCAGTTAACTAAACACACACACAACAAAATTTTCACATTAAAGGCATTTGGTTAAAGTCTTCTGAAGAGGGTAACTTTCTACATTGGATTGAATTACCAGAAGCTGTTATCTGCTCTTATTAAAGGAGATGAAACCATCCAATTGACTATCCTGGAGCAATGCCACAGAACTTAGTTTTTTTCTGCTCTGAGACTATGCCTTTTTATAAAGGATTATTTTCTGTATTTCTCTATTTGAGTCCCAAGCCTGTTTGGAACCTCATTTGTAGAGATCCCTCCATCAGCTTGTTGACAGTCTTAGTGGGAAAAGGATCCTTGCCTAAAGTTATAACTGCAGGACTGACATATCAATATGAAATATTAATTTAATATTTTTAGCATGTTATTATTTGGGGGCTTATGTAATTGATGCCTATTTTTAAGTCTGAATATGTTTAAAATAAGTTTGTCACACATTTCTTCTCATATCACTCTCCCATCCAGTCTCTCAAGATCCTCTGCACCAATTAAAAAATAAATTTGCCTGCCCCTCCTTCCATAAACAACATCATGTATCACCAAACCCTGATGCAAAACATGTCTAACACAGAATGCATATTTTTTTATGGGGGTATTTTCATGTGAACAAATAATAACCAATTTTTTCGAAGACAGAGAGTTTTAATCACTTACTTCATTTTTTTCAGGTTATACTCAGTTCTTCCAGGAGCTGCCTATGTGCTTGGTTTTTCCCAAAGACAACAGCTTGGTCCCTCTCACCAGGCAACCTTGGTTATGGCTTTGACATCTCCAAGAACCTGTGATATTGTCTTTAAGCTGCCAGAGGTAATTATTTCCACTATCTTTTATCCTGAAGCAGTCAATACTCAGGAAATAGATGACTAATAGCTTTTTAAACGCATTGATTTTTTTAAAAAAACAAAAAAACTGTAAAGAAACTGCCTTCACAAGACATTATATTCATGCAGTGGTTTTACTATCAAAATATCTTACAACACATTTGTCTTTCTTATGTAGCATGCAAGCATATGAAATAAGAAACACGTTAGAGAACAGCCGTCGTGATTGATAGCACGTTAACAATAGCTTATTGCAAAGACCACTCCTCCCAAAATCTTCAGACAGATGATAGCTTTTCCTGTATTCTGGAAAAGACAGTAGTAAAACCAGGCTGTTGAGACAGCCAAAGAGCAGCACTTGATGTATGGGCAGAAAGAGGGTGTGCATCTCAGGTAAGCAAAGTGTTCAGCCTGAGAGCAAATGTGATGTACAGCTACCCAAAAAGCCGCAAATTGGTGACTCTCATTTATAGCAGTGCTGTTCCATTGGTTCCAGGTGTGTCACACTGTAGAACTATTTCATGCTGTACACAGAGGACTTGATTTCTTTTTCACTCTGACCTAAATCCAGATGCTAATTTAGATTTCAGTCAGCACAGTTCTCTTGGAATATTAGAGGAAAATGCTACCTTATCTCTACACTGTACTTTGCATTTCCATTCATGTTTGTTTTCTGCCTGATTTTCAGCTCACAATTTATGACACAGCCATCAGGCTTCCCTTGCCAGTCCCTTCACATCCAGGTATACCAATTTCAACATTACCATCCTCTGACTGGAAGGTCTTTTCCCAAGCAACACTTTCAATCATTGGAAGTCTTAAAGGTCAGCAAGTAACTATCTGCACAGGGATTGATTGACATTGCAAATTTTGTAAACATGACTTATACTTTGGATGTAACTTTTTTTTTACTTATTTATTCATTCACTTAAAAATCAGTTGGATGTCAGATAGAAACAAATAATCTGTATGAAAATCTGTGAGGCTGCAAAGATATAAAGAAAAGGAGACATAACAGGAAGACTAAACCTTCAGTTCCATGCCAAATAGTGCTTCCAAATACATCCATTCCCGAATGCATCCATTTCAGCTTCCCTGAAGAAATTGTTTGTGAAGAAAACACATTACAAAATTTGTGAGAAGGATATCTAAGTGACCTCTGATTTGGGGTGCTCTGCTTGATTAGCACTGTTACGTAGAAGCTGAAACAGCTCCAAAATATACCCATTAATTTCAAATCCTGCACTCTGATTTTGAAGGGATTATTGTTTGATTAATGCTGTATTAAGAGCTAATCACATTATACTTACTTAGGGTAAATTTTAAATTAAAAGCTTTATGTAATCCTGCAATAAGGAGTCACATTTTGCTTGGAATCAGTGGGATAATATCATACCGTGCATATTTATAAGGCATCCCTGTCCAGAGCTGGGGGGTTGGAATTAGATGATCTTTAAGGTTCCTTCCAACCCAAGCCATTCCATGATGCTTTGGTATTTCTTTGGTAAACATCAAAACTAATCTGTATTAATTACAATTGTTGTAAAATAATTTCTAATCAGAGCTATTACAGTGAAAAAGAGAAAAGTGTAGTGTGCTATTTTTTCCTTCCCATCTTCTAACTATTTCTAATCCTTGTTATAACCCAATAAAGGTATCAGCATTTTAGTGAACTTTCTCTAGTGTTAATGATATGTGAATTATTATCACCTTTTGTGAAATTCTTTTGACTACAACAAAGTTAGAAAAGCCAAAACGCCACAAACTGAGAGCTGCACCAGCACCAGCTGTGAGCAGAATTCATCTCACACAATGACTGAATCATGGGGGGTTGTGCTGCTGCCTGGGGACTGACAAAGTTCTACTTTTGTATTGCAACAAATCTAGTATTTCGTCTGACAGAATGAATTCACTTCTACATGGAAACATGTAGAACCAGAAGATTTTTTTTTTCTTTTAATTACAAAACTGAAATAAAATAGCTGTCTTATATAAATTATAAAATGCTTACTTTTTACTGTTTTTTTTTCCAGGTCATTGTACAGTTTTCCAAAATAAGATCACAACTTTCAATGGCGTTCAATTTAACTATTCAATGCCTGCAAATTGCTACCATGTCTTGGTGCAGGACTGTAGTCCAGAGCTTAAATTCCTCGTGATGGTGAAAAGACTCAAAGAGTCTGCTGACCTTAAAGCCATAAATGTCAGACTCGCCAGCCAGTAAGTGATCAAAAACTTAGTAAAAAATAGATGCCAAGCTGAATATGTTATATGAATATGTTATAAATTGGTAGGGCAGACTGGTGTCAGCATTAGACTCATGCAGAAAGTACTGATGTCAATGGAAAGATATCTAGGAGCGTCACTGGGGTTTGGGGACATGGCATGGTTAAGTTTTGTGCCTGCTTTGCTCTCTCCTAATTCTTATCTCACAGAAGGAAAATAAGTAAGTCATGGATATTTTGAACCAAACCACTACACTTAATTGGTGTTTCTGCTCGGTTTATGAACTGAACCTGCCACATGACTGTCTTTTAAAAGTGCTTCTGAAATATATTTGAGGTTCACAGTAACCTAAAGTCTTTACTGCCCCAAATTCTTAATTCATTTGTTAGAATTTAACTGTCTCATTTCAGGATTTCATGATTAGGCAGACACATAAACTATAAATCCAGAAGGAGCTATTGTAATCATTAGTCTGGCCTTCTACCCGAAACTAATAATTAGAACAAATTAGAACCCACACTCATTACAGCAGGGTTGTTGAGAAGTGGACATAGCTGAAAAGGGCATTACTTATCCCAGATTAGAGGCACTCTCTTAGGACATCTAGCTGGCACACAATGTTCTAATCTATTTGAAGTTAACTTAAGACACACTTTGTTTCAGCCTGGAGCAATCACCCCTAAATTGTATGGGATTATGCATATTAAAATCATTGTAGTGAGTGTTCTTCAAAGCACATAAATAGACTTTTATCTGTAAGGTTTCATTACCAGTAATTATTTATTTCTGAAAAATGTGTGCCTAACTGAGCCATAATGTTAGAGAAACAGAGGGAATCTAGTCTTCCCTGCACCTGTTTTGTGAAAGAACACAAGAATCTTTGTTTTGTAGACTGTATCTTTTGTGATAAAGACATTCCTCATCACTGAATCATTCCTGATTTTTTCATACAATTGTATGAATGTGCTTTTGATGTGCTTGAGCTTCATATTTCTTCATTAGAGCAAACACTGCTCTGAAGAAAATACTACAGTACACAGAGTGTTTAGGCTGTAAGAGAACTGCCCTAGGGAACCCAATCTTCCTTTGAAATGTAAAGCACCTTCAATTTATGTGAAGGTAATAGCAATTAGGTTGTTCTGCAGCAAGGTTCCTGTAGCCTGCTGTCTTCCTGCCAGAGCCGTGGCCACTCAGAGACAAGTACAGCCAGGGGAAGGTGTACGGGGAGCAATCCCCCTGGCACACTGTCCTGGGCCCCCTTAACCTTCCTCCTAAAGGATAGGAGGTGATTCATGCCAGAATGATATGAGCATCCTGCACGGATAGTTCTACCAGAACAGGAAATTATGAGCTGAGTAGGCATTTGTTTACACTAATTTCTTTTATTTAAAGTGAGGTTGACATGTATGTTTCCAATGGACTCATCCAGTTGAAGATTAATGGTGTCCAAGCCCCAAGAGATCTTCCATACACATCTAATTCCGGTAAGAGACACACCTTTATATTTAATCTTTCTGGATCTTTTGAAGAAGGAAAGGACATGATCCTTCAAACACTTCACAAGATAAAGATCATCCTAATTTGAGAAACAATTAGGTGATTTTAATACACTTCCATGCAAGCTTTTATAGTGGGTGGCAAGAAAGATGAGCAAAGAAAGAGTTGCTGATCCTGTGCATCTTTGCACAGACGAAAAAATGCAGGGCTGTGGTATGTTTTGCTGATCCCAGAGACCACAGAATGAGCATCTAGATGTCTCCTGTACAGCCACCCTTGTGAGTGACTTCAGCTTTTCCCAGGGCAGGGAGCAGTAGTCGTTCTCCTTCCCCCCATCTCTTTCAAGATTCTTTAGAGTGTGCATTATGTCCCCCGGAACTTTACAAATGGTTCAGGGTGGACCCTAGAACAGTCACTTCATTTTAGAAAATATCTTATTTTGCTTTTTTGTTGCAGCTGCAAGCATGCTGATCAGCAGTGAAAAGAAAGGACTGGCACTAAAAGCCCCAGATTATGGCATAGATAAACTATATTATGATGGGCATAGAATTGAGGTAATTTTTAAGTTACTTTCAGTGGGTTTACTTTCAGAAGAAAAGCATTTACATGCAACTTTTCTTTATTTCCACAAAGATTCAAACTGCTTTCTGGATGGCTGGAAAAACATGTGGCATTTGTGGAAAATATGATGCTGAGGTGGAAAGAGAATATCAAACACCCGGTGGATATTTAGCTAAAGATGCTGTGAGTTTTGGTCACTCTTGGATCATCTCAGAAGACCCCTGTGCTGGAGGTACTAAGATTCTAACATCTATTAATATCATTGCCTTCAACTAATTAATTAGCCACAGGAACAGGTGATTTATATTAATTGTAGCACAGTCATCTCATTTTTTGGTTTTGTGATTAGTGGCTGCAGACTAAAAGAAGAAAAAAAACCCTGGTTTTCCTGAGGTTGGTAGTTCACTGTTTTTGCTGTGTTTTTTTTATCAAGATCTTATGCATTTTGTAGTTACCTGGAGTTTGTGTGTTCAACTTAAAACTCCTTAAGATGGTAACTTAGTATGAAAAGGAGGTATTTTGACTGTTGACAAAAGTAATTTTATGTCATCTTTAATAGTTTCATTCTTTATTTTCATCCTGTTACTTCCAGGCTTTTAGTTTAGATTTAAAAATCATATCTACCCCTGACTATCAAACTAGAGGGCATTTGAGGTGGGAAAAACTTGTTTTAATTTCCTCGGGCTGAGATTAACACAACATGAAAACTTCAGCCCAGGGATGATTGATGGTTTTTGCCATCCATCTTCTACATAAAACCAACATGAATGTGTTGGTTACATTAGGGTGCCCTATACATTCTGTGTGGAACACAATCCTCTGGGTATGTGTCGGCCTTTTTGTAATGTGTTCTTAGACCAAGCTTCCCTGGGGTTACTGGTCCAGGAAAGCCTGGATCATAGCCTTAAGGACTAAACTATTCAGCCATGACAAGGCAGGTATGATGCTACTCACAGTGCAGAAGTGAATATATGGATGTCTAGCAGCCACTACTGCCCTGAAATGAAGCACTGTCTTAGTTTAGGTAAAGTTGGGTGTCAGCTAACCAAGGTTTTCACGTGTATCTTTTTTGATTTGGACATCAGCGTGCCACTTAGATCCCATCTGACAAGCCTCTGTCCTTGCAACTGTGCTTCACATGCCTCATTTTTTTTCACAGCCTGAGCCTTTAACAGAAAATTGATTCACCTCAACCAGATTAGCTTCATCTAGCTTGTCACTTGGTTTATCCATTGGTCTTAGTGTTTGCTAATTCGACAAATTAAGTCCAGAAAGTTATTTATCTAAACTCTGTGCAGGCTTTAAGAGGGTTCATGTTTTGTAGCTTGTAAGCTGCAGCACAAATTTGTCAAAAGTGAGAAGCCGGTTTCATTTGAGAAGACAGCAACAAAATGCTTCTCTGTGGAGCCAGTCCTTCGCTGTGTAAAGGGCTGTTCAGCAACCCAGACTGTTCCCGTCTCCGTGGGCTTCCACTGCGTTCCAGCCGGTGAGTCTGGTGACCCTGTGCACAACACGACCAGCATGTCTGACTGGGATTCTGTAAAAAACCGTGAAGTGCACCATACTAACACAGGAGTTCCCTGATATATAACCAACCCCGCTCTTCTTCCTCCTTTAGACTCCGCTCTCAGCCTGGATGGGCAGCCTAGGCTGGACCAGAAATCCGAGGACGTCGTGAGCTCTGTCTCCGCTCACACGGCGTGTTCCTGTCAGCAGCAGGCGTGCCCGGCCTGAGCCCCCGCACGGATCCGCTCCGGGTCGGCTCAGCCCGGCCGCCCGCGGGCACGGCTGGTTCGGGCAGCGGGGATGAGCCCCGTCCCCTCCGGGAGGCCGCTCTGCTCTGGTTCTTCCCCTGGAGATCTTGGAAACAGTCCTGGCACCCGTCCCCGGGGTGCCCTTTCAATAAACAGCTGCTCTGTGAACGCGCGCGGCCGAGCTCGTTTGTCCCTGCACTCGCGGCGCGCTGGGAGCGGCTCCGGCCGGGCCCGCCCCGGGCTCAGCCCGCCCCAGGGCCGAGGCTGCGCGGCCGCGCCGGCACCGGCGACCATGGGGCGGCCGTGGGGCGGGTGGCTGCTGCCCGTCGGCCTCCTGCAGCTGCTGGGCCCCGCCGGCGCCTGCCCCTGCCGGGACCCGCGGCTCTGCCAGCCCGTCACGGGCCCCGCCGGCTCCGAGGTGCGCGGCCCGGGCCCGGGCGGGCGCTGCCGGCACAGGCGAGGCCGGGCCCGGCGGCGGCGCCGCTCGCAGCGCGTTCAGCGGCCCGGGCGCTGCTGCCGCTCGGGAGCCGCCCGCGCTCGGCCCGAGCCGGGCAGGGGCCCCGGGGGGCGGGGGCGTGCGGGCAGTGCCCGGGCCGGGCGCGCTGCTCGGGGCTGGCCCGCGCTCGGCTCCCGGCAGCCATCCCTGCGAGCCGCGGATGTGCCGCTGTGAGAGCCGCGTGGAGAGTAATTGTCCTGCTGAGAAGTGTTCGGGGCTGACGAGGGTGCCTTTTACCCATTTTCCAGGTCTTTGTGTTTGATGTGGGGAAGGAAACCTGGAAGTCCTACGACTGGTCAAAAATTACCACTGTGGCAGCTTTTGGAAAGTACGATCCTGAGCTCATGTGCTATGCCCACTCCAAAGGCTCGAGGATAGTACTGAAAGGTTGGTTACATTGGAAAAACGTGGGTGTTTGTGATAAGTGAATAAGAAGATAAGGTACACAGGGTCATATTACCTTAATATTTTGCATTCAGTTGTATGCAGAGTATTAAAATCACTAAGAGGATTAATTAATAAGGCTTCAATGAACCCAGGACTATAATACTTTGACATTTTGCATGTGCTGGTATACAGGGTATTGAAACCAACAGTGGATTCTGCTACAGTAGTAACGAAACCATCCCAGTGACATCTTAATAAAAGTTCTCTAACAGGGAACATCATTGCTATGGAGGAAGAGGGAGGAAAGAAAAAGCCTGTAGAAGATAGTTATTTGGGTCTGTATTCTGGATCTTATGTGGAGTACCCAAAAGACAAAGTAAGGAAAGGGATTTTAAGTAATTTTTAGTATTTTGCACTTAAATCAGTCCCTCTGTATTAGGAAGTGGTTGAGTTATAAAACATGAATACTCAGAAACTCTGTGCAGATACAAATGCTGATTAGGTAGACAAAGTCCATTACAGCTTATGTGTTGTAATTACCTTTTGGCTCTGTTAAGAAAAAACAGAATCCAAGACTACAGTGTGGAAAGCAACAAAGGTTAAACATACAAGTATTTTTTTCTAAACATGACCAGTGGAAATGCTGAAAGTGCTTTCATTTCAAGAAAGGTAGTTTACAGTGGCTAAAAGAATATTAAACAGAAGTAAGAAGACTAAAATTATAGAAAAACCAAAGGAACTTGATTTTAACACCACTGTCTCAAAGAAGTTTGGTAATCTCTTCTGGGGTGGCTTCTCAAAATTATGTTTGGGGAAAAAGTTAACTCCTTTGTATTTTGCCAGTATTGGTATTTTTCATGTTGTGTTTATATTTATTCGTTAATTAAAGACAAACCTTTCCTCCTTACTATTACTGTGGTGCAAATGTATGTTAACTCTTGAAGTCCTCTTGTCTAGGTGATGTACCTCTTAAGGAAATTGTTGATCCTGCTAAAAGAGCAGCATGGATATCACAACAGCTGGACCTCGCAAAAAAACAGTATATGGATGGAATTAACATAGATATAGAGCAAGAAGTTAACGAAACCTCCCCTGAGTATTATGCATTGACAGAGCTTGTTAGAGAAACTACAGATGCTTTTCACAGAGAAATAGCAGGATCACAGGTAATAAAAATGTACTTTATACAAACATTCAATTTAAGCTTACGAAATGTAAGGACTTTTGGCAGTGCTGTTTAGCATATGAATATGAAAAAGTTTATGCAGATCTAAATATAATATTCTAGTGAGTGCTTAATTATGAATGCTAGCTGTGATATGATCTTGTAAGAATCACTCTTTTTGACCTGTGTGAATTTAAATGAGAGATGGGCTTTGCTGAGATTTGTAGGTACACTGCTACTGCCATGTGTGAGCCCGCAGTTTTTAGTGTGGCTTAATGAATTGTTGAAAGTAGGGCAAATACAGCCTTCTGGGGCAAAAGCTTGACAGTGCTTTGGTAAACCCATCATGAAAGTTTTAAGGATTTGCATCATGCTTCATATTTTTGGTGGTTTTCATATTATATTTTAGTTTCTTTGGTGCTATATATTCACTAATGGGGTACTCACTTTATTATCTTGTTTGTTTAATCAGATGAGCAGCTTCTCCTGTAGTTCATTACTATCACAGTGTGTTAAACTGCACCATTTGGGAAATACTGTCTTTAAAGGTTACAGCTTTTTAAAAAAGAGATAACAAGGGCACCTAAGGACCATATTTGATACTAAGTTGAGCATTTTTCCTTCAGGTAACATTTGATGTGGCTTGGTCTCCAGCATGCATAGATAAAAGGTGCTACAACTACACTGGGATTGCAGATGCCTGTGACTTCTTATTTGTGATGTCATATGATGAACAGAGCCAGATCTGGACAGACTGTATTGCAAAAGCCAATGCTCCTTACCTGCAGACTTTGGTTGGTGAGGACAAAACACCTCCCCAGGAGTCAGAACATTTCCATTTGTTCACATGAGTAGATAGAAAAGATTGCTTTTTCTTAGACAGGTTTATTTTGTTATTGTTGCAGTGAGGCATTGATTGTGCTCAAGTATGTGTAGCCCTGATGTGAAAATAGTATCCCTGATCCTTATGACACTACAGGCAGACCTTTAGCAGTTGTGTGTTGTTACTTGTAGAGTAATATCACGTGTAAAGAACTCTTTTAGAATGACAAATGGCAGCCAGAACAATGGTGTCTGCCTGGGATTGCAAAGAACCTGAAACATTTCTCTCATCTTTGTGAACCTCTGCTCAGGGCAGATGGTTTAAAGTGTGAGCAGCTGGAGCAGATACTGGGATCTCAGTAGAGCAAGCCTCTTATTCACTGGAGAGTGCAGCTGGAGGCAAAGGACAGCTTGCACCTTGGCCTGTGGCTGGGGATCATGCAAGTTCTGTAGTGGTTCTGGCTCTAGATTAGTTGTAAAAATAAAAAGCATAGAAAAAGTAAATAATGCATGTTAATTTTTATTTCCCTCAAAACTAGGATATGAAGAATACATTGCTATGGGCATTGATCCTAAGAAGCTTGTGATGGGTGTCCCCTGGTATGGCTATGACTATGCCTGCCAAAACCTATCCACGGTAAGGTGAAGATTATTTGTTTGCAATCATACTGTTAATTTTTTCCTAGGAAAGATACAACTAGATTTTGGTAATCTTGTTTCTGGACTAGGAAATACTGTGGTCTGATGGATAAGAGCATAAAGCTGGGACACAAAACAGAATATTTTGCTTGGCTGATAACTGATGAGCAGTGTGCTACCAGACAAGGCATTTTAGCTCCTTAGGCAGCATGGACCCCATGATATACAAGCACTGTATTTGACTAAGGAGCTATAAATGTTATCTGTATGAGAAGAGGGAATGTCCAAAAGCCCTACAACACTTGTATGTGCCTTCTCAACACCACTGCTTAAAGGCAGGTGCAACAAACCATAGCAAACCTATGACTGTTAGAGCATAGCAGTTTATGAAGTCTCAAATATTATACTTATGAAAAATGTAAGGGCCAATTAAAGGTGGAAAAGATGACAACTGTATAAGCTGAATGATATCCATTCAATCCCATATTACTGCAGAGTAACTAAAATTTACCTGTTTTAATTTACTTTTCTCTACAAACAGTATCTGCTGGAGTTGCTTGGAAATTTGTTTATTTTGAGGCCTTAATGCCTTTTGTGAATTGTTCTTGGCTGTACTTCTATTCTGGAGTTCAGTATATCTAACATGAAACTCATGCCTTCTGCTTTTCTGTTCAGGATCATGTTTGCTCCCTTCCCAAAGTGCCTTTCCGAGGGGCTCCTTGCAGTGATGCTGCAGGGAGCCAGGTCCCCTATGCAACCATCATGAAGCAGGTGAACAGTTCTCTGTCAGGGGTGCTGTGGGATGAGCTACAGAAGGCTCCATTTTATGAGTACAAGGTAGGAGTCTTTTTCCAAGACACCGTGGTGTGGAGTAAGCATTTATGAACCATAGATCTTTGGCTATAAAGTTATCAGGATTAGATTCTTCCTTTTATGTTTCCTACTTTTCTTTGTTTGTTTTTTTTTTTTGTAAAGGATTGCTGGAATTCTGTGTCTTGAATTCCTAGTCTGAGAGAGGGGTGCAGTGCCTGAAGGCTACAGGAGTAATAAAGATCTTTATCACTTTGCAGTCTTCTTGAGATACTGTATCATGTCAAAACCAACATTTTGGCACAAAGACATCCTATAGCTCTGTCCTTCACTTTTATAGTTATTTTCATGAGTTGATCAATAATTTGAACTAAAAAAGATTCTGAGATGCTCTTAAGATTTTCTAGCTCAGTGCCTTGCATGCATTTTCTCTTCTGCATTTGTTTTCTACATGGACACAGTGGAAGAGTCCATAAATGACTGTGCTGACAAGAACACCACAGTGTATCTATTTTGTCTTGTTTCTTTAGACATTATTTAAGTTTCACAGGTAGATGATTAAACGATGTTGTAAGCAATGACCAGGTAAAAGCAGCATAACCTTGATAAAATTTTATAACCTCCTCTAAAACTGTTTATTGCTTTAAAAACCCCACAACCTCTAACTAAATTCACCTGTTGGGTTAGATACTGTATCTGAAATTTTATCTATATTTTAAAAGATGTTAAGATACAAATTAGCTAAGTCCTTTCATCTAACTTCAGTTAAATTGTGTCACTAAGTTACATTCTACAATTAAAAAAATATCCAAGTATTTGGCTTAGAATTTTTAATTTTCCTGTGTGACAAAGAATTGGTAAATCAGGAAAATATGTAAATCTACCTAGCATGTATATCTCAGTTTTGAGTTGTACTTTTAACTGTGTTCAACAGAAAATTGATTTACTGACACCAGTGTTTAAATGTTTTTCTAGGATTCTGTTGGTCAATTCCACCAAGTATGGTTTGATGACCCTCGCAGCATTTCTCTAAAAGCAGCATATGTGAAGAGTCGAGGTTTAAGGGGCATTGGCATGTGGAATGGAAATAGTCTTGACTATTCCAGGGAAGCTGTAGCAGAACACCAAACTCAAGCAATGTGGCAAGCTCTGACACCATAGGAACTATGTGAACCCTTGATTTAGAATTATGAAAATTGGTCATTTTTTATTCTGTCTGACACTTTCACAGATTTTGAATTTATACAAATACACTGTGATTACAAAAACTTTAAAAACTAGGCAAATTAATCTTGTTATTTTATATGCAAAGCTGTATTTTCATTATTCAGAAAATTCCAGTGTTGCTTTATCAGTAGGGTTTTTTTAAGACTGCTTGTCTTTTTCACTTTTCACAATTACTCTAAGTTTTATAATGCTTGAACCCAGCATGTATCTGGTAACAAGACCAATTGATGGATTTACAGGGGCGGGCTCATAATGATGCTTTGCTAAAGCTGCCAGATGTAGCAAATATTTATTCCTGTGTTACATGGTGCAGTCTCAGCCTTCTGACTTCCCAACCCAACCAATACTATAGCTAAGTCACTTTAGAATCAGATTAAATCAGAATACTGGGTAAACAGATTGTTGATTACATGCAGCTTGGTTACGCTTCTAGATGAAAAGATTTTTTGGACTGAAAAAATTACATAACATGAAGTAGTTGCTGCTAAGATTTATATCAAATTTGTTGTTAGAAAGGAATAGTCAATAAACTCCATTTTCACTGTGCTTATGTATCACATAATTCCATAGTTTCAAAAGCCAGTAACCTCTGACCTTAGCTTGAAGAGGAAGCATTAATATTAATGGAGAGGGCTTGGATGATGTTTCCTTCCATTTCAAACTACTTTCTGAAAACTAGAAGTAAAATGAACTACATATCTATTTTTCAACACACCCTAAGATTCATTCAGTAGCCTGCTTTTCATTTTTATGGGGTGTTGCCTTTGAGATAATAGGAGATTATGTTTTCTTTCTAGTTCATATTTTCATAAAATCATTTGCCTAAAGAAATTTTTTAACTTTTTAAAATATCCATAGTGATGTAAAGATTGGATGGTGTTTACAGGATGGAGAGGGCTTGGATGATGTTTCCTTCCATTTCAAACTACTTTCTGAAAACTAGAAGTAAAATGAACTACATATCTATTTTTCAACACACCCTAAGATTCATTCAGTAGCCTGCTTTTCATTTTTATGGGGTGTTGCCTTTGAGATAATAGGAGATTATGTTTTCTTTCTAGTTCATATTTTCATAAAATCATTTGCCTAAAGAAATTTTTTAACTTTTTAAAATATCCATAGTGATGTAAAGATTGGATGGTGTTTACAGGATATTTTTCTTAAATAAAATGCTGCTCTTGGTAAGGCTTGTAAACAATGGCTCCTGTCTGTGCTTTACTTGTTCTACAGCTTACAGCCCACACTTCTTGTCTGCTTCTCAGAACTCTTTCACAACCAAATTAAAGTGCAACTGGGCCCTGCTTAAGTGACTCCATTAATTAAAAAAATGTATTTAATTAGGTAGATGTAGTCATTTGTGGGTTTGGTGGTTTTTTGGTTTGATTTGGTTGGACAGTTTTTGGGTTTTTTGTTTAATTGGTTGGGGTTTTTCACTTGCTAAAGAGTTACCATAGTATGGCAGCACTACCATAATGGCTACTGCAGAAAAGACTTGGAGACTTCATCTGAGTTGTCTGCTTGATACTACAGGTGATGGAAAGCAGAAGGTGAAGCCTACTGCTCTTGCAGAAACTAAAAAATTCCCTTAACAAATCAGAAGGCTTTTCACTAGAACACTGGTCTGTAAGGCTTAAGAGAAAGTGCTGAATTTTATATGTAATAGATGTAGATATATATATATATATCTATATATATATATATATATGTGTGTGTAGATATATATATATATATCTACACACATATCACATATATGTACTTCAAAATGTGTATTACTACCTATATGCTTAAATACTGTGAGATGGGTATTTGCTGAATATGCTGAAAGAGTCTTCTGGAGTGAATATGTGACCTGCAAAATCCTAACTAGGGTGAGATGACAATAATAAAACTCTCTTTCCTGTAGCAGTCAAGAATCATTAATTGATAACATTATATTTTAAATTTAGGTTCTGATTTTCCAGTAGCTCATAGCCTGCTCTTATTTAAGATACAAGACACAATTCTGAAATAGAAAATGTGAGCTTCAACCCTGAATTGAGCAAAAGTGGGTGTAGTTTTAATAATTTATTTAATCCTTTGGCATTAAAATCTTTGTTAAGTCCTATTTTTTAGAAAATAAATTGGATAATGGGTGGTTCGACTCAAGACATTTCTAAGTTAGTTCTTTTGAGAGCTGCATAATTTTCTTATCCTGTAACTTATTTCCCATGAGTGTTTCACTTCCAGTAATAAATACAGCCTTGACAGCCTTTTAGCTGAGATTAATTCCTAACATGTTATTCTTCTGCTTAATATAATAACACCTGGTTTGCAAAGAGGCAAATACAAAAGCTAGAAAAAAATTCCTATGAAGAGGTTTTTGATTCCTCTTTCAGAGAATTGTTAATCTCAGCACATGCATGACCTTGGAATTGAGGAAAGACAGAATATGCAAGAGTGTAAGGTGGACCAGGATCATCATTATACTGGTCCACAAGAAAGCTTTCAGGCAAGCTTTCAAACTACAGAAGACAGCTAATGTCCAAGTGGCTTTCCTAATAAAAGAGGGAACAAAACCAGCTAGATATGAAATAAAGTGAAATTATCTGAGATTTTGTTTATGCTTCATAGTAATACAGTAATGATACATTGCTAATTTATAGATAGGCATACTTATAATGCCAAAAACATATTCCAGTAAATAGCTAAATAAAGGATTACTGTTGCTATAATTCTACAGAAACTGCATTTTAATAATTTCTCAAAAATGTAGTGTGTGTGCCTGAAAAGAACAGGAGGTTATGGATTTTAGGTGTATTTGCTTAGTAGCTATGTAGTTAATCAAAGAACATCAGCATACCACTGGGATGTTACACAATTAACTAATTTGCACTTTAAAAATAACATCTTAGTTTTAGACACATTACTAGCTTGAACTGTATGTTTAAGGAGCTGACTAATCTTACAGTAAGTGAGATTTAAAAAGAAGTGAGGTGCATTACCTCAGTAGCCTAGTACCCAAATTCCACGACATTTATATAGTTGATGTCTTTTTACAAAATACCTTCAAGAACATACAAACAAATGCTCTGAAATTCTCTTCTATATACACTAGAGAGCTGCTGTAGACTTTACAGCTGTTAGTCACGTCATCTTCTTAAATTCCTGATTTTCTGGACTGGAGAATTAAAGCTGAATGAATCTTCTTCTGTGTCAGTTCCGCTCTCAGTGCTCGTAAGTCAGATGCTGCCTGCTTTCTCATCTGCAAAAGAACCCATAATTTAAGGAATGGCAATTTAAGGAAGCTTTTTTTGGAGCTGACATGCATATAGGTTTATATAACTAAGACTGATATTTTATACAGGATGGCTGAATACAGGATACATCTTTCATCTTTAAAATTTTACATGTCTAATTAGATAGCATAGTTCTAGGACTTCTTTGTTCTATACTTTGCCTTGATGTTTTTGAGACAACTGCAAAGTTAAATTGTTCTTTCCACTCCTTGCTAGACAATGGAGAAGTCATAATGAATACACCCACCCTGGAGTACCCAGTAAACAGGGGTATGGGCAATCTCTGTGATGTAGAACACTCCTATTTCAGAGCTGGAAAGCTACCCAGAAGGCCTATACTACCTCTTCCTTCCAGAAAGTGTCATAGGCAGCACTGATATGGAATAAAGCTGATGGAGAGGTCTGCCATCTGCTTGGATAGGGTTTTTTTTTTTTATTTTGGTTGGTTGGTTGGGTTTTTTTCCCTTTAAACAATTTTTTTTCTTTTGCCATGGTCTATTTATTGCTGATCAACGCCTCACCACACCAGGTATATTTCTTCAATTACCTTTTGAATGAAATGGGAATTTTATGAACAAGATTATGAACGTTAGATTATATAGTACATTGAGTATCTAAGTTGTTTGGATGCCTTACATTCCAAATCATCTGATATCTGGTGTTCTGGGGTAATTTGGCTCGAGTGATGAAGTTACAACACCTAACACCTTAAAACTAACAGTGTAAAACAAGAACTGTTTAGCAAATATTTACTATATTTTATATTATTTAAAAGAATATTTATTTATTTTAAATATATAAAATATAATTATCTATTAAATATAAAAGTATAACATAATACATATTTAAATATTTATTATATTTCAGCAAATATAATCCAATAATTTGTAAGTTCTAGTTTTTTTAACATATTGTCACATTTTGACTGTTCTAATTAAAGTCGAAGTACCTTAATTTCTATTATGAGTTTCATTTTTGTATCATCTAGCTTCTTCCTCAGCTGATCAAGTTCATGCTGCACTGTAGCAATCTGGATGATTGTGTAATTCTGTGTGAAACAACAACAAAACTTGAAGTGCAGCATTAGTGCATCTCTTCCCTCATTGGGTGCTACTTCACTACTCAGAAAGAACCCTCTAACCTGTTTCCAACTCCCTGCTTTCCCACCTGCCTGACGCCTGCCTGGCCAGCACGTTGCTCATGAGGAGTGAGGAGCACCCTTGTGCTCAGCCTAACAGCTCATTAAATCCTGGCTACCTTCTCTGGGTGCTGGCCAGTGCAGAACTGCTGTAGGAATGCTACCTTGTGCCTATCCCTTCATATAAAGCCTCTTTGTGCCCAGTCAGGGAGACCTAAAAAACCCCACCCCTGATATGCCCCTCACAAGGAGCAATAACCTGTCTGAACATAGCCAGTAATGCAATGTCAACCCTATTCATATTTTTATCTTGTAGATATTTCAAGATAGCTCAAATAATACACATTTGTATATAATGTACACTCTTAGATTGTACATACAAGCACCTTTCAGATGCAAGAAGGGGACATTTATTCTTCCTAGACTAGCTTCAATTTTGCCAACAGACTTGCTTCCATTAATGCATTTAGAAAATTAGCAGACAACTGTTGGAAAGGGTGTTTCCCCTTTTTCTTTTATCTTTTCTTTTTTAATCCCTCTCTGAACTTCCTATGAAATGCACAGTTGCACAATAGTTGAAGTACAACGACTTCAAAAGCTACAGAAACGTTTCTTGTCCTCCAAACATTCATTACTTCCGTGTATGAAATTTGGAATGATGGGAACAAAGTAGAGCTGAACTATTCATTGACTATACTGAACAGAAGGTGGTATTGTTACAAAAAGGTACCAACAGAAAGCAGAAAGAAACAAGTGCTCAGACTCAAGCACTTCTGCAGTCTTTTTGAGACAAATGGCCTGAAGAAATTCTGTCCCTCAAATCACTGAGCTAAAGCTAGTTTACAAGTCATTGGTTGGCGATAAATTTGTTTCTTTACTTTATATTTTATACAAAAACCCCTCAGACTGTGTAAAAAGAGATAATAAAATAATACAAGCAAGTACCTTGGAGTTTGTTGTATTGTTTGGTCGTTGTCGGCTAGCTCTGGCTTCCAATTGCAAGAGCAATTTCTGGTGGTAAAGCTCTAAATCTTGCCGCAGTTTATTTAAAGTGTCCTCCAGTGAAACTGTAGCTTTCTTAGTTTCAAAGTACTTCTTTTTCCATTCCTCACGAACTGCACAGGAAAACAGTAGTAGTGTGTTCACTCTTGTTCACCTTACCATAAGGTCTGCTGAAGACAGTCACGACCAGCTCACCTCACAAGCTTCAGCTGGCCAATGTACACATTGAAACATGGCAGTAGGTTTCTTTAAAATAAACATTTAGTGAAAAAATCTTCATTAAAATTACATTCACCATAAATGCAACTGAATTTTCACACAAACATCTGCAACAAAAGGCTCTATCTGTCCAGTGGGATAAAACACAGGGTTCAAACCCCAAGTTTTATTCAGCCTGGCTGTTCTGCAGGTTCTGCTGCATGTTTAAGTGGTCCTGGCTGGTGAAGACTGGTATGCCCAGCACAGTCTGAATTCCATAGCTCTACTGTAGCAGAAAATGTAGCATTGGAGATTTAGGCAAAATTTATGCTCTTCATGGCCAGAGATTTTGAACAGCTTCATTTTATACTGACATCCCAAATTATGGGAAACAGTTTACACTTCACTATGGTTCCTCCCATGTTGTTAATGTGCTGTCAAGAGCTGGCACATAAATACCCCTGTATGCGTTGTGGCAGTCTATGGCCACTGCATACCTGCAGTGTCTTAAATGAATCCCTTCTTTCGAGGCATACTTCATGGAACCAGGATGACTGAAACATTCCCAAAAGAGCTTGGCTGTTGGAGGACTCTACACCATGTAACTGAGAGTGCCTGCCAGCATGGCAGCCTTAGGAGGATATCAAATACAGACTGGATGGCTGTTCCTGCAGAAAATGCTCTTTCCTTAGTACCTTGTAAAGAAACATGCTTGCTACGTGCCCTTGCTTATGAAACTCTACAGGTTTGAGAAAAAAAAATTCAGAGGTACAGACACTTCTTAAAAGAACCTGCAGAAGCTGTCTGAATCCTTGT
This sequence comes from Corvus cornix cornix, assembly GCF_000738735.6. Taxonomy (NCBI): domain Eukaryota; kingdom Metazoa; phylum Chordata; class Aves; order Passeriformes; family Corvidae; genus Corvus; species Corvus cornix. Next base: position 14,283,831 of record NC_046338.1, on the reverse strand, counting down.
GAAATATACTTTATTTTACCTAGCTGGATAACATAATTTAAGACAATGCAGGAGCCATTTAGGGCTTATCTCTAGCTTGCATTGCAGCTCCATGCTACTACAGAGTTCTTCAAGTACCCAAGTTTGGGGTTTTTTAAATACAGCTTCCCCATGCTGTGGAGTGCAGTGCAGCCATGTCCTTAGAGAATAACTGAAAGAATTGGCTTGATGTCTCCTTTCAATGAGCTACAAGTAATATTTAAGATTCCTAATGACATAGCTATTTTTAAGCAAAAAGACAAAGATCTCAAAACATCAAAATGATTAAATCTCATCTCTGTATAACCAGGATGTGACTTAGGGAAGATAGCTTTAAGTATAAACTTGAAAATAATTTAACGAAGGAAATTTGTGTAAGATTTTAATGAGATTTGACCTTGTTAAAAACCAAGCTTTGTCAAGCTTGTCACAACAGGCTTGTAACTTCCATGTCGTAAGCTGAATCCCATGAGATGGGAAGAACAAAAATTATTATGCTGCAATTTACCTGAAGCTCTATCAACACAGTATAAGCCTCTGTAAGCACCAGCCAAAGGCAGGATTAGAATATGTCAGCTGCCCTGGGCCTCAGAGAGAAGCAGCCTGCAGTAGCTCTCTGAACACTGCACGTCCATGAGACACAACTTGAATAGTTTATGAAAGCCAGAATAATCTTAACTTTATAAAATATACCACCAAAAAAAAGTGGAAGGAAACACTGCAACCATGAATTTTTCTAGCATGCTATTACACAAAACGAGTCTTCTTGGAGCTATTGGTTAGCAAACTGCTCTCTCTGTAATTAAGCTCACTGACAAGGAGACAAATATTTTCCCATTGGTTTCAGTGTAATTTCTCAATCATTCCAAATTCCAAAATAAATTAAAAGTGTACCATGGTATCTCCTCAGCTTATTTTGTTCCAGCAGCCCTTTAGCTTTTTTGATCAGCTCTTCTCTAGATTTTTCCATGTGCCTTCTGTCTTTCTTCATTTGTTGCAATTGTTCTGCCATCTTGTTTTCTAAAGATATTACAATTCTATTTAGCAAGCATCTGAATACTCTAAGTACAAAGGATCAGTCAAGATTTTTGTAAGGCACTCATCACAAATTATGCCAAAAGCTCTGTCAGAACAAGCAGTAGAAACAACTTCATTTTAATCGGGTTTCATTTTAATCGGGTTTCATTTTAATCTAACTTTTCAACATGGCTGGTGCTTTAGAAAAAGGGAGAAATCTATCACTCATCCAGGCATTCACACACATACACACAGACAAACATCCTTCTATATGTTTAGACAATGTATCACTAAAACTATGTAATCAAGAAATGTATTCACTCCATACATTGCAAACTCTTGCCAATGTCCAGCTGGCAGGACAATATCTCAGACTTTCACTAGTCTGCAACAAGAGGTCAAACACTTAACTTCTCACTATCCTCCTCCTCAGCAACACTACTTCTGGTTTTCTTTGCTACATTCTCACTTGAGCCTGCAGTATTTCATCTGATCTCCCTCCTTTTCTCCTTCAATCTACAACTCCACAAGCTGGGTTTTCTAGTGCTGGGAACCTGCCAAGTGCAAGGACAGCCCATGCAATCATAAATACCTGGAATTTTCTAACCATAAATTAAAATTCATAACAATACTGAGAATGAATGTATGTACAAATCCTTTCATAAAGTAGGTATTTACATCTTCATTGACTCTTCAGTCTTGATTAAATGTTCACTTCCTTGCAATTTCTTGGAATCATGTACTCACTTGCTGCCTGAATTACAGGAACTTGAACTGGATTTACAGTAAGCGCCAAAAAAGGTGGACTAGGAGGTGAAATATACTCTTTTGGACAAGTAAGATGATTTTGCTTGTTTTCATCTGCCTATAGAGTCAAAAGACACAACTGTAAGTACATAACCATAATCCTGAATAGTTACATTAGACATATGCCCTGAAAGTGGCCTGAGTGAATGGGAGGGCTGAATTTGAATTCTGCAGGTAGGCTTTTTTATTCTGTTACCAGTACACATGATTACTAAATTACAAACAGCTGGACTTCTGCAAACAAAACGAGAACACTGAACACTTACATCACAGAGAACATACAGACAAAACCATAGATTATTGCTAACTGTTCTTGTCCATGTTCACAACCCCACAATTTACTGACATTCCCAAGCAAGACCAGGAACTCAGGGCCTTAAAACAGCCACGTGATTAATTGATTATGAAATCAAAAACTGCTGATTTCTAAACTAGAATTTGTAATTGCAAATTTCAATTGTTTAGAAATATAGTTAATATTCACTAGAAAATCTGCTAAGTAGCAGTGCATGAATTAACTTTTCTCAATTATTCTCAAATCTTTCATACTTATAATGAGTCACCTGTCTTACAAAATTAGACTGTTTCTAGGTGGAGGACTATATCTATTGCTCAAGATTACTAGGAGTGTTACCTTGAAAAACATACCTGATTATCCAGTTTTTCACCAAGATCAGCTCTAGTCTTCTTAGTTCTGTTTTGCTGCAACCTAAGGTAAAATCCAAAAAGCAAGTGAAAATTCACTGAATGAAATGGTTTTTTCCCTCCTTTAATTTATTTAAAGTCTGTAAAGTAAGTCTGTATTGGTGAATTAATATTATCCATTATTTTAGAAGATTCATTATTTGCTAACCTTTGTTTTTTGTGGACATAATCTGTAGTTTGGTCTTCCATTATTTCAAAAATTTCAGCATCCTGTGTTCTGTTTCTTCTTAATTTGGTTTCTTTTTGGTGCTCACTGTTTTCTATGTTTGTTAGTTCTGTGACAGGATAGTGATGAAAAAAATATATTGATTACACTTGCAAAAATCAGGTTGGTTTGACTGTCAATGACTGGACTTTCCAACCTATATTGGAAATTCAGTGAATTAACACAGCAAGTGGTGTTATCTCTATGATTTGGAAATGTTCCATGAATAACAGAAGAAAGAAATAAAGAAAAAAAAAGGGTATTTTTGTTATAAGAATTTGTACCTGACTAATTCTGGTGATTAGACATATGTATCAACTATAGAAGAGTGGTTATATCAGCACACAGTGATAATGAAGGACTTACAAGGTAGAACTACATCTCTTTGAAAGATATTATTATTTTAAAAACAGAATATTGTTCTGATAGTGCTATTCCAGCTCACGCTTTAATTACAGATTTCTTAAAACTTAGCTTTACTTCGCTAGCTTTCTAGAACTCTTGCTTTAGCAAAAAGACAACAATAAACTTTTGTACCCTTTTGATACTTAATGTGATTTTGGAGTCTTTGGTTATCCTGGCCTTGTTCATCACCATGGTTTACATGAGTAAGAGCAGTTCCTTTGGATTTGTCATTCCACTTAGGAGCATCACAGTCTTCTTGATCTTGGCTGAGATGATTCTGCTCAGAGCTCTGTAACACCAGGTCACACTTTCCAGACTCCTGATCTGCAGGATTTGAATGACTTGGTGTGAAGAAAGGTCCATCAGATCCACTTTGATCTGCATAATAATTGATAATATGAAACAGATATTATTTTATTGTAAATGTTAACCGTGATAATTATTTTTCTTCTCATTCATCATCCTCCTTCACTACACTGGTTAAGCTTACCTTTTTCTCCAAACTGGTTTTCTTGAATCCTGTTGTTATTGTCTTGCTTATTGTTTGTGTGTGAAACTGGAACAGGTTCTTTCTCACCCCATTCCACAGGACTGGGCACTTCCAGACTTTCTACCTGACATCTGCTTTGTACACTTTCTAAAAATGGTTTGCTTTTTTCAGGTTTCTGTTGGGAAAGACTGGATAATCTTGATCCAAGACCAAACCTATTAGCTTCTTCAATAAAGTGATGTTTTTGTTGAGTCGATGATGGTAATGGATAAACATCTTCAAAATACCCCACTCCAGGTAATAAATACAATTCAGGATAAAGTGCCTGAAAATACACAGCATATTCATCAGACAGGACAAAAGAGAGGAGGTGCAATGTAAAGTTTCTGAAAAGGTACCTTACAAGCCATTCAATACTTACGTAAGGAGGAGCAAATGACTTCAGTTCCAGCTCTGTTTCCTGCTTTGCTTTCACCTCAGAAGATAAAATATGGAAACATAAAAAATACAATACTTCTTTTATCCATCATGTTGCATGTGACATATATATTCTACTGACATTTTTACATGCTGTATTTTTTCATAACCAGCACTATAGTCTCTAGTAACCTTATGGGGAAAAATAATCTTAGAATACAATTATATTTTCTGACATAGTTCTGAAACTTTGTCTATTTTTCAAAATCTTAATCAGACCCAAAAGATTACATGCATATACTGAATATTTTTTTTTATCCTTTACCCTTTCTCTTATGGTTCAAAGGATCTTATCCAACAGTCACAGGAAAAGAACGTTTTCAACTTTCTTTATCAAAAGTTGCTTCAAGCTGAATCTGGACAGAAATGCTGAGTCTCACATAATTTTCTCTATTCACCTAATACAGAACCGCAAAATATTTAATGTATATGGAAAAAAATCTAATATTATCCTACGTCTTCTTGTATTTATCATTTTCCTTCATATTCTTTGTGACATACACTTCCACATTTCAACAGTTGTCCTAAAAACAAAGTCTAAAATAGTTGATGTGTATTTGAAAGATGTGCTCCAACGTAAGGAAAAGAAAAGAATCTGAACTTACATCTAAATCATTGTATTGAATTAAACACACAGGTTACATGCAAAAAAGGAAGAGCAAATGAACATGACTTTGGTTTATGTTTGTCTTTTCATTTAAAAGACCCCTGCTTGCAAATAGAGCACAGCTCTTAGTTCTGCTTACATTGTTAGAGTTGTGAAACAGAAGGCTGAGAGAGAGAACACTCAACAAATATTTAATCATGGAGATGTAATTCAGTGAGGTTACCATGACCCTAAACAACAAATAAACCAGTTGGTTTATTGCTTTACACTTTGTTATAAATTTAAACATCAAGCAACAGTAAGCACCTCAAAGTAAACCTGTACCTTTAATTTGTCTCTAAATCTTCATGTAGATTACCAGTATCTTTAATTCTCTATTAACATAAAACATTTTATTCATCTGCTGACATTATAAAGGAGGCTGAAAAATTTCTCCATTTATCTCCAAACTATGTGGGCAAGAAAATACACCATCTTACTTACTATCATCATCCAGTTAAAAAGACCTGAATTCATTGAAAACATAAGCATACTTTCCAATTTAGATTGTACCACAGTCTTTTAAGTTTCTTTTCATGTCTTTCCACCTAGTTTTAGCATATTACTTAGTATTTATTCTAGTCTTCTGTGAGAGAATTATCACTATTTTAGTGATAATTCAACTAGAAATGAAATAAAGAATGGCACCAAATTTCCTGCTTGTAGTTAATTTCCAAATCCATGAGAAACAGGTAAAATGAGACATGGAAAAAGTACTCCATACTTACAAAAATTACTTAAATCTTTGTGTATTACATCAACAAACTTTCTGTTGGACTAATTTTCAAGTTTGTTTAATCTTAAGCTATAATTTGTAAGATATAAATATACATATAGAATCAATGTGAGGAACAGTTATGATTCACCCATGCAGGGGTTTTATTACTTGCATCTCAGGCTATATTATTGGACTAAACAGTGGAAAATCCAGAGAAGTTTCCATTCAGAGAATGATGTCTTAAATGCTTTTGGGCAGGTCACAGCAGCAGCCATTAGAGGAACTCTGACTGAGCTTCCATTGCTAATTCATCAACTGCCATATTCCCAACCATATGCAGGTAATAATGAACTTACGAGTTTGGGGTTTTTTGTAATGTAACCAGATTTATCATATTTAATCCATGGATTTATCAATACTAGCATCTTTTCACTGGATGGCAACTAATTACACCTTGCTTTAAAGGGTATTGCTAATATAACTGTCCAGCTGTGCCTTTGCACTTGGGGAAGTAGATGTGCTCTGACAAGAGCTTATGCTGCAGCATGTTTAAAAGAAGTGCTAACAGTGCTCCTAAAGTTATCTCTACTTTATGTGATATTATCTCATCTACAGGAATGAAATATCTCCTTTACATTATAAAACAGAAGAGTGCTCAAGAAAAAAAAAATATTAACTTACCACTACTAGTTTTTTCCCAATGCATTTTAAAAATTTGAATTTATCTGCAACTATCACTCCACCCAGGTATTCTCCAAGCTTCTCCCGCAGCACTCTTAATGTGATGTGAGGAGACACCCTAGAATGTTGTCATTCATTAATACATCTGTAAGATCAAATAATGATGGCTAGTTAGTAGGAGGGGGAAGATAATGCTCTATACGTGCTGGCTTGCACAGACAGAATGACCAAAACTGGGAGCTATGTCCTAGAACTGAACCCAGTTACACCAGAGAGCCTTGGCGTGGCAGTCAGAACACTGCACTGTAAGGGCTGTCATAACATTAACTAGCAATACTCACATTCTATAAGCCTCATACAAAGGGAGAATATGGAAGCAGACAAAATTTGAAAGTTACTTCTTCAGAATGCTGTTGCTCATCTGCAGATGAATAACAACAACATTGGAGACTACAGTTGTGCACTTCCATATAAGTGACAAAGTGTCATGGGGCTGGTTCAGGACTGTTGAACATTCCCTTCAAGCACCCAGGGCCAGAGGAGCCTTCATCACTCTCCACTTTAAGCAGCAGGCACATTCCTTTGCTTTTGTCTTCTCCAACACAAATTTATAGTTGGGTGTGTGCATGTGTGTATGCAAATGTATTTTAAATAAAAACCAAACACTGCAGTGTGAACATTTCCACTGTGATTTGAGGATGAGAATGCTGACACAAATATGAATTGCATCATTTAATGTACTACTTGAAAGTATGCAAATATTAAAGTAATGAGCTCAGTAGAAAAATCACTACAGAATAAAAAGCATCTCTGCACGATAAATCCAAATATGCCAGAAGCACACCAAAGCTCTGCAGCACAGCATAGGCAATGCTAATTGTTCTCTGCTGCCATATAAGATAAACCAGAGAACAAATTCAGGCCTGAGACTGTTAATCACCCACACTGATTAAGTGGTAGGATGATTATGGTCCAGGCAGCTCTCACTCCTCCAGCAATGCACAGACATAGCTTGGGGGACAGCACATGCCTTTCCCAGCAAACTGTATAGTCAAGAACCTGCCATGTCTTCCATTTGAACAGGTCTTCAACACTAACCTGTGAAGGTTTGTTTGCACTGGCAAGCAGCCCTATAGGCCTTCAGTTCACACCTCAAGTACATAATAAAAACAGTCATTTTCATCTCATGAACACAATACTTCAGTGGGCTACAATGCTTCCCTTGTATTATTTCAAACACCCTGGACTTAGAGGACCCTTCTTAAGAAGGAGCACAGGCATGCAGCAGAGGAGACCAAAGTCTGCACAGAGGACACATCTAGGCCACACGACATAGTTCCTGTACATTTGGCTCCTGCTTATTTCTTCCCCAGCCATCATTTCGCCCACATTTGCTGCAGATATTGTCCTTAACATCCTTTATTTTAACTGTATAAAGACAAATGTGGATGATGGATACATATATCAACACACATCCTTACATGACTTATGTGAGGCACATGGGTGATCTGTAATTCAAATATCCCTCATTTACAACAATTTCTTCAAGCAGATGTCTCAGAGAAGATATGCCCCTTGAGTGGTCTTCTGAAACCAAATAAATGCAAGCTCTTTCAGAGGCAATTCTAACACTGCACACCCTTCACTGATAAGGCCTGTCCAAATCGGCAAGCAAACCTAAAATTAAGGCACTTATGAACAGCAGGGAAAACATCTAAGTATCTACAATGCATAATGAGAGAAAAGTATCTAGGTACCCAGATCCTGAGATATTCAGCAGAAAATTATCTAAAAATTATTTGCCAGTGCAGCTGCTAGGAAAATACAAAAATATTAGTCTGTCACTTGCTGCCACTGGCTGGCAGAAAACAGTCACATAAGAGTCACTTCCTTCAGGGTGTCCCTTTAAAAGGCATTTAAAAGAGTTCATTGTAACTTTAAAAGAGTTCATTGCATCTCATCTAGAAATAATAAAAGTTTAGCTTCTGTGGTGAGGAACGAGGAATTAAAAAAAAAAGCTCACAGAGGCTGAGAAATCAAGTTCATAGGAGCAAGAACTCAGGGCCATGGACAATTACACCCTTAATATCTTCTTCTAACTTCACAGCTAATGGAAGTGGCCTGTACTTTGACCTAGGAATCCTTTGTAAGGCTGACTCAGACAGTATTAGGATTGTCAAGCTGACTGAACAACAGAGCTATGAACAATGTCCAAGCCATAGGAGTACCAGCAAGGCTGCCATTCCCTCTCTTGGATTATAATAGAAGAAGATTTTAAAAATATTTTTTGTTTTTAAACACAGGGATTCACTGACCAGGTGCTAGTTATTGTTAATGCTAATGTACTGCAGCATTGCATAGTACCCATAGAATAATTAATTAGCAAGTATCTAAGAGTCATTAGCAAAAAACAATACCCAGGCAAATATAAACCCACTGAAATCAGTGAGGATCCTAATTTAATTTGATGCCTCAGTGAAATAAATTTGCACTAGATATTATAGGGCAGTGACAGATGTCCATGACATGAAATGAAGTTACCACTTCAGACGTGTTCTGCACCTCTGCTGCTGACTAGAACAGCATGAAATGGGTATATGCACTTATTTTGTCTGATTTTGAGCAGCCTTTCAACAAAAGCAGCTGTGAGAATGAATATATTCTGCACTACATGCTCATACCTGACCACTGTCAGTCTTTTCAGCTACACTGTATATTGTCTTAAGTGGATAAAACAAGACTCAATTTAAATTAATTAAAACCTCTATTCCCTGCAGTTTAAGCTGAATTGACAGGTTTTGCACAGGTGTAGACAAGGTGCATGTAAAAGCTCCGTTTCAATACACATCTTTACTTTACTTGATCTACAACTTCTTACCACACCAGATACACACAGATTTTGAGAGTAAAGTGTTTAGGAGTATAAATAAAACTTTCAAAGTTATGAAAGATTAAAAATGCAACTCTCTGTGCCAGATTTGAACCTAGGACTGGGAACCAGGGTATTCCTTCACTAAGTCCTTTAAACACCTACCTGAGAGCACACATAGCACATGGTGCTGTGCATACCCTTTCACTGCTCAAGAAGAAAGAGGAAATGCTGCTGGTTCATGGGCTGTAATGCTTCCCCTTGAGAAACAAGGCTTCAGCTCTTTCTCTGGACTGAGAGGGCTCAGATCATCACATCCCTGTTCCCAGGAACTGACAGGCTATCCTGTCTTCACCAAGCCACTGTCTCGAAGCTGACCTCTTGCCCAAAAGAATTCCAGCTTTTGATAATCAGTCTCAAGGAGACAGAAAGATATGATTTTACAATATAAATTATTCTGCAGAAATACTAGCACTGCTCTGGAAGTGCTTTTCAATGGTCTAAGGGAGCTAAGCCCAATACAGTACAAATGAACATAATGTTAGTTATGGTCACCACTTACCCTCCAGAAATTTAATTAGGCATCAAGTTTCTGCTGACAGATGTAACTGTGCTCTCTAGAGCAACAGTTGGACTGAAAGACTGAAGGACCTACCACATACATGAAACCTAAGACTGCACTCACCTTATAAATCCAGCTGAGATGAATTTGCTAGTAAGAGCTACAGGAACTGTATTCAGCTTGAAGTTCCACACTTCTGCTGGGACATAAAAAACATGAAGCTCCACCAGCTAAAAAAAAGGAACAGATGTAAATGTATTACAATCCTCTTCCTATACACTTTGTTTTGTATAGGTGGACTTCTAGTTTGTGTTGGCAGGAATGGTTCCTTTGATATTAGCACAGGGACTAGAACAGTGAGGCCCTGTCTCACAGTGATGACTAGATAGTGAGAACAGTGACAGCAGAGCAATTTGTGACTGAATGCCAGCTGACAGCATCAAAATAACTCACATTAGAACAAGCTCCACAATGGAAGTGAGATAATAGAGAGCCTGTGCTACTGCTATGTATCACTGTGACAGCAATGGAGAGATCTTACCAAAAACAGTTGATACTCTGGAGAGTGTCATGACTACGAGTATCCCTCAGCTGAAATCCTACCTTTGTTCATCTCATAAAAAATGCAAAGCCCTGAAAGCTTGATTCAAACAGCACCACAACTTGATCTTGTCATCAAGGAAAAAAATTCAAAATGTTTCTGACTGTTGTTAATAATATTAGCTACCTTGAAAACACAAAAATGCTCCTGCTAATGTCTGCAAAAAGAATAACTAATTTGGCTCTGAGCAAGGTTCATTTAGACTGTGTTTGGACCTGTGGTAGTTGTTGCACTACTAATTTTCAGGTCTTGATATTTTTAGTAAAAATCAGATAGTATTGACAATGATGATACACCTCCCTATAACTAGAAGTCATGTAAATAAGCTATATTAAATATTTCTGCAAGTGTTGAGTGATTTAATGTTAAATAGAAAATAATTATTTCTATATATACTATTTTAAAAGCACAATTTTTTTTTCCCTCTCAGGTCTTCTAGAACCTTACTTTAATAAATTTTTATTTTTATTTGTGAAATCTAAAAAATCTTTATGGAAAAGTACAAAAACTCTCACCTGTGATGTTCGAGGTCTCATTTGACTGAATGACATGTTGGTCCCTCTGTTTGACCACAGCAAATGCCAGGTGGGCTTTCTAATTTTCTTTTTGATTGAAGCATTCTCTAAGAGCCAGTTTCATTATAATCTGTTATGAGAGAAGTTACTCCATAAATATCCTTTATTTTCATTTACTGTTCTTCATTCCACTTGTGAAATGGAAGTTGTGTCTATGGTGAAGCAGAAAGCTTCCAGCTAACTGCAAACAGAATCAACCACACCTTCTACACAAGTGAGTATCACCTAAGTAACTGGGGGAATTGCTAAATCACAGCCCTGCGGCTCTAAGAGATCTGCCCTAGAGCACGTCCTCTTAACATTTTCTCCCCTTTCATAAAAATAGTTTGGTAGTATATAATTTTCTACACAGTCCCACTGTTCTCCTAAAGACACAGACCTAAGTCCCCACAAAATGATATTCTTGCAGGGCCTGGCTCTGATAAAGTGACAATTATTGTGAACTGCAACAAACAACACATTGTGCCGGCCAAACGCAGTGCTCCAAGGAAATGTGACTGTGCTGGGCAACCGTGTCAGAAAAATACCTCCATCAATTATAAACCATAGTTCTGTCCTAACACTGTTATAGAATCATGGAATGATTTGGGTTGGAAGGGCCCTTTGTAGGTCAGCTAGTCCAACCCCCTGCAGTGAGCAGGGACAGCTCCCGCTTGGCCAGGTTGTCCAGACTCCAAGTCCAATCTGACCTTGAATGTTTCCAGGGATGGGGCATCTCCTACCTCTCTGGTCAACCCGTTCCAGGCTTTTACCACTGTTTGTGTAAAAAACTTCTTCCTTTTAACTCTAATCAACCATCTTTTAGTTTAAATTCCCCCTGTCCTACTGCAACAGGCCCTGCTAAAAGGATTGCTTCCATCTTTCTCTTTTTGTTAGGAGTTTCCTTGGTATTCTCATTTTTGAAGGCTGTTCCAGCCCCCCTGAGGTTACAAACCTCCTCTGGATTTTCAGCCTGCTGAACTCCCTTGCTGTTCTGATCTCCTCAACAGGAATCTCTCTCCTCCTCCTGCCTCTACCCCAGCTACTTCTAATTCACCTGTTCTTGAGCACGAGTGACCAGACTTTCCAAGCGACCTTCCAGTCTCACCCTGGCACTGTGGAATTAAGATTTCCTCATGTCTGTGGGAAGCACCTACTCAGCCAGGGCCTGTGTCTTTACTTGCAAGCTCCCACAAATGGCCTGAGTGTAAGACCCCGTCACGCCTCCGGTCATTCCCAGCCAAAGGCAGGGTTCCTGCCGCTGGTCCTGCCTACACGGAGAATGCTGCACTTTGCAGTACCTCATGTCACCCCATGCTCCAGGCTTCACCGCCATCCCCGGGCACTTTCTGCACTGACCTAGGACTAGTAAATTGATCCTCCAAGCTACAGTCAACACTCAAACTGCTAGCAAGAGGAAAGTTAGGCACTTTATTCATTGTACCTCAAAATAACCTCCAAACTTGGAACTCACTGGATATTATCACCAAGATTCGCCACCTTGGTGTGAATGTAGCCTCCTCTTTCAGTCCCCATTACCAATGCGCGGCGGCGCGGGTTGTTTCTGCGCCCGCAGGCGGTGCCCCGTCCCGGGCACACGGAGCGGCCCCGCCCGCCTCGGCCCCGGGTGCGCAGGCGCCGCGGTCCGGGAGTTGTAGCCGCGCCGGGAAGTTGTGCTGCGAGTGCCGAGCCGAGTCCGCCGCCAACCCCGCCATGTCGGGCTCCTCCAACGTGGCGGCCATGAAGAAGGTGGTGCAGCAGCTGCGCCTGGAGGCGAGTGTGACCCGCGTGAAGGTGAGCGCGGAGCCGCGACGGGACGGGACGGGGCGGACGCGCCGCCATTTCACCGCCCCGGGGCCGCGCTCGCCGCGCTGGGGCCGGGCCGGGGCCGCCGGCAGCGACCCGCCCCGCCCCGCGGACCCGGCTGGGTGGTGGCGCCCGGGCTTCTCCCGGGGCTCTGTCGGGGTTCCCCGGCCGAGGCGAGCCCGGAACAGCAGCGCCGCCGGGTCCCCTCCGCCGCCGCCACTGCCCAGGCTTGGCCGCTCGCCCCCCGCAGCCCCTCGGGCTCCGGGGTCGTTCCCCGGCCGAAGCGCTCCCCCGGGCGATGGACGCGGCCCGCGCTGCCCGTTCGGGATGAGGAGCGCCCTTCCGTCGGGCTCTGGGGAGAGGCGGCCCGAGCCGGGGCGTACAACGGGCTGGGCTGGCCCCAGCACGGCAAAATGGAGATGTCGGTGCCAGGCACACGAAGTGCATTGAACTTGTGCCGTGCCGGGCGCCACGGCAGAGAAACGCTGGGCAAACTGCAGATACGAAGTGCCAGTGGAAGATGCAACTTTTTGAAACTTTGATCGTTCTATTTTATGAGTTCAGAGTTACAGCAAAGAAAAGCAAGACAAAGAATTTTTCACTGTTCAGTTTTTAGGAAGCATGCCAAAAACCCCATATAAGGGTGCTCAGAACCCCATTATCTCATCATAAGGATGGCTTTCCAAGGGAGGATGAAATGCCAGTTCAGTCGAGTAGAACATGTTAAACCATAGACAGTATTTTTGAATTGTTTATGCTAGAACTAGGATCTTTGTATATGTAATAAAGCCATCTCCAAGATATTGCTCGTGTGTCACCCTTCATACTTAGAAGTTTAACATGGAAATTGAAACATCCAAATTAGTTTTCATTGTTACATTGTTCAACTTCTTGTCTTTAAGAAACAAAAAAACTACAATGAAACATTGTATAAAATCTGCATAAACTGTATTCCAGAATCATTCCATAGTATTTTTTCTACTTTTCAATGTTGTTACATCCTCAGTAAAGAGTGTTCAGTGAATTCTAATACCAGCTTTTATTATAACTAGGTTTCTCAAGCTGCAGCTGACTTGAAGCAATTCTGCCTGCAGAATGCGCAACATGATCCCCTACTGACGGGAGTATCATCAAGTACAAATCCATTCAGACCCCAGAAAGTTTGTTCGTTTTTGTAATTATGTGAACTACTTCAGTATCTTTCAGTGGTAAGTTCTTGAATTACAATTCATAAACTCTTTTGTCATTTAAATAAGACAGGCTGTATGAAATGCACTCAGAAACATTTGACTTGTGCACCTGGTGTTGGTCTAGATCCCCATTTTTGGTCCCTTCTCCCCTTTTCTGGTCACAGCTCTGTACTGGGCTGTCCGTAAGTATTATGAGTAGCACTTTGCTGTTGCATAGCTTCCACCTGTTTCTGTACCCGTAGCAAAGTAGTGAGCTGCTATTCGGACTAACCAAGCTGTACAGTAATTGTGCTGTATCTTCCTCTCTGTAAGGGTATTATTTCCCTTTTCTCACATAGAATTAATCACCTGACAGCATATGTGGTGAATCCTGATTGTGGCAGATAAAACAGACTTTAGAAGTTTAAGAACTAAAGAACAGTTCCAAAAACAGATTAGTGGTGGTGGTCCACAAGAAGAGCACTGACCACTGCGGAGGGGAGATGCCCTCTATGCCAAAAGAAATAAGTATATACTTTAAAAAAAGTAGTTAGTTTTAAAAGCCCATACTCCACTCAAGTAAGCTACTACAGGGGTAGCAGTTTAAATAACTAGAAACAGTGGAATACTCATTTGGATTTTCATTCCAAAACTTTCATAGGTTCATTAGCACTACTGCTATCACCAGGAAGACTGCTCACTCATCTGGCATTTTGGTGATTAGATTTTAGGCTAACCTCTTTAGAAAGGTGAATTTTAGATCCAGAATAGTTTCACCTAAACTCTGAGAGTCACAATAACTTGGTTATTTTGACCGCAGTAAACGCATGATAATTTTACCATGTTCCCTCTTCCTGTTGCTGGTTGATTTGGATCTGTTGGAGATGAGAGCACAGACGTTATTTCAAAGCACCTGATACATATTTAACAGTAGTTCACAATCCTTAGGAATCTCATAGTGAGTCTTAACCTTGAAAAATTCTGGTTGTGTAGCTGACTTATATCATCCAAAGAACTGTAATTTATACTGTGCTGTAAGGCAGCTTTATAGAAAGGTGACCACAGTCTGATTGTTAAAATTGTTCTCCCCTCAAGCAGACTGTAGAAGAGTTCCAGATGTATGTACTAGCATGAATAACCATGTTTAAAGACCAGAGTAGTAACAGTATGGAAGTAGATCCTTAACTATTTAACAAACAGAAACACTTCCCACATTGTTTTGAGCAGTGAATTACAGCAGTATAACTGAAATGTGCTTTAGAGTTCTTGTAGCTTTTAGAGGTACTTCTGTTGTGAATTTTCCCCAACTACTGTTATTTTAAAAATACTCTTGAATGCTACGCTAGTGTAGCTTCACCTATAAGCACTAATCCAAGGACGGAATTAGATAATTGTAAGCATTATAGACTGATAACTTATACAAAGCTAAATAAACTGTACTTAATCAGTGACACATAGAATTCCCCACGAAGGTTTGCCAAGGTGAAGTAATTCCCGGATTCCTTGGTGGGGATACCAGGAAACAATGTTTCCTCTGTCTCACAACACACGTGCATACACCAGGCATAAAAGGCTTTATATGTTCTTTCTCAGGTACAGCCTTTGGAATGGAACTCTTGTTTATATTTTAGTTACACTACCTATATGTGAAATTCCTTCACTTCGCAGTATCTGTTGCAGGCACTTCCTGAAAAGAGGTGGTTTCTTAGTCATAATTCCTTGTATTTTCTTGATGAGCCAATAGTGTTCATGTTTGCCCAGTCAGCACCACCTCACTGAAGAGGAAGTGTAATCTGTAAGTTACACAACAAATTCCCTGCTTTTCAAAGGCAAAATAGATACCTGGTGTTCTGGCAAGCACAAAGTGACCGGGAACAATGTTTTCTATCCTTACACTTAGCAGTTTGGTTTCCAGGAGACACTAAGCTTCAGTTCTTTTGTAAGAGCTTTGATTATCTTATTGTGTCTTTGGGGATGGCTTCATTAAAGGTTTATTTTTTAAACTAATATTTTATAAAACAGCTGTGGAAAAAGAGGATATTTTTTCGTAACTAGTTGTCCATAGAATACTCTGAACATACGTGTTCTTAGAGTTGCTTCATTTAGCAGCGATACCTTTCTAACTAGATTTTGGTTTTGTTTTTCAGATCTTTTAGCATCTTCTACCTGCTGATGTGTATATGGGCAGAGTGCCTCAAGGAGTGGCCTGGTTTGAAGTCTGTACAAAAGCTTAGCTTTAATGTGCCAAATCTAACTCTAAAAAGTGCTACTGTCATCAAACTTCTTACCATCTACCTCTCCAGATGAACTGTATGCTAGTTACATATTTCTGTTTCATAAGGGAATCAGTTTTATATGCCAAGCAAAAAATAAAAGTGTCTTGACTTAGTCTGGTCTTGAAATTACTGTAAGAATTTGATTGACTTCTGGGTATGGTGGCACCTCACAGTCAGTGCATCACTCTGTAGCAGCTGGAGAGCAGAGAAAGGAGTGTAAATATTGTGCTGCTGCAAGTCTGCCTGGGGTTAACAGTCCTACAGAACAATGAGACTCCAGCAGTACCATACTTAGAAGCATAACAGAAATAGAACAGAAAAAAATTTTGGACTGTTTATAGTTCAGCTATACAGCTGTCCCATATCATAGACATCAAATAAAGACAGAGTAAATTATTCTTTATCTTAAAAAGTAATTCTACCCTAGGAGGTAACTTACTCTATGAGCCTTCTTATTCATTAGGTAAATATGAAAAAGCACTTACAGCTGTATATGAAAAGAAAGTAACTCAAAGAAAACTTGACCTTTTAGCTGCCATTGAATGTGCCAACTTAAGGCAAAACAGTAGTTTATATGCAGATAATACCAACTCGAGTGTAGCTGTGAGGCTGAAGAAGCATTTTTAAAATTTTAACGGGGAAAGCCCTGCTCAGAGACCTCACATAGTCACTGAGCAGCATTTTTAGATGATAGCTTTATGTACTTCTTGTAAGGAAGTTTTACGAATTCTTTCCCATTTGTCTTTGTTTACTTTCAACTGCTCTGGGCACATACACCTTTTGTCAATATGGTATTTACAAAAGAGATACCTGAGTTATGCATATTGTTTTTGTAACTTGAGCAACACGCCTCTTTTATGCAAAATGCTAATGAAATAAAATATCATGGATTTCATGGATTGCATACTGCCTTCTCCATGTTCTCTGGATAGGAGAACTTTTTTGGAAAACTATGCCCATACTGTCAGGGAACAGCATACTGTAAGTTAGAAATAAGTTTTAAATATTTATCTCTTACCTGATTAACTGAACATGTCTGGGTTAATGGAAAAAAAATAAAACGAAACTGTAAAACT
Source organism: Corvus cornix cornix (assembly GCF_000738735.6). Classification (NCBI taxonomy): domain Eukaryota; kingdom Metazoa; phylum Chordata; class Aves; order Passeriformes; family Corvidae; genus Corvus; species Corvus cornix. Next base: position 14,266,749 of record NC_046338.1, on the reverse strand, counting down.
AGAAATACTTTATTTTGAAAACTTCTTTAACCAACATATTTACTGTCTTTGATGTTGTGAAGCATAATCTGTTTCTACAGAACAGCAGCACTTCTGGCAAATCCTTAGTGATAGCTACATGACAGGTTGTTCAAACATGGCCATAGTTTTTCCTCCTAAACTGGAAAAAGTCACTGTCCTTGTCATGTTGGCTACAAACAGGAAGAAAGGCACATCCTACTTGATCTGCTGCTGTAGAAAATTTTGATGTTTGCTGTTTGTCTTTTTGCAGACAGATACTGTTCAGCATCATTATCATTAGTTAGGAGTCCAAGATCATCCATAGTTGAAAGCAGCTGCTGTATTCCTGGTCACCCACAATTGGCAGATTTCACTTATAAGTGGAATTTTCTTCTACTTGTGTCCATTTCTCGACGCTGAAATTTAAAAGAAAAGTTGTTTACCAGGAAGTTAATGCAGGATACAAACAAGGATGACCACTCCATTTTATAGCAGGGTGGACAGTGAAATGTAGTTATGGTATAGTAGAGTTGCAAATTAAGTAGTCATGGTATATTGATATTTCATCATCCTTGCTATTTTTATTTTTGACTTGGATTACAGCAGAATGTTTCTGTTTTGCATGTTTCTCAAAATATACCTCTAAAAACTTTAGTTAGACACTTCCACACTGAGAACTGCATTTACACTGCTTTTCTAGGGTAAGATTTTTTTGTACATTTCATGTCAGGTTTAGTCTCCCCAAGCAGGACTTTCATCATTATTAAGACATACCTTATGAATCCACTCATATTCTCCAAATTTGGAATCAAAGGTTCCTTTTTGAAGTGACCTCAGCTTTAATGTAAAACGTGGCCCCAGTTCTTGAATTCCCACTTTCTTTTCACTCTTGAAGATGTATCTTGGGGAAGAAAAGAATTAAAATTAGGAATTAAGTTACAAGAGTATTCTCTCTCACTTGTAAATGAGTTTTGTGGAAAACATCACCTGTGGAATCTGAAAAAGATGTAGTCTCTCTGGTTGTGAAATGTAGCTACTTGTCTTCCAATGAACTGAGGATCGTGTGGGAAGAGAGCAGCAAACATGCGGCCAATGGAATGGCCGAGCCGCGTTGTGAAATTGTTCAGGATCACTTCAGGGACGTGTTCTGTGGGCTCCTTCCCTTTTCGCTGAAATGAAAGCAATAAGAATGCACAGAACAGAGTGAATGCAAAAGGATTTTAATGTATTATCAAAGAAGTGTTTGAAATAGGAAGACAGGGCTGATAACATGCCCTAATAATTTTTTCAAACATAACTTCATAAGTAAAGGAGCAGCTGGTAAGATAAGGATCTTTGGTTCAATAATATAAATTAAATGAAAAAGCACAAGTAATTTTACTTTTCTCTCTCCTGCACCAATTCTTACTCTTGGCAGAACCTGTTACAGCAGATAATCCACTCTACCTATCATAGGTGTATTCCCTCTGTACTCACACCAACTAAGGGTATATGGGACTGAGACTATATGGGCTTCTTTAATAAAAACTGATTAGAGAATACATACATCAAAGAAGAAAACACACTTTACTGCAAATTCCTTAGGGCTACGTAAGCAGGGCTAAGTAAGCAATACTACAGAAGAGGTAACAGGGCTGTAAGAAGAACTATGTTTTATTCAAGACTACAGCTAATGAAACCTTTTATACTGCTGATTTTATATACCCTATTGTGTGTATGCTAGACATGGGGTATTTCCTATTGATAAAGTTATCATCTGCTATTTAATGACATTTTAAAAATACTTGTCAGACTTACATTATAAAATACTTGGCAGTTAAAGAAATTCAGCAAATAAGCTTGAAAATGGAAATATGCTGCTTATGAAGTATACACTAATCCTTAGCCTCCTGTTAGCTTACCAGAAAAACACCTTTACAAGATCAGCTGAATTATATCAAAATGCAGTTTTGACAGTTGAAGTAGACTGGATGTATTTATCATTGCCCAACTGATGACCCACTTTTCAAATTTTTTTTGAGTCTCACCTTTATTTCTTTACGCAAACGCACACTACTCATTCTAAAATGAGCGGTTGGACCATCAGGCAGATGACTTAAAACAAGACCATCTGTGCACGAAGTTAAAAAAAAAGGCTGGTAACACTGAACACGTAATTTACAGAGGAACAGTCTTTGGAAAATGCGGTATTACATGAGATTTAGATCCATAATCTATGCCCAAGGTTTTGTTAAATTTTCAGACATACATTCCCAAACTAGTTAACTAGCCTTCTCAAGTATGTCCATTACATTTTGTTTCAATTGCTAACAAGAGTTATCCTCTATTGCTTTCTCCCTTACGAATTAGTAATGTTTTATCTTGTCAGAAAAATAAAATGGATCTTCCTGGTCAGAAAAATTTGTTAATTAATCAAACTGTTAAATTTACTGAAATAATAACAGTGCTTATCCATGCATTACAAAAAAAAAAAAGTCCCAACTATCTACACACTCCCAGTTCCATTAGCCATGAGACACTCAAGTTGGAACTGATTTTTAGCTCTGTAATTTGCACTGTGAAGAGAAAGAAAACAGAATAAAGTAGGTCTCTGATGCACACTACAGAATTGTTTTCTTTCCCTGATAAACACACAAAAGGATACTTGGTATTTTGCGATCTTCATTAATGACAATTAAATCCGTGAAGTCCCTCGCAATGCACTGTGGAATGATTCTTTTCAAAGCCAGTCCTCTTCGATAGTAGACGTGTGAGTTGGGTATAACAGTAGCCAGCTGCTCACAGAATCTCACTGTTCTCTGCAAAACATGGGAGTTAAATGGCAATGTGCGGAATTCAGCACTGAATTCAGTTATCAGGAGAACAGGGGGTTGGTCATTCCAATTACCCTCCCTAAGCATACATTACTTCCAGTATATCTGTAAAGATTTGAAGATATTCAATTACTTCATTCGGTTAGTGCAAAAACATTCATTGGCAGTAAAGACTGCAGCACACCAGAGATATATATTTTTAAGGACTTTTTTTCCCCCTCCCTCCATCACAGAAAAGCAGGAAAATGCAAAAAGCATAATCTCCACACTCACTATTTATTAAAGACACTGGTTTACAAAAAGTTCACGGCATCTCAAAATAAAATACAACTATTTCTTCAGGAACTCATGTCTGAGTTTTCAGTTGAACTGTTTGAGGTGTATTTTTTCTTATTTTTAAAGCAATTTCTTTTATGCCAGTAGTCTCTCCAATCAGGCAATGCTGATCATTTCAATATAAGAACACATGCACAGGGTTGGTTTTTTGTTATGGAGGAAACAAACAATGCTAGAGAAACCAACAGATTACATACACATACAAGGTTATTGTTGGGCACTAAATAAAATGACAAAAAAAATCCATGCAAATGCTATTATTTTCAGTTTTAATGTACCAATCATAGTACATTAATCAAACCCTGGTATCTAATAATCAGTTGGTTGCTCAGAACTTTCCAAATAAAACATACATACCCCACGAGGTCGGTCTGATGTTGTAATAAGAATTTTGGGAACTGTCTGTCTATTGAAGTATGGTGCAAATTCATCAGTTGCTTCATCAAAAGCAACCTGGAAGAACAGAAGCCTTGTTAAATCCACCATGTACGAAATAACTGATGAGCAATTATTCAATCTGATCTAAATTTCAATTCACAAGATCTATTCTGTAATTAATCATCCAAAGGTGTGTGGGTTTTATGTTTTTAAGAATCCAGTGTGATGAACATGGGCAGCTTTTACTACCAATATCAGTAATGCAAAAGGCAATTATTTCATATGGATAATGAAAAATGACACCACCTCTTAAACCCATCATGTGTAAAAAGTAAATCATCAACAGATTAACGGGAAAGTGGTGAATGTTCAGTTTCATCAATCAGTTTATGTCCCTTCTTAGAAAAAAAAATGGTCAACTTAATAGCACATGCAGAAATTAAAGCAGTTACCTCTTCATCATTGGGATCTACAGTGGTTTCATCATACACTCGCTGATTTTCAATAGTCTTTGGTATGGCTTTTGGAGGTGCCTAAAATACATAAAGTTTATTAACATAACACATTCATGTAATTATTAAATGCATTGCAAACACCACATTCATACTACCACAATATTGTGTATATTTCTACACAGAATTGGATGTAGTATTTCTTTGATGCCACTTTTAAAAAAGAAGTTTGATTAAAAATATGCACAGGTATTGGGACACCAGAGAGCACCAGATGGACAGAAGCACCACTAGAACAGTGTCACTTTTCAAAACAAAACAAAAATAGAGGGGAATTTTCTATCCACTTTTATTTCTTCCATGAAAGAAAAGGATTCTGCTTTCAACAGCAACACTTTTTAACCTTCATATCTACAATTTAATGACTAACAGCCTTTCATGTTTACCCTGTTAACTTACACTACTGTTGTGAGACTTGTAATACAGGAACTTGCATCTGACTATCTTCAATCAGTTCAGAAAAGAAAGCAAAACCTTTGTTCACGACTAGGCTTGGAATCCAGCAGGTAACTGGTCTGAGCACGGTTTGGTCAGATTTGATTGTTTTAATTTATACAAATTACTATTAGAGTATAATTCGTAATAATGTCAACACAAATGCCATAGCAATCACATCAGAAACAACTTTTCAAGAGTGGCCTGCTTTTATGTCATCAGTTTAAAACTCAGTCTGCCTGTTTGCAGCATCGTTTAACACAGGAACAACAATGTTTCTGAAATCAGCTGTTTGATACCTCTGCTAGACAATAGTACCTCTGAAGGCTACCACAGCCAGGGAGCACAGAGCGCATACAATCATGGAATGGTTTGGCTGGAAAGGACCTTTAAAGACCATCTAGCCCTTACTTTGTCTCCGAGGGCCTCTCGCTCCTTCCTCCGCTTCTTCTTGAGGGCCAACTTCTCCTGCGGGCAGAGGGACAGCACTCCGTTAGCCAGACACGCCAGACCCGGGCCTCCCCCGCCCCCCGGCAACAGCCCGCCCCACCTTCCTCTGCTGCTGCTTCCAGCGAAGGAACATGAAGTGCCGCCGCTGCTTGTTCTTGATCTCGGACACGCTGAAGGTGGGCGGGAAGAGCACCCGCTGCGGGGCGGACGGGTCGGTGCCATCGCCCGGCACGGGGCCGCTGCCATCGCCCGCCATGGCGCTGCTGCCGCGGGGCGGGGCCGGCCCCTCACCCTTGGCCTCTGCCCCGCCGGGCGGCGCCGCGCATGCGCAGCGAGCCGGGCCGGCGGGGCTCGGGGCGGCTCCGGTCAGGGCGGTGCGGAGTGCCGGGGTGGTGCTCGCAGGGCCACGGAATGTGCTGAGCTGGAGAGACCCACCAACATCACCCAGTCCAGCTCTTGGCTCTGCATAGGATACCCTAAGAGTCACACCATGTGCCTGAGAGCATTGTCCAAAGGCTTCTTGAACCTGTCAGGCTGTGCTCACTGCCCTGGGGAGCTGTTCCAGTGCCCAGCCACCCTCTGGGTGAAGAAGCTTTTCCTGATGTGCGGTCTAAACCTCCCCTGACTCTTCAGGCCATTCCCTCGGGTTCTGTCACTGTCAGCACAGGGCAGAGATCAGTACCTGCCTCCCGTTTTCCCCTCCTCAGGAAGCTGGAACTGCAGTGAGGTCTCCCCTCAGTCTCCTCCAGGCTGAACAGACCCAGTGCCCTCAGCTGCTCCTCACACGGCTTCTCCTCAAGGCCCTTCACCACCTTTCTTGCCCTCCTTTGGATACTCGCTAATAGTTTAATGTCTTTCTTACACTGGGGTGCTCAACCTGCACACAATACTCGAGGTGAGCCCGCTCCAGCGCAGAGCACAACCACCTCTCGACCTACGACATGTCTGGGCTCATTGCTCAGCAGACAGGGAACCTGGAGATAAGATCAGTGTATTTCATAGGAATTATTGCTGCAGTGTAATTAATAATCCGAGTTAGCTGTCAAAGTGGGAAGCTTTGAGCAAACATGACACACTGATGGGTTTACATTAATGCAGGTAATATCGTGGCCCAGCAGTGCCTGCCCATGTGCAAACTTTCACATTCAGACTATTGCTCACAGTGACTTGTGGGGGAGCATCTGGTTATTAGGAACCATAGGGGTTTTGAAGGTAATGTTCCCAAAAGTTATTTTTATTCCATTAAAATCTGTTAAACTTGATGTTAAAATGAAACAAGAACTCCTACAGCAAATTAGAGATTCAATTTACATAAAGACAGAAATGAGGTTTTCTGTTCCTGAGCTGCTTTGAGGTGCGCAACTGTTTCTGCACAGCAAAGACTACACACTGTTTTATAGAAATTGAGTACTCAGGGATTTTGGGGTACCTGGTCTAAATTGGAGGCATTTTTAATCTCAGAATGCAAAATTCTGAGCTTCAATGGGACTGATTGGTTCCATTTGTCCCAAGCATTTTTGCAAAGCTTGGTGTCTACTAATTTTATATACAAATACTATTTGTCCTTACTATGTTTCTCTTACTAGAAAAGGGAAAAAGAAATCTATTAACATAAACATATGAAGATAATGAAAAAATATCTAGAAATAATCAGAACTAGACAATGTTTTAAACCTTGTTCTGTCCTGTAAACAAATTTTGTTCTGCAACTCAACTTGCTTCACTGAGATTACTTCTGCTTAACACAGATGTAAATGAAAGATCAAAGGCCTCATTATGCACAATCCCATATATTTCTTGCCTCACTCCCGTTTTTGTCAAGAGAAAATATTTCAGCTATCCTTACTGCCTTAAGGATAAGTAGTTTCCATGGTAATTGAGGTTTGGAGGATTGTTGAGAATATGTTAACCAAGGACTTGCTGTAACTTTATCTCTCTAGCTGATGCAGATGTCAGAGATTGCAAGGTTATTTCTCAAAGTCATTAGCAGAGATTTTCATCACTGCTATTAGCAGAACATACAGGGAATTTTGTGTCGTTTGTAGTTCCAATTTGCAATGCTGTTTTTGTTGGGATCACTGAGTGCTTACGTGTGGAAAAACACATTATCTTTCTCCCTCCCAGCAAGAGGGATGACAACCTCCTAACATTATTCAAATACCTTTCTTCCAAGGACTCACAGGAACAAAATAATGATACACAATAATAGAAGAACTTCCTGGGGCATGGGAGGGACAACGAAAAGACACCAGAAACACATTGTGGATTTGGTAGAGATCACTGACAAGGTACAGTTATAACTTCAAGAGAAGGCCCAACTAGTAAATGCATGCATTGTATTACTTTAGTTTTTTTCATAGAATTATCAAGGTCTTTTTCTTGTTTTAGCTATGAACTCTGTTCTGTGCAAATAACATTCTAACCAGGATACTCTTATTTTACAACTTAAGTAGCACTGTCAAGAAACCATCTTTTGGAAGAAGCTGCTTGGTTAAAAACAGAACAACTGAAAAAAAAACCTAAGCCCAAACACCCCCACCCCCCCTCAAAAAAAAAAAACCTCAACAAGCAAGTTCTCTGGTGAATGGTGATGAAAGAAGACATTCATTCCATGTCAGCACTTAGCAATTTTGGAGGAAAACTATTTGTAAATTACCATTGACCCAGCTCAGTAGTGAAGAATCATTTTGAGTTGTATCAATAGAGCACTGTTTTGGATTTTTCTGTTCTGTCATTTCAAACAATTGAAAAAATATTTTGTGATTAAGTTGAGAGGACAAAAATTCATCTGGGGAAAGGAAATTAAGTAAGAAAATATAGAAAGAGGTGAGAAAAGAGGGTAAAGTACTTCTGGATTCAATAATCTGTCAGAAAACAGTTTTGGGGGTGTGGGGGTTTCTTGTTTTTCTTTTTTTGCTGTTTTTCTTTTTGGTTGGTTAGTTGGTTGGTTTGGTTTTTGTTTGTTTTTATGTAATAACCAGCATTTTGCTATTTTCCTGTTTTGTTTTGGTTTTTTTAAATTTGATTACCTGAAGGTCAAGAGGACATACTACTTGTCTTCAACATTCTTTATATTTAACCAAATGCCCCAGAAACTGCAGTGCTCCAAACCAAACAAACAGTGTCAGAGGAGAGCTATGCCCAACCAGCTTCCTTCCTTCCTTCTTTCTTTCTTTTCTTTCTTTCTTTCTTTCCTTCTTTCTTTCTTTCTTTCTTTCTTTCTTTCTTTCTTCTTTCTTTCTTTCTTTCTTTCTTTCTTTCTTTCTTTCTTTCTTTCTTTCTTTCTTTCTTTCTTTCTTTTTCTTTCTTTTCTTTCTTTCTTTCTTTCTTTCTTTCTTTTCTTTCTTTCTTTCTTTCTTTCTTTCTTTCTTTCTTTCTTTCTTTCTTTCTTTCTTTCTTTCTTTCTTTCTTTCTTTCTTTCTTTCTTTCTTTCTTTCTTTCTTTCTTTCTTTCTTTCTTTCTTTCTCTCTTTCTCTCTTTCTCTTTTTCTTTCCTTTCTTTCTTTCTTTCTTTCTTTCTCTCTTTCTTTCTCTTTTTCTCTCTTTCTCTCTCTTTCTCTTTCTTTCTCTCTCTTTCTTTTTCTATTTCTTTCTCTCCCTCTTTCTTTCTCTCTTTCTTTCTCTTTCTTTTTCTATTTCTTTCTCTCTCTCTTTCTCTCTTTCTCTTTCTTTCTCTCTTTCTCTTTCTCTCTTTCTTTCTCTTTCTCTCTTTCTCTCTCTTTCTCTCTTTCTTTCTCTTTCTCTCTCTCTTTCTCTCTTTTCTTCCTTCCCACAGAATACTGCTTTTAACTTGAAAAATAAAACAAAAAGCTATTTCATATGTTTTTAATGGATTAATTTTTACTGTAGTTACATTGCCTTGTTAACAGGGGAAAGCAATTCCCCTCTGAATCAGTGGGCCAGAATTCCTTGTGGTTGTTGTTAAAATAAATAACCACTAATTGGTAATAGTAATTTGAAGACCACAAGATTCTGAGCACAGTTTGTAATGTCTCTGGTCTAAGGATTCTTCGTGTTAGCAGAGTAGAGCACAAGGGAGGGGTGACTGATTTTTCTCTAGGACAAAATTCCCCATATTACACAGCTGGAATCAGTATTGTCATGGATCTAAAACTGGTGAGGAGAGGGGAAATACACAGAACATGAGATCACAACAAAACAGTAAGAAGTGAGGTGGCTCAAGGTTCTCTCAAGGGTTAGGTTTCTTGAGGTGCACATTTCTGGCCCTCAAAACCTTCAGCAGGATCCTTTGGCCCTCTGGACACTCTGGTGGTGGTGAAGAGTGGGAACAGGAGCTGGAGCAGGAGTGGGGGCCTGGCAGTGTGGCTGCTGCAGCAGGAGCGCTCGTGCAGCTGCCTGGGGGCCGACTGGCAGCAGCAGAGTCCTGAACTAAGGCAAGTGCATTCTTCTTATTCTTGCATTCAAAGCTGGTTCTCCTTCCCTTCACGGTGCTGTGTAGATAATGCAGTGGTACCCCAAAGGTCTGGTTTTGTGATGCCTGTAAGGCCCTCAGCCTTGAGACTGCAGAGCAGTTGTACAGCTTTGATCATGTCTGAACCCTGACCAGGCCCCTCATGCTCCTACTCACAGCTTCTCTCTGGCAGGTGTTCCCAGGGGCTGCCTACCAGCACGGACTGTGGAGCAAAGTTAGTGATAGTAGCTTTGCTTAACTGGTAGTTGAAAAGTTAAAGAAGGATACAGAAGACAGGACTTTCCAGCCTCTGGAGGTTATCATCTTACCTGTCAATGGAACAGTGAAACCACAGGCCTGCAGGTTTTTCTGAGGTGAGAACTTGCAGCTGAAGCTATTGCTGTGTGTCGATTAAGATGAAGAAAATGCTGAACCAAATAGCTAGGCTGGGGCACTCTACTCCTGAAAGGAATATTCAACTCCTGGCCAGGTCTCAGTATTCTCCCTGTAGTTTACTTTAAAAAGTTACACAGCAAAAAACAAGTTAGAGAGAATGGATTGTAACCAGCTTCAGTTTCTCTGTGTGTGCTTTCATCTCTGGGCTGAAGAGTCTGGTTCCTTCTACACTCCTGGGCTGATGCTCTGTTGGGCTTTTTGCACAGTGAAGAATGGAGAATGTGGTCTCACCAGGGTGGAATAGTCAGAGTGGTGGGAGATGCTCCGTGCAACAGGAGAATCTGTCTTTGAGCCCACCTCTCTTCAGCTGAGGAAAGAGTTGGGCATGGGCCCACCACAATATGCTATCCTATGAAATATGGACATCCATACCATCATTTTCTGACAGAAAGGCTGCAATTGTGTTTTGTAGAGAGCCTAAGCCCGTGGTGCATGGTATGTATTATTGTACCAAGCCACCTGGGGCCTCTGCTGGAGAATAGTCTCTTGTTTACCCAGCTAGGCGTAAGCACAAAATAAATGCTAAACTGCTTAGCTCTTTCCACACTGTTACCAGACTTAGGCATCCCCAGAGCTGTTTCTCCAGGGGTGCATTTCGTAGGGGAACAACATAAAATTACAAGGTGCCTATGCAGGAACTGCGTGGGTAGTTTTTCAGGATCACCTGTTTGAGACTTACAGGCTTGCATTCCTTAGTGGATCTTGTTTACAGTCTTTTAATTTCAGTGTTTTCAGTCACCAAGGACAATCTCTCTAGTGGATAAAATGGATATCATACACAATAAAGCTGGGTATTATTTAACATTTCAGAATGAACTCTAGATCTTAGTATATGCTCTCAGTGCCTGTCCTCATCCCATAATGCAACACAAAAAAAATTATTTTCATATGCTTTTCTGGGTTGCTCTTCTTTGCAGTACCTGAGCTGTGTACAAACATTAAGGTGGTTACTGGAAAGAAGGCATGATGTCCATTATACAGACGGGGAAATTGAACTAGTTTGGTGCAAAGACCAGTGATGTGTTCAAACGGTCTGTGTCAAATGTCTCAGAACCTGTGTGTGTGTGTATGTGTATGTGAGAAGGAAAAAGAAGAAAAGCTTTTGGAAGCCTGACTGAGTGAGATTTAAATAATCTAAGGAAGAATTAACCAAAGGGGAGGATTTTAAAAATAAGGCATTTTATGTGGTATTCTTGCAAAAAACCTTGCAAATGTATTATTTAAAAATTATGGAAATTCCATAGTCTGCTGCATATGAGTGTCCAGTTTTCAACTCATTAGAGTTTAAAAAAAAGACTTTACAGTTGCTTTATATATGGATGTCAACACAGTAGTAAACATGTAGTTCTAACCAACATTATCATTTCTTCCCACCGGACTTATCGAGATGGCATAGCTGGCCATTATCTTAATCTGGACAGATAGGCCTGGCTAGTACTGGGTGTTTGATTTACTACAAGTGTGTCAGCACTTCTGATTAGTTAGTAGACTGTAACTACTAGATAATGCATTCACTGTTTATTAGCTGACAAAAAATAGTAAGATAATGGATGTTGCTAGAGTTTCAAGTGTCTAGTGTAGAAAACTGGAATACTTCCCCAAACAGAAATTCTATGGACAATATAGTTGTATTTTGACACATTTAGACTTTTTGAGACGTTTATCCAATAGTTTCCCATGGCAAAGTACTGAAGAAACATCTACTGTTTCCAACCTGGTTTTTTGCTGAATTCATTGTGCTGCTTCTGGAGATCCCTACTCTTTTCTAAAGAATTATCCTGTAAAAGGGAAGATAGTCAATAGCAACATTTCATCAGCCTTGTGGGTATGTAGAAAAACTTGTGTTTCCTGGGAGGTGGAGTTCTCTTTGTATAAAGTGATGCTTGTATCTTTCTGCTGGTGCAATTACACATAGCTTGGGCTGCCTTAATAAAACACTCCTTCATGCACAGAAAATGAAAGAGTTTATCCAAGATTAGAGTATGACTCATTTCTAGGCAGATATTTTTCCAGAATATGCTACCTTGTGTTTTCATTTTATTTATTAAATTCCTGTTATTTTATATTAAGGCATATTTGTACAGTAGTGGAATAATTTTGCTGAAATAAATAGAACTTGGTACAGCCAATAATTTCCCTTCTTCTTCTGCATGCAGGTTGCCCACAGATAGAGAATTTTCTCCTTGTTTGAAATTATTGCAACATAATTTGCAGGTGCTACTACAGAAATAAGATAATTATTTTGTTACAAAGGAAAAGGTGTTAAGTGAAACTGTTGTTCCCTTCCCCTGGAAGATTGCTCTTAACTCCATGGTATCAACACATATTTAATGAGAATAAGCAAAATATATTGCTTAAATATTCCTTTGTTTTAACACATTTCAGTGTCTAGCTATATTACAGTTGGCTCTTAGTACATACTTTACATTTTAAATTGAGAAAAATAGTCAGGATCATTTTTTACTTGGCATTATTAATAAGTGAGAAGTATTTATAAATAGTTAGCGGCATATACTAGTTATTTTACAAATTTGTAAGATAATACTTGCGTAAGAAACAGAAGTTGTAAAGTGATACATGATAAGGAATCAGTCCACAGTGCTCCCAGAATCTTTAATAAGGTGCGCTAACTTGAACAATGTGCATTTTAGTATAGTTAACTGAAGGATAAGATTACTAGGAAAGAAAAATGTAATTTAGTTATCTGAGGGAGGGCTGCATCATGAAAAGTAGTGATACAGAAATGCAATTAAGAGCACACAGAAATGCCATCCTTATGAATAAATGTCAGGAGCACTGTAGCACTAGGGATTTTGTTGGTGGAACAGTAGGTCTTGCCCTGATACCAAGGCAAAATCTGAGAAACCAGTTAAGCAGAACTATGTGGGACCTAGAAACCATTTTTACAGAAGAGACTTTAAAAGTTTAATCTCTTTAGCCCTTCAATGAATCAGGGAAGCACTAACTCACATGGAATTACATGAATAAAGAGAATAACCACAGAAATCTTCAGTTTAGCAGACAAATCTTTTAGAAGATGTAACGTTTGAAAACTCAGTCAAGAGATGTTTTTTATTAAAAAACAAAATCAAAACAAACAGAAAACCCCATAGATTAACTAAGCCCTGGGGGAAAAATTGATAGATAGACCTGTGAACTATTCTTTTTCACATGAAATCTTTAAACCAAGGTGGTGGATATCTTTCCAAAGGATATATCCCTTAACCTAATTGTCACCTGTACCATGCAAAAGGTCAGGCTGGAGACTTGTGGTGCTTTCTTCCGACCTGAAAACCTATGATGCTATGAAACCTCAAAATGAAATAAAGAAACCCCTTTCAAATGTTTTATAAGAATTTTAGAATATCTTCCATAATATTCATATGGTATGAGGTTAGACACTGCAATGAATGGACTTTTTAAATAATTTAACAGGCTACATTTTAGCTACATTACAGTTGGGGGTTTTTTCCCTGTTTGTATTGCTATATTTTGATTAATAGTCATTAGAATTGCAGTATCTCCTTTATTTAGGCTACCAAGCCCCTTTCCCTGATAAGATTTTCTTTCTTTATTGGTTTATCAAATCTTTTAAGACTGGTATTTCAATGCTGGGTGTTCACCTCAGGATAACTTTCTGGAAAGCATATTCTGTATTTGGCAGTGATCACAAACAACATCAAAAGCAAAATTACTGAAGCTAATAAAAACAAATGCTAGTGCAAGAAGTAGTTCCAAAATGTTAGACAGACTGGTGGGATAATATGAAGATTTACAAGATTTCTTTCTCTTTTATGTTAAAAACTCTCAGTAACTGTATTTTTTTCTTATGTGTTGATGAAATACGAGCATGCTTTTGGACACTTAAAAGTGCTAATCACAAAATAACAATGATAACAAGCAATGTAAGACATTTATCTTGTAACATATAATCCCAGTGTCAGATAAACTCTTCTTTTCCAGCATGCATAGGTAGCTCTTATTACTGAAACTCAAGCTGCACATAATTATTGGTAACAGAAAAACACTGGTGTTTACCTCCCACACACAGAGCTACACCTTGCCCTCCAGGAAATCCAGAGCGCTTCCTAAGAATTATTTCTAGCTGTGGCCTGTATTTCAGCCTCTTTTGTATCATTTTACAGTGGAAGCTTGTCAGAGCCAATCCTGACTGGTGCGCAGGGTTTGACTGAACAAAGAAATGAAACTCATAGTGAAATCTTGTCTTACATTGGACCTTTTATCACAGGATCTCTTCTGCTTGGTTCAACAAGTTTGATGCTTTACCCAACACAGACTGATGCTGGAGACAATCTCTGTTCTCAGCAGTCGGAGTCAGAGGGCAGAATCAAAAGCATATTTCAGTAAAAGTTACTCTACAGATTGACAAGGAAGAATTAGCTAAAATAGTATTTCCTTTGTCTATATTTCCAAATTGATCATATTTTCCTCCTGTTTGGAGGAAAACAGGAGGAAAACTTATTTCCTAAGTTTGCATGGAATTATTATGAAAGAGAAGGCACAGCATGGTTACCTTTGGCAGGAGAGAGTTAGGCTCAATGGTTCAAGCCCTGGTTTTTTATTTCACCAGGTGACTTTTAGATATATCTGGAAAGAAATGACAGCATTCAATCTGATACCAGGATTGTATCTATCAGCTGACATTGCATCTGGCTATTACCTCTGTCCTTTAGCCTCACATGGAAATGTGCAGTACTGTAGTGCCAGTATGGGATTCAGGAGATCTTTCCTGTCCTCGGTCTCCTTCTATACCAATACCTTGTGTTTACCTCTGATACATCCCTTTGTACCTTACTCTTCTACAAAATTAGTGTGAAAGCATTTTTGCCTTACATGCATAAAGAAGCAGAATATATATTCTAGAAAGAACAAGGGCCCAGCAAATCTCATAGGGAATCCTCTGCTGGGAAACAAAGTCACTGCAAAGGAATTGGAGACTATCAGATCACAATTGATCTCTACAAGGTGACCAGAATAGGGAAAGTAACTCTTGATTGCCCAAGCAAGTAAATACTGAGAAAGGATAAAGAGGTTTATACTTCATCTGTATCTGGCACTGATGCAAGGAAAGGAGGAATGCTGTTTAGGATTTGGGTCCTAAATTCAAAAAGAGTGATGAAAAATAAGAAGGATTTCATAGAATAGAGATGAGACATGATTAAAGGATACTCTCCTTCTAATGTGGGGCTCAAGGAGTTCCACCTCTTTAGCTTATCAAATAGAAAGTTAATGGGGGCCCTTTATGTACCATTCTATGGTGTAAATATTCATTTAAAAATCCGTGCCTTAGCTCTGGCAGACAAAGATCCAAGACCTGCAATTTTAATTTCTAGTTACCCGTAATCAAGCATTGAGAGGGTTACCAAGAATTATGGTAAATTTTCTCTTGATATTTACATCAAAATACATGTGTCCCCCTTAAAATTATACAATCTAGTTTGGACAGGGATGAGTTCACGAAAATCTGCTCTCCATTATGCCAGAAGTCAGACTAGAAGACCACACAAGTCACATCAGGCTTTCTAATCTGCTAATTAGATAGTTTATATAAATTCAGTTTAATTGGGTCTGTGTTTTTTAATAAACGGTATTTTTAATGTTTCATGTTTGACTGCAGCCTCACCTAATCTCAGCTGTTTCTTACTGTATACGTGTGGTGGGACTTTGACATCCTACCAGCACCTCCACCTTCATCCTCAAGTGTTGCATCATTAGCTTGTTACACAACCTGCAGGGTTGATGTTGTTGATATGGTGCCAACTACAAAATCATTGAGAGATGGAGTGATGGCACTGCTGGAGATCCCAACAAAACTGCTCGAGATCCTGCACAGAAGCTATTTAACAAGACCAAATTCTGTTGTACCTTTTATAAACCTTAAGTAGAATATACTGCTCAGATGATTGTATTCTCTTTACAGGTCTTTGTTGAGGATTTTTAGCATGTCATTCCAGATTTTTTTTTTTTTACAACTAAGTGTATAATCTTCCAGGTTTTTATCCAGGCTGAGGCTGATATTTAAAAGAAGTTTTGTTCTCACTTGTTCTTTCAGATGTACTTTGCTTGGTAGTCCTGGGAACAGCCTGTCACCCTGACAAGGATTAACCTCATCCATTGGACATGCTGCTGTTTCTCTGGGCACCTCTCCAGCTTTGCATGGAGAGCAGCCTGTCCTTAGCACTATCTCATCAGGAAGCAGTCCATCCTTTGGGGGACACTACGGCTTCCTTTCCTTTGGGATCAAGATCTTTCATTCCTTCAAGCCTGTTGGTGGACATTAAAAGAAGTACCTCTGCTGTTTCAGGTGAGATGTCAGCGCAGTGCCCTCACCTACTGGCTGAGTTTCTAGGTATTATTCTGCCTTGGGAAGAGGCAAGCACTCCACAGCTCTGCAGTTCAAAACTCTTTGAAAAGTGCTGTCCCCTTCCTGTTTGCATTCATAAATTGTTTCCATTTTCCTCATTTCAAAAGCAAGCTGCAGCAGATCACCCTCTTCACTCTTTTTTGTTGCACCATGTTTTGGTGCCTGCTAAGCTCCTGCTAGCTTCCTGAACCCTCTGGCTTTTAAATAGTTCTTACTTTTCCAAGAATTTTTAACAGCCACTACCTAAAATGTCAATGCTACTGGATGTTTCAGTGTAGTCTCAAACCAAGCTTCCACCTACTGTGATTTGGAAAAGATGTTGCATATGTCCGTTACATATCCTCCACTAGCAGAGGACTGAGTGCAGAAACCAAACTATGTACTGAAGGTGAAAAGCATTTCACCAGGTTTTGAGAAAACCCTTGTAACTAAGCCTAGGTAAAGGCTTAGCATGAAGCCAGGATAATTTTGTGACTAATAATAGATTCAACTCAGAAAAATTGTTTAGAAGCAGAACTGTGTACCCACAGAAGGAAGGAAATGAACAGTTTGAGTCTGTTAAAGACTCTTTATCCCTCCGCCCATAGGCATACATCTTATCTGTACCACTCCTACATATCCTAGATCAAATTTGAAAGCCATCATACTTCAGGGAGCTAAACACTTCTGAATGCTTTATTTCACAATACCAGAGATCTGCAGGTATAAGTTTCTCTTTATATATGGTGTGTTCATACACCCATGTACAAGACTTACTGGACACCTTTTCAGTATTAGGCTATCTGGGACAGGGTGCTACAGGAATCTGAAGTACTCCTTTTGGGAGTATCCAAATCAGGAAATTCAAAGCACTAACAGATATAAGCCTGTATCAGCAGTGAAAGAAATGGCATGGGTGCTTTTCTTTAAGAACAAAAGCATGTATTCTAATTGAGAATACTGGCTAACTGCCTACGTGTGAAATACTTTAAAGGCTTGTGCCTTTGAATGTATTAGGTCCAATTTCCAAGGCTGTTGAGAATTTGCCAACTGCATAATTTTCAGCTGTAATTATGAAAGATTACTGTCAGAAAGGCTGACTTTCATTCTTGAAGGCAAATCCTGAGAAGATACTGAAAAACCCAGACTCACCCTCAGTGTTTCTGACGAACCTTTTACAGTTTCTTCTGATGAAGTAATGCTGGTAAGATAATAGCTTTGCTAGAGAGCTTTTGAAAACTGGTCTCTCAAGCTTAGAAAATCTGTGTGAAGAAAGTAATAGTTATCATTCAAACTTGACGCCAGACTCTAATTATTACTTCAAACACAACAAAACAACAACAGGATTTTTTTTTAAATCTCCTTGCTACACTGCAGTAGCCACACCTACATCCTTTCAGAGGAAACGTATTTCTCTTCTCCTGAATACTTTGCACAAATATGTATTAATTTGTACAGTGCACTCATAAATTTGTTTAGAGATTAGCTCTTCTAATTTTTACTCTGTTGATCTTACTGTAATGCTTTATGCAGTACTACATTTAAATTGAACTGAACTTACTTCAAATGCTGTAAGCCCTTGAAACTTCCCTTGCTTAGGAAAGACACCTTGTTTACGGTAGAAGTGGTAAGGGCCACAAAGCTGCTCAGTTTCACTTTGCCTTTACCACACTGGTCTAACTAAGCCAATCAGACCAGTTGTGCTCAACAGTGTTACGTTTAGGAGTGTCGCTTGATCCCACAAAGTGCTGGGCTCATATTCCCAGAGAAGACGGGGACCATGAAATACAGATTAGTTTCTTATCTGAAATACAGTGTTTCACCTTTCCTGTACCATCTGTCTAGCTGACAGTCATTTCAGTAGGACTACCAAGCTAAACCTGCAGACTCAAATAGCATTATTATATGATTTTTCAAAGCAGCCAAAGCACATGCTCCACTCCTCCTTTCTTAGACTGATTATATACATGCTGGTTGTTAGCAATGAAGGCACTGAAAACCGGAGGAATTTAGCATCAAAGAAATACTCCATTTTATTACAAAAAAATATTGAAATCCCAAGTTCTCTCTACCTGCAGGGTCCTGAGAAATGCTCACTCTTTCAAAAAAACCCAACTGTATATTTTGACGTACAATATGGGTCTGATTTGTAAAAAGCACAGGTTTTGAAATATTCTTATAGTTTTCCAGGAGAAAATTAATGTGTGGAATTTCCTTGAGAAATTTAATGTGTGGAAAACATGCATGAACTTGTATTTTGTAGTCATATTTGTGACTTTATTAAAGGCTGTCCATGGAACCCTTTACACCCAGGGATGGAAAATCATTGCTGTGTAAAACACAGACATACAAACATATGTTAAACACAGCTCTTTTAAAGGGGCTTTTCTGAAAGCGCTTGCCATTGCTTTCCTGATATGGCTGCAATGGTCTGGGGGTGCAGACACCTTAGGAAACATATGAAATATAATTTGAAATCGATGGAGAGGCCTTAGGGTACACACTGCCATGGAATGTTTTCCTACTGTTCTTTGGAATCGGGTTTATTTGAAAGAGTCTGTGTTGTCAGACTTATTTGGGTGACCAGTAAATAATGAAGGACAGAGGGGGACTTTTTCTCACAGAGCTAAAATAGGACTATGAGGAGCAAATAAACTCACTCATCAAGAGTGTAGCAACCTCTCCATGTTGCACATTATACACATTTTCATCCAGTGACTTGATACTGTGTCATATTATGCATTCCCAGGAACAGAAGAAGCATAAGGAGTCATCCAAAGAGGAAAGAGAGGAAAACGAATTCTGCTCTTAGTACTTCTGTTCTTTTAGTTTCTATTTTGCTGTATGGTGCCAGTACCAAAAAAAGACCTGCAGAGATACCCAGGAATGAGCTCCCTCATCCCAGTTTTCCCACATTCCCAGCATTTAGCAGGCCGTGTGCACTTAAATATGTTGTTAGTCTTCACGGGAGATCTTAAATCTTCCTAGAGAAGAAACTATTCTTCATATCCACACCACTCATCTTCCTCAGTCTGAACAACACAAAGCAGGACTGAGGAGACAGAACTTTCATTCTGCCAGAGACAGGCTTTGAAAGAATATCTTAAGCTACTGAGATGTAAAAAATGTACCTGTAAAAGTGGGGATATCACTTCTTCCTGATTAGGGCACTGAGAGTACAGCCATGAACCATAAGAGACAAAAGGTTCATCTGTGCCCAGCTCCCACGTAGTCCTGCCTCAGAGAGGTTCTTCTGACAAGGCAGCTGCCCCCGCATGAGGCCTCTCTTGAGGTCTGTCCTGAGACCACCCTGGCAGTGCCAGGGTCAAGGTCATGGTCAGGCCAAGGTCATACAACTCCTGCTGGGGACATTTTTCATTGGGTTGGGACCACACTACCACCCTCAAACACAGTTTGTGTCGGAGACTATGGAAGGTTCAGATTTTACCCTTCAGGCTTCATGGGTCATTCCCGTGTCTTTGAAGTTCTGTTCCCACTGAAGATGAAGGCAAATTCCCGCTGAGATTAATGGGGTTAGGATGTGTCCTTGTCTCTGTTTTTTGCTGTTGTTTCCTTTGTTGCAGTAGACCTATTCCTTTATTAAAGTTTTTGCCTGGGGGAAAAAGTAAAGCCACATTGCTAAATAAATTATGAAATATTTACATTTGTGAAGCCAACCCCTCATGCCTAGCTCCTCCTCTGATATTAAGATGACACTTTTTATAGAGCTACAGCTTCTATACTGCCATTATTCCTCTGTGGGATCCGAGACCAGGAGGTGACAAAACAGCCACCATGAGCCAAGTGACAGTAAGTAATACCCAGGAATGACTACTGATTTTGACTCAGTGCAGCGAGAAACTACTATATTGGACCAGTGGTGGTTTGTATAGTGCAGGAGAGCAAAGTAGGATCAGAGATGAAACTGAACATAAAACTGGGGAGGTTTCTAAACAAAGCTTGATTTTTAACCTGACAATAAAAGGCCATATGTTATACAAAATACCCATAATAATAATGATCCCAGGAGCAAAGTGTTAAATGCATCAGTTTGCTAATCCCTATGTATGTTCTTTTTACTTTCTTTTATATTTGTATTTACTTCTTTTTGCCTGCAGTACTCTCAATGCTACAAGAATGATTGCAGCTCACTTTAGTGTCACCAGCTGTAATGAAATGATCTGCCGTTACTCTTGTGAATGTTTTGCATCTCTTGTTTTTATTGCATTTGTATATTCGCTTTAAACCTTAATAGTAGCTTCCTTCTTTTTTAAAAAAATGGTTTAGCATGTTGTTAAAATATGTATGGTTCAAACTGGTTAGCCTAGCTTATGAATTTCTCCCTCCTACTGTTACCTGTTTAACGCATTTGAGTTTACTTTACCCCACCTCTAGTAGGTCTGGAAACAGAAAGGTAATGACTTTCTCGCGTGTTCGTTTGTGCTATGTTTTTTTACCACTTGGCTAAGTCACTTCAGTTTACGCCTTTTGCTTTTATCTTTGTGGTGTAGCCTGTGGAGACTGTATCTGTAAAATGGGTAAATGTTAGGTTGCTATCACAGTAAATGAAACATGCTGTTAACTAGATTTTTGCACAGCTAACTCCAAAAGTTTCTCCATCACCACATCCAAGGTCTCTGACCCCCTTGGTGTTGACCATTATAATGTTCCTTCTGCTTTTCCCTCGCTTCCCCTCTCTGGCTTACCTTCAGTTGTCTTGTTCCCTCTTCTTCCTTTCTCCTGCAAACTCTTTTTGCTCCCATTTCTCTGTTTCTTCCCATCTTTTGGCAGGTTGGTGAGCAGCTGGGAATACAACTGCACAAATTGTCCCTATTTGCGGTGCAGTGTTTCTTTCTTTGCAAAATGCTCCATGCAAAATTGTCAGCTCCTTCATTCTCACCTTGACTGTCCTGAAAAAAATATTTGGAGTAGTTAGAAAGCAAGAGATTAAATGATAAGATTTTCCTTGCACAGTGCCTAGGATTTTCAAGGTCAGGATGTGAAAAGGATCAGCTTTCAGAGCAGGGAAGATTTCCTGAAATTGTACTGAAGTGGAGGACAGTGGTGCTTACCATGTTCATACCAGTGCAAAAATACATTTTTAAACTGTGCTATAGCAAGAGAAATATTGATATTTGGCTGACAGAATGTTAGCCCAAAAAAGAACCCTGAGAAAAGGCAGACACAAAAGCGCCCTGGAGCTAAATACTCTCACTCTTTAGAAAGCCAGAAGTAAGCAACAAAAAGAAAACACTCGGCGACACAGCTTTTAGTGAGCTTTTGGAAGGTTTTGGAATGTAATGGAGAAACTGTACAGTGCTATAATGTGATATCCTTAATTTGCCAGCATTAATACATGTGAAGACAGATTTTTGGATTACTGTATTATGATGCACCACTCTGTGGCTAATTTGGAGGCAACATTTCTATGATTAATAAATGAGGCAATGCTGGTACTACTGTACTACAGTGAGCCACTTGTAGCACTCCAGCATGAAACATTAAATACTATGCTCTGCTCCTGTAAGCTTTGAATATTTGAACATCAGTTTGCAGTTCCCAGGCTGCAAGGTGATCAAAGGAGGGGAAGAATGTTCCTTACTTTTATCCCTCTTACAGGAGAACCAGAATAGTCAGCAGATACCTTGTGTAGAAATGTCAAGCAAAAGCAAATGAAAAAAAAATCAAAAGGACTTACTAAAATAACTTGAGTAAAAGTGTAACACAGCTATTTATAAAAAGCAAGATATATTTTTCAAGTCCTAATGTTTTGTAGTTAACACTTTTAGTAAAATGAACATATATATGCACAGAATAGCATACTCTCAATACTGGGATAAATCATTTAAAGACCGTAAAGATGAGCATACAGTGGGTCTACATTAAAAAATTATATTATGCTGTCTGAATCCAAGTTCTAAAAGTGCTACAACTGATTACTTGGTTCAAACACAACTTCTTTTACTGCATTCATGCCAAATTTGTGAGGATTATGAGAAAATTCTTAAGATTAGATCTATAATCTAGTATCTCCAGTCTAAATAAAAAAGTGTCAGATATGGCTATGCTACTCAGGGTATCAGGATATCTAGAATACACCAATACTGCTATCCTAGCTTGGAATTTCAGATCAGGTGCTCTGTTTTGTACTATGAAGAATTTTTTCCCTGCGACAAAGGGGTTTTTTTCACACTTAGCCTAACACAAATTTGTTCATCTCCATTCTCATTTTTTAACTCCTGTCTTTTTAAGAAATCCCTTGTGAAATTAAAGAGGTGCATCATATTCTTGCATCACACTCTGACTACAGTTAGGCTTTGGCTTACTGAGCTTTCAGATGATGCTGCCAGCACCACTCTGCTTCCTGAACATTTTACTGCAGGCATGGGCAGCTTACATGTTCTGAAGCAATTACTATATTAAGTACCCAGTGATGTATCCTTCCCAGAAACTGAAAATAAAGGTATAAAAGAAATCTGCACAATAATTTATGGGCGTTAACATATGGGTGTAAGTTTCTCTGTGGATAATTATGTGACTATGGACTATGCTAATAATGCCAAGGATGCTTTGATACATTAAAAAAATTTCCCACAATGATGTTATTGAGCATTTCCATAGTCAGAAGTACACCTGCAGACCCCTGTGACAAGACCAAGCACCAGGCTATGTTAGCATGCCTTGGAGGAGAAAAGGTTCCCAGCTCAGAGAAATTTCTCCCAAAGCTTCCTTTGACTTGCTGGCAGGCAGCTGGCATGGAGCCCCAGTCCTTGAGAAATTCTCCAATTCATTGCTCATCACTCCCATCATAAGAGCTCAGGGTATGTTCCGTCATTGTGGAGATACCAGAAGCAGTTCCACCCCAAAGGCTGCCCTGTGATGTGGGCTCAGGCTGCCATGCCT